>NW_023494802.1:31009368-31426868 GCF_904425465.1 Colossoma macropomum | reverse complement strand
ACTTCCACTCGCTGGCCACTTTATTGGAAACACCCCTCGTACTTCCACTCTCTGGCCCTTTTATTGGAAACACCCCCTTTTACTTCCACTCACTGGCCACTTTATTGGAAACACCCCCGTTGTACTTCCACTCTCTGGCCACTTTATTGGAAACACCCCCTTTTACTTCCACTCACTGGCCACTTTATTGGAAACACCCCCGTTGTACTTCCACTCTCTGGCCCTTTTATTGGAAACACCCCCTTTTACTTCCACTCACAGGCCACTTTATTGGAAACACTACATTTAGAAATATCCACCTGTTTAGGCCAACAGCAGTTAAGCCCCGCCCATTCATGTTCATGTTATAAGGGGTGTTTCAGCCCAGCAGCCAATCATGAAACCAGTTTGCAATGACTTTTGCCTTGTGACTTGGTGCACTTAATATACATGCTGAGAAAACATCCCCACCCCATTACACCACCTCCACCAGCCTGGACTGTGGACTTAAAGCAGGGTTGAGTCCATGGATTCATGCTGTTGATACCAACTTTTGACCCAACCATCTGTGTGCCTCAGCAGAAATTGAGATTCATCAGGCCAGGCTATGTTTTTCCTGTCTTCAGCTGTCCAGTTTTGGTGAGACTGTGCTCACTGCAGCCTCAGCTTTCTGTTCTTGGCTGACAGAAGTGAAATGCGACATGGTCTTCTGCTGTTGTAGCCCATCCACCATAACCTTGACCTGTTGTGCGTTCTCAGATGATTTTCTGCTCACCGCAATTTTGGTTATCTGAGTTACGACAGCCTTTCTGTCAGCTTGAATCAGTCTGGCCGTTCTCCACTGACCTCTCTCATCAACAACGCGTTTCTGTCCACAGAACTTTGACTCACTAGATGTTTTTTTGTTCACTGCTCCATTCTGAGTAAACTTAGAGATAGTTGTGCATGAAAATCCGGTACAGTAATTTACGGTAGTTTTGCAACAATATTTTGGCTTAAATCACTTTTTTTAATACCCTCATGGCAGAAAGATACATGCAGGGTGGTGTGAGGCAAAATAGTCCCCAGTAAAACGTTTTTTTTCCCCAGATTTACCTCTATCCTACCATCATCACGGTAACATTCAAATACACAGTAGACTCATGTAGGTTCACTGGTGAGTTTGGATAGTAAATAAAATTATATTTGCACTGTCAAACATTGAGACTCCTGGTTCCTATCACCACCACTGTAAAGACATCTAAGCTGATAAGTTTCTCTACAATAAGGCATCTCAAACCAAACCACTCTGATTGACTGTTAACATCTCGACGATTGAACTTCGAAACATTGGTGGAGTTCCCCTTTAAGGGAAAGATGTTCCACGGTTGGGAGGAAGCGCTGTTCTTGGTGCTGAAAACTACAGATGGTTTACATATGAGCTCCCGGTCCATTGATGAATTGTTTGATTGAAAAAGATAAAGAAACAAACAAAAAAATAAATAAAATGACCCTTTTCTGAACAGACGGTGACTTTTTAATAAACATACAGCGGCATAAAGATCATAAAGATCATAAATTAGACCGCCTAATTGACATTCCCTAACATGAGCCGAAGCACTCCCGACTCTATACTCGTATCCCTCCGCCGTAGTGGGGAGAACCGGGAGAAATCCGCGTGTTATTCGTTTCCACACCCGTTTTCAGGCAAGCCCCGCCTCCTGCACTTGGAATTCCAACAGCTCCAGAGTTCTAGAACGGCGGCTGAAGAAAGTTCAAAAGCCCTCCGTCACTCTAGAACCCGAACCACTGTTTGTACTTCTGCTTCTAGAACGTCGGACTGTCGAACTACTGGCCAATCACTGAACAGGGGGCGGGGCCTTTTCCGGAATACGGGTGTGTTTATAGCGGAAAAAAAGGAAAAGCGAGACTCCGTTCAGCTTTCACTCGCACGAGCCGGAGACTGTGCCTCGCGCTCGGTGTGGAGAGCTGCTTCTGGAGAAGAGAAGGAAAGAAAAGAACCCGAAAAATAAAGAAAGAAACAACTAAAACTGGCTCAGAAATAACCCCCCCTGCTCTCTGGATCTGACCCAAATTCCACCTCATGCGAGAAAGTGGTCGCTAGCAGCAGCGATGGGCGCGTTTGGAGTCATCCTGGGGAGTTTGCACTACATGGGACTCTACATCCAACTCAGCGGCCAAGCCGACGTGGATAACCGCATCTCCAGCAACGGTGAGCCCCCCTGACAGCACGATAAAAAGCCCCTCAGCGCTAGTTTGGCGGTCTAATGTTGTAGCCGGGCTTAACAAATAAACTAACACAAGAAATGTACGAGGTAGAAGTTGGCATCCTATTTGAATTCTCCGTTCCACCTTAAATGGTGCAGCAGTTACATTCTGGTGTGTCAGGCAGCAGAATGTAACTGCTGCACCATTTAAGGTGGAACGGAAAATTCGAATAAGATGCCAACTTCAGCTTTCGTCGGACGATTTAAACAGGTAGGTGGGATGGCAGACGAGCTCTGAAGCCAACCTGCAGTTTGTGTGGAACCTGATTTGTGAAATGTGTCCAAATTCAGTGCTAGCTGTTCTCCACAGAGCAAGTCCCCCTTGTTTTTGGGGAGGGAACCGATGGAACCGTTGGAGGCAGTTAGTGAACCAAACAGCAGCAACAAAAGGCTCGTTCACCTGCAGGATTAATGACATTAACGCTCTCCTGATTCGTTTATCAACTTATTTTTCCACTCACAGCTCCGCTGTCGGGGTCCCAAAGGGGGCTTAACTAGCGAGGAGAGAACTGGAATGCTATAAATGCTATAAGCAGCTCCTGTTTTTTGGCAGCTGTTGAAATGAGAGCCATTATCTTTTGTTTGCTAGAGAATGCAGAGGGCGAGATTTGGCTGCTGATCAGCCTGGCAGCAAATGAACTGGCCGAGAGGGATAAATATCTCCTAACTCTGCATCTTACCAAACAGATATCACCAGAAATTATGACTGATATTGATACTGACAGCACATTCTGTCCTCTGACAACAGTCACTGTAGCTATAATCACATTTATAACATGCTATGGATGATGAGCAGTTTGTATGCCAGCTTGTTTTAGACATAGTAGTATTGAGATTGCATTTAAAGGGTCAATATAATAATAATAATAATAATAATAATAATAATAATAATAAAATTAAAGAAGTGATATGTTAAAGTTTTTTAATGTGCCATCAACTCACCAGTAAACATATGGAAGTTATGCAACCAAAACAGCCATTATCGCTGTTTATGTGACGCCGCCTATTCAGCCTACAGCATTTTAGCCCCGCCCATTTACGCTGAAGTTATAAGGAGTGTTTCAGCCTACTGCTTATTGAAAGAGAGACACAGCCAATCAAAACAGAGCTAATTTAGATATATCACAAATGAGTTATGACCGATTTTCGTACGTAAAGCTACACAGTCTTAAATAATATTAATATTGGAGAACTGGGGGTGGAGTTATCCAGAAGTCTTTGCAGGTTTGATTTCTGTTGATTATTTTGTGGTTTTATTTTTCATTATTTCTCCTCATAAATCAAGCTTTTTGTGTTATAACATGATTCACGTGTCACGACCCTGGAAAGTCGGTAATTATCGACGTGTTATCAGTGATATGTTTGCCGATAGTGATAATTCCATGTGTTGTCAATATTGGCTGATATTATCCGCCAACTGATATATCAGACAGGCTCTGGGTTAAAGAATATTGACCAACTTAATGTTTTATTTAAAAAAGATTTAGACAGAACTCAAACATGGAACTGCTGTCTAAGATAATTCTTACACATCTCGCTGTTGTTGGAAGAAAACCTCATTTCCAAAATGGTAACTGTACAGGAGAAGGAAAAAACATACTTTACTCTTAATGTAAGTCAGTGGAACCAGATGTTTTCCCAAGTCATTTTGGGTCGTTTCTTTTGGTCCGTTCTTCATGAAATTTACACACAACGTAAAGGCCAAGAGGCGTTTTCAGATTGTCACAACCTCAAAATTGAAAAAAATGGAGATATGAGGTTTTCTTCCGACAGCAGCGATATACAAATGTCATACGTACATAAAAAATGCAGGATATGGGTCCTTAAAGGGAGCAAATCACCTGACTGTATTCAGACGGTCTATTTGAAGGCCGCACACAACAGGACCGCAGAGTAACATAGCCGTGTTATGTGCTTCAGTCATATGAATAAAGTACTTTTTCCAAAGCAAGTTGGCTCAAGGTAGATTTTTACAGCATGTAGTACATCACAGATTGATCTTATAACATGTTTAAACCTGCTGAGAACGAGCCAGCAGGCCAGTCGATCTCACACATCGTCCGTTCCAGCCATCTGAGCGTCTGAAGGTGGTGTAGATTTACTGTGCAGTGAATTTGATTGGTGGTGTGCACTATGAATGCTGACAGGAGACTTAACTGACCGCAGTAAATCTGGCCTTGTTATAACGGCTGTAGTTGTTTGGCTGGTTTGAGGAAAATGAAGCGGCAGGGCGGATTCCTGTTTGGAGTTGAGACGTGTCCAGGTGCTGCTCTCGGAGGGTTCATGAGCCTGTGAGTTAAGGATGGCTGATATGGTCTCATGATGATATGATGTTGCTGTCATGATAGATTTCGTCACCTTTCCAAACACTGTGGATACTGTCAGTGTTTAAGGGATGTGAGTGTTGTGGTTGATTTCAATGCTGATTTAAAGGAGCTAAAAATTGTATAGATTTTTTATTTTTTTTTGCAGGTTTGATTTCTGTTAATTACTTTGTTTCTCTTATTTTTGATAAGTTCCCCTGTAAATCAAGGGTTTTTCTTTATAACGTGTTTCTCATGCCACGACCCAAAAAAACAGTGATTATTGGCGCATTATCAGCGCTGTATTTGCAGATAGTGATAATCTGTGAGTTGTCAATATTGGCTGATATTATCAGCCAACCGATATATCGGACAGGCATTAATTTAGAGGACACTGACCAACTAAATGTTTTATTTAAAAAAGAATTAGACGAATTCCCACCTGGAACAACTGTCTAAGATTCCACTCTATTGTTACACACACTGTTTGAATGTAGCAGTGAAAGCATTGCTGAATTCACAGCTTTTAATAGCATTTTTTACATGTGGACTTATGTTTTTCTCTTGCCTCGTGTCTATTTTAACTTATCGAACCTCAGAGAAACTTAATACTGTGATACATTTCACTTCATTGAGTTATTTATATGATGGTGAGGTTGCACAAAGTATCAAGTGTATGTTTATAATCAATACTGCATTTTGGCTACATATTCAATACTCTTGACTTTTTGATACTTTCAGTTATTTGTTTAAATGAGCACCAGGTTCGCTACAGTCTTACCCTGATAAAAGGGGATTGGCTAAAAAAAATAAATGTTAATTAAGCTGTTAAAAATAAGCTTTTTTCCAGTAAACATTTGGTGTTCTGACTTTATTTTTTATTTTTAGTGTCGTTTGATATCGAGTACACTATTAGACACAAAGGTTCTGTGTAGGTAAATTTTTCATTTATCAAGGTACAAACAATGTAAATGATCCCTCAAAGGTACAACAGTGGCTTTAAGGTCTAATTGTGACCCTTAAATAAGTTTTTCCAGGTGAAAAGTATGTATTTTTATCTTTTCATAATCTAATGTTTTAAAACAGAACAATAAGATAAAAAGCCTGGAGACGAGACGGGGAGTGTGGAGTCAATACAACTTAGAAAATATAATTTCAGTGGATTATGGTACAGTTATATTCCCTGACTAAAGGTACTGAGACGTACCCTTGAGGGTCCCACCTCATTGACAAGAGGGGAACTGCCCCAGAGACAGTTTCGTATCTTTTTTTCTGAGAGTGTTTTGTAATACTTTGATATTATCATTGTGGTAGTAGGTATCGAGCATTGTGTCTGTGGTATCGGTATCAAAATCTAAATTCTAGTATCATGACAACCCTAGAATAAACCCACTGAGACCAAGCTGTTATTTACAGTGCAGCCCTGTAAGACATACAATAAAATATACAATAAAATAAGAATAAAAGAATATTTCAGTTAACATAAAGAACAAGTTTAAAACAGTTAAAAGTGTGTAAAGCAAATAAAACAATATTGTTCATTGTAGGGCAGGAAATTTTCTAACCAATATCATGACTGCAGTTAAAATTGCAGTTATTTTCTGTAAAATTAGGCCTGTTTTTTTGGCCAAGGACACCAGAATATCTACTTTTTGTGGCTTGAGGCTTGAGGAAAAGTATTGTGATAAATTTTTGCTGTTTTCTGTAACCGTGATTGTGGTTATAATGACTCTGCCATGGAACATTTCAGTTGTGAAAGATGCCGGCGTTCTTTTCGTCGCCATCTTCGCTACAAAAAAAGTTTTAATTATAAGAAAAATCCTTCGGTGATCACGCTTAAGTGGACTCAGTAACAGCTGGGCGCCAGGCTGCGCTTTGGATCCGGTTCAAATGTAACGTGCCTGTTCATTGTTTGCCGCGTCACCTGTACTCTCCTCGGGAGTTTACGAAGCAGAAACAGAACGCCTCGAACGCTTCTGCGGCGCCTGCTTGTTTTGGCTCAGGCCGTATTTAGAATATTGACGATTTGTACATATGCTTTCTCCTCCAGTGATTTTTCTCTAATAGCTTTCTCAGCTCTCAGTAATATGATTCTTTGGAAATCAATGCCATCACCTTTTATATACAAAACACTAAGGGCATCAAATTGGCCGCGAGCTGTGCTGTAACTAGCTCTAATTAGTTCACAGAGACAGTAAAACTGCTATTTTATATGAAATACAGAGGTGAAGCGCTGTAGTGTCTGGTGCAGTGATGGAGTTTAGGGATCATTTTTTGGGTTTTTGGTTTATGCCTAAGACCTGAAAGTGGAATAGAGCTACAACTGTCTCCTTTTACAACACATTGCATCAGGCCTTTAAACACCACGCCTGCTCCGGCCGTTCAGAACTGCTTCTGGTGTGTCTGTGTGTGTGTGTGTGTGTTATATTCACACATGTACTGCTTACTGGGGTGAAGTTAAAAATGGAAGAATGCATAAGGGAACTGGACTGTGCAACCAGTTTTAGGTTGTTTGTCTGTATTCTGGATTGTCTGATTCCTTTTTCTAGATATTCTAGTTCTAGGAAGCTCATTAAAGCAGTGAGCCACTCCAGGCCACGCATTACATTAATTTTATCCTAGGTATGGGTTTTAGCATTGTTTGTCATGCCTAAAACCCTTTTTCCTGTGGTAACATCACTGTAATGCGCAGCCTTATAGGGAGAATTTTCACTGATTTTTCCAAATTTCGGCATAATTAAATGTGAGGTGAAATGGTTCATCTTTACTGTGGTGGTGAAATCTACAACACCAATATAGCCATTTTATTTAATATACGAAATGACCAGTCAATCTACGCAAACCTCTGAGTTTTTGTATATAATGTTGATGATGGTAAAATAGTGGAAATCAGTGTTTGCCTCAAGACTGTTTGGTCTTACAACAGCTTGCATGTACCTCTTTGCCATGAGTAGAAAGTCTCAGGGCCAAAGGTTTATCTGAAAACTACTGTAGAACAATATCTCAGGCATCAGGCAGTGAATTCATAACCACTTCGTGTAATATCTTTCTGTGAGGGAGGCTTTAGAGGCATTACACTTTTCAGACGTCTGGTTCCCATCATCACCACTGTGAACAACTCTGTCTAGGTATGCTTCTCTAAAACGGAGCATTTCATATCAAACCACTCTGAAAGTCTTTATTTACATCTTAACGAATGAATCGTGCTGAATTTTTGCGACATCGCTGGAATTCCCTGTTAAGTGGCTTATTGATTTTATAAAACAGAAACAACATAAATATATTAAAATACACAATAAATCATTTATTTTATTAATAATAACAATCCTTTCAGCAAGAAATGTAGATTGTTTAGAGCAGCCCAACAGGGATGCCTACACTGGCCCTGTAGGGCTCCTTAGAGCTGGACTAGTAGACCACAATGCACTGCCTTTCATTGGTAAATGATAGGCCCTACAATACTGGCGCTGGGCTGGCAGCCCTCACTCAGCCCTAACTAAGTAACTGAGGGTTTTGTTTGTCCAAGTGTACAGCTCAATGGTCCACATTCTGGACATGTGCAGTCCCAGTGTGGGTTCCTTCACATCGCTGCTGTCAGAAGAAAACCTCATATCTCCATTTTTTTCAGTTTTTGATATAATTTGAAAATGCCTGTTGTCCTTTATCTTGTTTGTAAATTTCATGATGAATGGACTAAAATTACCCAGAATTACTTGGAAAAAATTCTGGTTCCATTGACTTACATTAAAAGTAAAGAAGGTTTTTTCCTTCTCCAGTAAAGTTATCATTTTGGATAAACAGTCTGCTGTCCTGCTACCTGACTGATTGACCACATTTGGGGTGAGGAGGAAATGATATTAATTACATTTTTTTGCTTCTTTAAAATGTGTTGACGGAAAATTTTCCATGTGTTGCTGAGGCAGTAACAGTACAACATATCATATATTACATAGTAATGATGTATTGTGACTAGCCTCTTAGCTTGTGGCAGGGGTGTTAGCTTAGGGCTAACAAACTGAACTCCTGGCTAGAGCGTCTGGACACTGTAAAGAACAGCTTTTGTTAAAAATGTTGTACTTTAATGAAGTTGAATGCTATAATAAACTGAGAATTAACATATTAACATCAGCCACTCGTTGTTTTTGTTATATACAAAAGTAGCAAATCGAGACACCACTGTATCATACTGGGAAATTCATTTTGAGGATTGTTACACTCCTGCTCATTAATTCACACTTAGATTTCAGTCATTTGTCTGAATGGTGTAGCAACAGGACACGATTAAAACTGGGTTTTGCGTGTTGACTTGATTTAGAGTGATTGATTTAGAGTCTCCAGCCCACCCTGACTAGACGCTCAGGGTTTGGGTTCGCTGAGCTTTGCTGGTGTTTTTGCTTTGGGCTTCAATCAAGCTGAGGGCCTCTATAGATGAAACAGCAGGCTGAAGGTGAACAGCAGAGTCCAAAATCATAGAAATGTGGGTGACATTTTGGAGAAAATCAAGTTATTGATATCAATCTACTACAGTCGCTCCCTGATGTGTTCAAACAGCAAACCCTTCACGCAGTGATGTGTGCAGAGTGACACAGTTCTGTCAGCCCTGTTTACTTGTTTGTTTAATTGATTTGTGTAGTTTGTATGGTTAGTTTGCACACTTTCTTCTGTTTAGATGATATCTCCGCTCTGTTGGCTGCAGCTATTGTCGTGCGATTGCTGTTGTGTCCCGCTTAGATCAGATTAGGCCCTGTGTTTGAAAATGCCACAGCTCTTCCTCTGTTGTGTAACGTTCAATTGCCACTTAATTTTATAATGCGATCCTATTGAAGGGACATCTAATTTGGTCATAAGTCAGCACTGTTTGTTGGTGTGATTACAGATACGTGGTGTAAAGGCTTGGCTTGTGTTTGCATAGAGGTTTGTTTGCACTCTCTCTCTCTTTACCTCTTAGCGTAGAGGCTCGCAGGGCTGTCAGTTCATCCGCATGAATGTTTTCAAACGAAATTACAGAATAACTTAACAAAACGCCTGGTAGCTTATCGTGTGTTCTTGGGTGTAGAATTAATAAATATTATGATTATTATTAATATTTTAGCATTAATAAGTTAGTGTAAATAAAGTCAATGAATCTGTGCATAAATAAACCAAAAAAAATCTATTACTACTAATAATTAATTAATAATAATTAACAATTAATTAAGCATCACATTTTCTACATTTTCTTTAATAAAATAAATGAATGCATGCATTACTAAAGTTAATAAGTTTGAAGTAATTAAGATCATAACCTTGCATTAATATTAATGAGCCCATGCATTATTAAAGTGAATGAGTTAATATATGTGTTAGTAACGTTAATAAGTAAGCAATAATAAAGTTAGTGATTGCATGCACTTATAATTGATATGATGATCATCATCTATCAAATATGGAGCTATAAATATCACTAAAACTGAAAAGAAATATTATGATGTGTTAATGAGTGTGTTTACATGCACTCAATGATCCAATCATAATCGGATTTCTGTAGTTATCTGATTATTCAAATGGTCATGTAAATAGCAGACTCCGAACTAGAAATCCAGTGAAGAAATCTGATAAAAAGAGCTGGATTTTAGCTCAGTAATCAGATTTCTCAGCGCATGTAAACTCTTACTCTGATTTCTTTCAGATGTCTCAGTCTGCACATGTGCGAAACCAGACTGGAAATAAGCGAGCAATGTTGCCGGGAGACGGCAACAAAACACTTTTGGAGTGATGATGAAACCGACTACATGCTTTATGAAATGAAGGATTTTAATGTTCTTTATTTTCTAGATGATGTATGTTCATATATAAAAAAGGTTTTCGTTACATTTACATCACGTCTTCTTCTGTGAGTTTATTGGCTGGTTGCAAAGCAGAAATCTGATTATCATCCGGAGTTATTATCTGATTACACAAGAGCATGTAAACGCTTTGATCGGATTACTGACAAAACGTGATTTTCTGCAGTTATCGGATTATTAATTGCATGTAAACACACTCAATGTCAGGGTTTACCAACATATATGATTTATATTATGAGTTCGCTAACCTTGTTTCGGTTTTGTAGCGAGTGATTATTAGCTGGCTGTTATTAGCTCTCTATTATTTTTGCCATGCAGTTGGAGGGTTCGCTGATGTTATGGCCTGCTTAGCTAGTGTTAGGGCTGCTGAGCATTCAAATATCAGATATAATCTATCTTATAATATAATATGATCTGAAAGCCTGAGTTCTCCTACATTAGTCTGTAAAGTATAATTAGACGTCTGAATTGACTGTTTGACAGCTTGTTCACTGTTCTGCACTGTTTACTGACCATTCAGAGAGCGGTCGAGAAGAGTGGAGTGGTCTGTTTTTCTATGGGAAGGCTCAAAGACGTAGAGCTGAATCACACTGATTGGCAGTGTTGCTCACCACTGCCGCAGAAGCCGGGTTGTCTGGGAGATGCTAGTGTCAATCATTTTGCGTTCAGACGTGCTCACACAGTTCTGAACATCTTTTGGGAATTTATCTACTATTACATTGTATTAATTGAAACATATTTCTCCAATAAAGCACTTTTTCCATAGCATATCTTTATTATTAAAACAAAAATGTTAAGATTCGAATCTTTGTCTGTGTGAGCTTTAAACCGCTGGTGTGCACATTAAAGAGACTGAGACTGAGACAGAGGGAGGATGCTGGAGGGAGTGTTTTTGTCATGTTCTCAGAGAATGAGGCTAATGGAGCAGCAGCGGTCAGAGTGACAGTGGTCATGGCTTCCCTGCAGTGTGGAGAATGACCTTCTGTCCACCAGCCTGAACCCCCACAATCCCACCACACACCAAAGGCCAGCGTGCCAGACACACGTTCCCCGCACCAGCTGTGTCAGCACACGCGCCTGTGAGTGACCTGCTTGCGTATGTGATATAAACGCTGTCTGATTAGAGATGCTTGTGTCATACTGAGGCACTGAAACTGATCTCAAGGTGACAGTTCGGTGAAAAAGAAAAGATTTTTTTATTCCCTAATTGGAGTTTAGATCAGCTAAGACATGTTTGGTGTCTGAAACTGGCTTCCTCAATCTAGCCACAAGGCTAATGTGGCTAAGTAATGGAAGCTTATGACCACCAATTGGCATCAGTTCAACTGTACGCCTAAAATCATCACACTCCAAAGCTCCATAGCTGTTAAAGGGCAATTTCACCAACTCAAACTTCTGCACTGTTCAGTTGTTGAGATGTAAACAGAGTCATTCAGAGTGGTTTACTGTGATCAAGAGATCGCTTTACAGTGGTGGTGATAGGAACCAGACCTTGTGGTGCCTACAACACAAATATAGCCATTTTGTTTACCATCCAAAATGAACAGTGAATCTACAAGTCTTTTGTTTTTATGTGTAATTTTGATGGTAAATTTGAAACAAATATATTTTCTTTGGGGATTATTTTGCCTTAGAGCCCCCTGGATGTACCACTCCACCGTGAATGTGTTTAAATAATACACCTTGAGTCAAAATCTGATCTTTAAACTATTATAAGAAGCATATTTATCAGCATTTTGTGTAATAACTTTCTGTGAGGGACCTTTTAAGCGACTTTCACATTACCAGGTTGAAGTGGCACAGATCTGATTTTTTGCCCTAATGTGACTCAGATCTTTTTCAGAGCTGTGCGGTCACAAATCTGATCTTTTCAAATCCAACCTGAGCCACTTTCATATGTGGTCCTAGAACAGATATGTATCCGATTCGTGGCCATGTGACCTTAATGTGACGCTCAGATCGGAATTCATGTGTTTTTTTCCACTGCGCGTGCGCCGTCATTCAGCATTACCATGGCAGCAACGCTGAACAGAGGTTAAAGCCTGTGAATGGTGGAAAAGAAACACATCTCACCTTTTTCACCTTCGGCTCGCTCTAATAATGAAGCTGAGAGCTGATCAGAGTTCATTATCTTCACAGCGAAGCTCGTTCTGACCGTTAGTCTGTTTGCTGATGACGCACGTGACTCATGTGATTCATTCACGTGACGTTACTGAGTAGGATGTGCGCATGCGGGTCATTTCAGGACGCCGGTTCGTTCACATTAGTGACAGATTTGAGTCACTTACCTAAACGAGTGTGAACCATCGAGTCAGAGAGATCGGATTTGAGCAAAAAAATCGAATTTGACCAATGAGGCTTGTAATGCGAAGCTTTAGAGGCTTTAACTCTTCAGACGTCTGGTTCCTATCACCACCACACTGAACAGTTCTGTTTGTCTAGAGTGGAGCATCAAACCACTCTAAATGACCATTTACACCTAACCAACTGATGATGCAGAAATTGAAAAAAATCAATATAATTCCTACTTAAGTCATTTCAAATGTGGTTTCTGGCACTACAAGTGTGTGATTTCTGCATGTGTTTTGCATTACTTGTTGCCTACATCGGCCTCGTAGCTCCAGTGCCAAACTAAAGAAGCAAACTTTAGACACCAAGCACGTCTTGAATGAACTACATTTGGGATAAGAGGGAAATTGTGTGCTTATAATTTTTTACCCAACAGTCACAGAAATGCAAGCCACTGCCTGTGTTTCTAAGTGTTTGAGTCCATTTCTCTTTACTTTTGTATCCGAAGCCTTGAGTAGGATCACAGCAGCTGTAGAAACCCATTAGACAGGAAGAATGAGGCTCAACATCTCAATGCGATGAGCAAACGCTGATGCGCAAATAACAGAATCCTGGCTGAGGAACCCCATCACACGCTGCCCCGCTGAAGGCCAACAATCAGCCCTCAGATTCACTCAGACGCATCAGCGTTCACACGCAGACACTTCAGTGCCTTCAGTTAAACAGTGAGTGCTGCTCCTGTAGCTGCGGATGCAGGCATTGTTCTGCGTTAGTAATGTGGAACAGTGTTTGCCGATGTCCCGCTCATTACACTGCTGGGTTCAGAGTGTAAGGTCCCTGTGTGTTTGCTCGCAGCATTGCGGCGCACTGGGATGTGAAATTGGAATGTTTAATGCGGCGTCGAGGAAGAAGAGCAATTTCATGGAGCTCGGCCAATCAGCTCGTAGCAGCGGCTCATGTGACATGAGAGGAGCTCCAGCTTGATGAGTATTAAAGTCTGTCTGTGGTGTTTTCAGGGGTTTTTGACTTACAGTGCAGTTTTCACGCACATGCTGTCAGTTCAGTTTGATTTATATGGAGGTTTTTCTGAAGGTTCAACAGATTAAAAATGCATATCAGTGTCCGAAGAATATGAAAGTGACCCAAATTAAGGTTTAAATATCTCAATAACTGATATCAGCTGATATAATGTTATGTTCATATTATAAATTTTTATTTTGTTTTACAGTGGTTTTAGCTAAATCTGACTGCAATTAAAGTGATTTAAGTTCATAATGAGCTGTGAAATATGACTGTGATTCAGGGCAGGGCAACATGACAGTTATTATTATCATGATAAATTATGTCATTATGGTGATAATATGCTGTTCTGATTATATCGTGGATATCATCAGTGCTTCAAAACAATAAATAATTGCATGTTTAATTAGAAAGAGAGAAGATTTAGGCCTGGTCACATTCCTTAAACTCAAATAAAAAGCAATAACTTATTATATATTATGTATAATATAAATATTGCAGGCCTGGAGGTGGAGCTACCCGAATGTATTGGGTTCTGCTTAGTACCTCTTATTTTTCTTAATTTCATTAGTTGTCATTAGGTGTTTTTCCAGTGCTAAAGGTTAGGTTTTTATACATTTTACATGTTTTTGCTAATTTTAAACTATGTTTTATGGTCAAATTCATCTGTAGCCTGTATTGCTGTCATGTAGTTAATCAGGAGGTGGTTCACGTTGGGTTTGCTTGTCGTCAGGAGATCACAGATATTATTGGAGTATTGCCTACTGATAAAGCCGCGGGTAGTCAATGTCAGCTGATGCTTTGGCCCTAATAAAGCTCTAGTCCGTATCACAGAAACCTGATTTTTCCTTTGTTTTTTTAAATAAGAGTTTGATTTAGAGTGTAAACATAGTTACAGTTTGAAAACATATGATTTGCTCACCTGTACTTATAGAAACTAAGCTGCAAAAACAGCCTGTTTTGAATTCGTCATGTCCTGGAGAACGACTGCGCATTTAGCAGCAGGCATTCCTGTTGAAGTGATGCAGAGTGTAGTTCATGCAGAGTTATTGGGAAAGCGATTAAACGTTGTGCTGTTTCTGGCTGTCAGGAGGTGAATGTATCACTGCAGACCTCCGAAGGATCCATACATTCGAAGGAAGGGGCTGAAATTTATTTTCATGACGTCCCTGAGTCTGTACTGAACAGCATGGACTACTTTTTGAAAGAGGCCCTACATAGTGCAGCCTATCAGAGCTTGGATCATTTACATATATCGGTCTTAAAGGCACAGTAACAAAAACAGCCTGCTTAATTCTAGGGCAAATAAGACGTTGGAAACCGGTCAAGTGGAAATGAATTACTGATAAGAAGTTTATTATGGGTGTAAACAGGATTAAAACTACAGGAAACAGCCTAGAGGTTCATGCAGACCGTACAAAAAAGTGATGTATTAAAAATATATTGATCTGTTCTGGATTCTCTTTTTATTTTAGAATAAATTGCTCTCCAGCTCACTGTGCCGTTCTCAGTTACAGCAAGTTGGACACGTTTATCAAACAGCTGGTAAAGTGTAACCTCGACGTGCTTTGTAAGAAATTCACTGCAGACGAATAATCCGAGCTAAGCAAGAAAACGATGCTGGTATTTAATGATCGGCCAGCGCTGTAAACAGCATATGAATCGGGCGTCAGATGCTGCTGAATGTTTGGCTGCGCGGCGGTGCCGGGGGGAGGACGGGAACGCAAGACAGCGCTTAAGTCCACAAATGGCGAAAGCTTGTTTTTTTGGCTCACCCTGTCTATTCCTCTCTCTGGGTCTCCTCTCTGGAGAGATGAAATGCTTTTCACTTCAATAGCAAGACTCAAGTAGCTGGGTCAGCCATCAGGCAGCCTGCCTCTCTCTGTCTCTCTCTCTCTCTCTCTCCGCAGGTTTCCCCATCTCTAAGTGTTTCTGTGAGGAGCTAATGCCTCAAAGCGCTCAGATCTGCGCTTGGCATTTTCTTCCTGCCTTTTTCATGTCCTTTTGGTGCTGAGGGTTAGCGTGTCCTCATAGTGCTGTTGGGACAAAGGTTGGCAGAAGCATTCAAAAACAGAATTTTTCTGTTTTTTTGACCAGAGAGTCTAAAGCTGACAGAGGCTTGGGCCTTCATTTGTTGAATTTGGTTTGCACTACATATATCAGAGACAATGCGCCAGCAGGGCCATATTATGGATTTTAATTTTATTCTACAGTAGCTTAAGCTAAATATGTGAACAGTGAAATGTGATTGTGAGTTTCTCCTGTTTATTTAAGAAATGTGATCATCAAGAACTCACAGTCTTAAATAGTATAATTAATGTAACACTAAGTGCAGAGCTTCTCAGAATCCTGTAGTTTCTGGTTATGACCTCTTATATTTATTAGTTCTCATTATTTTTGCGTAATAACATCTTATTCTCATGCTGAAAGGTTTAGATACACTACATGCATTTGTGGCTGAATTCACCAGTTTAGCCTCCAAATTATTGGAGTGTTACATGCAATGTTTTACCAGTACCAAGAAAGCAATGGGTCGTCCATATGATCCAACTCCGTTGGCTATGATGTGATTCTAGTCTATATCATGTATCCCCAAAGTTTCCTTGCTTTTTTTCAAATAAGAGTTTGATGCATACATTGTTAAGTTTTAGAACAGTTCTTATGGTCCTTATATGGAAACGAAGCTGCAAAAAACAACCCATTTTGAAATCATCTTGGTTGTGATGTCACAAACATGAACACATTTACATATGACTGCTCATCCAGCCTACAGCAGCTTGGCTCCACCCATTCCCATTGAAGTGATGGAGAAGTGATACGTATAGGTACAATACCATGTTCAAATAGTGTTTTTAAAAACGATGAATACAAAGATTCAGCATCCAAATGTGCAGGGCCAGTTTAGTCCATTTAGTCATGACCAGTTTCCTCTGCTAACTAAGTCTCCCCCTGTCATACAGTGCCACCGAGCTGGGAGAGTGAAGGTGAGCATTTGCTTCTCTTATGCTGTCCCAGCTACGCATGGCTATGGCATCATTTAGGATTGAACTTGCAGTGGTTGTGCGACTCAGGAGCACACAACTGAATGAACCACACAGCTGGTTGAGAAGTTGAGAAGAGTTATTGTTTAGTTTAGTTATGCTATTCAAAAGTAATTTACTGCTTACATATTACAATACAGAGTGAGATCAGCGGTGAGGTTCAGTATCTGTTTAGAGAAAAAAGGTAAAAATGTGAAGGGTGTTTCTTCTTTACACAAACCGAACCGTACACACAGATTCTTTATCAAATTCAAATCATAGTAAAATTTCCCCTCTTCTAACGAATATGGATTGAAAGTATGGGATGCACAATGATAGTAACACTGATATCGGCAAATGTATCAGCATCAACCAGTTGCTTAGATTCGACTGATATTTCAGTCCAGTATTTGTTGATGTATTGGTTTTACTCTGGAAGTGCAGAACATGTAGGTGATGCTGGGTCACTGCACTAAAACAAGTGCATACTATTCATTTCAAGTGTTATATTTCTCTATAATGCTAATCCAGATGGATCAAGTCCCAATTTCAACATCGTATACATGTTTACATATTTGCATTGACTGATACATACATGAAGAATATCGGATATCAGCGTCGGCCCACAGTTCCCAGATCAGTTCACCTCTAACTGGAAGTCCCCACTTTCAACAGAATTTCTGTGCTTGTTGCGGTGAACTACGAGCGAGAAATAATTAGTATAACAACACGCTTTTGCTGTATTTCTAGTATTAAGTGTGATTTAAGTTCTTTTTGTGAAAATAAGTGAGCACGTCCCCTACAGAGCACACATTACTGCACAGTTTAATGCACACACTGTGAAAAATCTTGTCTTGTGAAGTGAAATTATCTTAATTCTAGTCGATCTGTGTAATATTTCTTATTTTGAGATGGTTGCGCGCTTGTTCTAAGATTATCTAGCTTATTTTTAGACATTTGTTATGTGTTTCAAGTAATTTTAGCAAGAACAAATGTCTCACTATATTGGCAGATAAATTCTGCTTGTTTTAAGTACATTATCTGCCAATATAGTGAGATAAGTGTACTTAAAAAAATCACTTAAAACAATTTAAAAATTTGGAAAAAGGATAAATGATCTTGAAATAAACAACAATCCCAACAGGAGAAATATTAGGTTTTTTTGACTAGATTTAAGACAATTTAACTTGACAAGATACTAATTTTTACAGTACAATTACTGTTAATTTGCTAAGTTTTACATATTGAGAAAAAAAACATAAACTGTGTAAACTGCTTATGCAAAACTGATTTTTTGCAAATATGTTAAATCCAGCAAATAAACAGAAATAGTGTATTAAAATGTGCAGAAGTGTGTTGTCTGTAGATGACGTGTTCACTTATTCTCACTTAAAGAATCAATAAGACACGTAAACTGTTTAAACTTTTGAAGACTGTATTGTGACATAATTTATTATCCTTTAATACAGATATGTAAATGGACACTGGAAGAAGCTAATAAACATGTCCATAGTGTTTTCCTTTGCTCTCTCTCTCTCTCTCTCTCTCTCTCTCTCTTTGCTCTCTTTGAGTCCACCAACTCTCCCCACTCCCCTTTGCCACACCACCACCGGCTTGATCTGGAGAGAGAGAGAGACAGAGAGAGAGAGAGAAAGTGAGAGATGGGGTCTGAATGATCCTCAAAAGAGCCTCCAGAGCGCCATCCCACCAGCTTATCTCACATTAGACACATTTCAGCCAGGCTTGCCATCCCACACCTCCTGGGATGGAGCTGGCAGCCCGCTCGCCTGGCAACCCACACCAGAGAAAGAGAGAGAGGCAGCGCATTGATTCTGCTCCCTCTACCCCTCTCCAAACATCTCTCTCTCTCTCTTTCTCTCTCTCTCTCTCTGTCTGTTTGCCTTTGAGACTCCATCCTCACTCATCCTTTGTTTGCCTCGGAGTGCTGGAAGCTCAGGAAAACCGCGAGAGGAGAAAATAGAGGATGCTTTTGTGTCATTTGGGGCGCGCGGGTTAATTAAGCCGTGTGTGGATTGTAAAGGCGGCGGTGTCCCATTGTAACTGCGCAGGAGATGATGAAGATGTGTCTGGCAAACAGAACCGCTCAGAGTGCGTCTAAAACAACTTTTCACATCTGCTCAGCTGTTTAACTTTTTAACAAAGCCCTTCTGCTGTCCCTCTCACTTTGTCCCTCTAAGCCAGCACTCGGAGGCGCTGTGCGATTTTACAAATCTTGTTCTTTGGTGACAGCTCACACTGTGCGTTTGAATCGCCCATCGTGTTCAGACAAAGCCTGCGATTTATATGCTCACACTGTACGAAAACACTCGGTCCGGCTGACATGACGTGACATGGGTGCTCACGCTGCACGTGAAACGCAGCCACTGCAGTCAGCTCTGTCTACAATAAAGCTGTTTCATTCAAAGCAAAAACACTGGCTGGATCTCAAATGACTCCCTGCTCCCTACATAGTGCACCACATATTAAAATAGTGGCTCCTGCACCCATAAAGTGCATCACATGTCTAATAAATAGCCTTCTGAGATTCAGCCATGTGTGCACAGTGTCATACTGGACAAACAGTGCACTATTTTGGTGTAGAAGCCAGAACTTAGTGCCCTACATAGGAAGGAGGGGTCTGTTTGAGATTCAGCCTCTGACAGAAATACATCCCTGATCGCAAGAGAACAGTGGGTGGTCCACTGGGGTTTTGCTCAGTATTTTCTGGGCGGCCCACTGGTGGTTAAGCAGAGTATTAGACAAAATTCCACCTATCATTGCTCATTTTTCATTTTTCACAGTCCAATTTACTTATTTTTGTGTAATCTGTGTACATTAGATTAGTAAATCATTTTAATCTAGCAGTGTCAGCAACATATTCTATAAAATCATTTTTACCTCAGGCCAAGTCATTTTTTCTCTCTCAGTTGTTTGTAATATTTATCTTAGTTTATTTTCTAACATAAAAGTCTGTGTGCATTTAAAATCTGTTTGAGAGAAACTAGGTAGGTTGTATGCAGGACAATAATCTGGGTGGTCCGAAGGTGGACCAGCAGCAGCAAACAGTCAGCGGGGTGCCGACCTTATCAAGCCAGCGGACCGTTATATACTTGCTATCTGGGATCCGATCGTCCGGCTGCTCAATCTGAGCTCATTTGGGCAGTTAATCAGGCACCGTTTCCCCTCTCAGTGCACGGCAAACGACGGCCGATGAAGATGAAATTCGGCCCGATCATGAAATTCAGTCGGGTCCGACCAATTCGGGCTTAAAACCGGGCTAAAATCACACAGTATACGTCTGGCTTTACTCAAGCTGTGTGTGGACCAGTGACGGACACTTCAGCCATTTTTTGCTTTTCAAATATTTGCATTTTCAAACAAATATTTTTAAATAAGCCAACAAGAATGTTTTTCTTTTGTTCTGAATAAAAAAAACACAGGTCATTTTACATTCGTGTATTGTGTGCTGCAAACATAAAAGGCGATCCGTACCTCATTTGGGTTGACTGTTATTGTTAGTCAGGCCTTTTCTTTATTTTTAAGAGTGAAATCCAGCCGTGCCGCCTTTTGCTGCATTGTTTGAGACTCAGGCTCTCAGGCTGCGGCAGTTAACACTGACAGTCTCTCCTTCAAACTGGCACCTCTTTCACTCTCTGGAGTAAACAGACGCTCTTTAATCTTATAAAACTGAACGCCCGCTGACACGAAAAGCATAATGCACTATTATATTAGAGGAAAATATGATTCATTACTGTATCATAATGTATTCTTGACAGCTTGTTTACAGCATAGTGAACTCTAGAGAAGGTTTGCCTGGGCTTCTGGAGATCAACCCCCCAGCAGAGATTAGATAACACGCACCTCTGACAGACCAATCCAGCTAATGGAGATTTGAGATTTGGGTTGGAAAGAAGCTCTGTAGGCCAGTAGATCTCCAAGATTTATCAAGTGCACCCCTGTTTAGGACACCGTCAGCTGTAAAACATGACACCCAGCGTCCTGTCTCAGTATGTTCCTCTAGTCATTTCAATTGGGAGTTGTTAAGCAAAAATAGCTCTGCACTTCTGAAGGATTGCAAACGTTGCGTGAAAGACATACGACCTAATCAAGGATTTAATCATCCTTCAGTAGCTTCCTTTGTACTTCATCACAATGTTATTGTGCTTTTGCGCTCACATGTTGAAGAGGATTCATCTGTTTCTGGGAAAAATCAGAGTTATGTTGCGCTTGAAGTGCTAGCAAGTGTATTTCATCACATTCACATTCAACACAGATGTTCACATTATGGGAGTATGTGTGTCTTATATAATATGGCTTAGAAAAGCCTGAAAAAATCCAGTGGAATTGGACGTTTGGGTTTAATTGAGGAGAAAAACTCAGTTCTTTACATACCAAATAACTGAATTGAGAAATCATGTTACTAATGATGAAGAATAAACAGTAGAAATCGACTTTTATTTTACACTCAAAGTTTTTTTTGCAGTTGCCACAATAAAAACGCGTATTTTGCATAATGCTTAAATCTCTTACTGGTCTGTCTTGGTGTTTTTAGAGGATTCCTAATCTGTTTTTTCCATTAAAGTGTTTTGGAATATTTGAAAGGCCCTGCATGATATGTTATCGTTCAGTTAAGTCCATTTTTATTGTTTGGCCTTTTATAAAACTCGATTTATTGTCCAAATAACTGGTAGATTACTCCATTATTAGTATAATCTAATCATATTATTATTGATATTGATAGTGGCAGCCCTGGTTTCCTCTGGCTTGTGTGTGGACGTTCTGTGTTTGTGACAAATGGTGCCATTTTCCTCTTTTTTTCTCTCTCTGAAATAACACACTGCCTGGCCGTTAGCATTATAGCTGTGAAATATAGCCGGTGTCGTTGCCGTTGCTGTTGCGGTAGCTGACTCCGGTGCTTGTGATGCTGCCGGCCTGCTCCTTTATCTCAGCTGTTGTCTTGTAACATTATGCTATGGATTGGGTTTTATGAAGCGTCGCCTGTTAGAAATGTCACGTCACGGTATTTGAGCAGCCTGGGGCTGGGGGAGGATTGCAGGGGGGGCAACGTGAAGCAGCCAGTCATGAACGACAAACGGGCAGCGGTCAATAGCAGGCCCAGGGCGCCGGGAGCGAAGCAGACCATAATCAACGAGGAATGTTTATAGCACTGCATATTTTTCAAAAGGTTTTAAAACGTTTGCTGTCATGGGTCTCTGCACATAGAGCCGTATTGATTGATGCAGTCACAGCAGAGATACAATGCTTAATCAGCTTCTGCTATCTCATATGCTCTGGGCCCCTTATCTGCACTCGCACATGTCTGGGATTAGCGGTCCGGACCTTAATAAGCCGTTCTAAAATTTCTCAATTTATTTCTAGGATTTGATTGTTGGGTATTGTTGGAGAAGAAAAGGGAAATAAATGCTTCAGTACTCAGACATAGGAAGTCAAGTCATGTCCCAGTCCAAAGAAGTATTTATGAGGCAGTCACCTTCTGTTTCATTACCCCAACGCAACAGCTGCTTCATAAATAGCTGACGCACTGAAATTTCAGCCACGAAAAGACAAAAATGTGCCCAAAATGAAATGGGACTACAATGACGTGTCAAAATCTAACACTTAACAAATAATTTGAAGGGTAATAAAAATAAGATATAGTGATTAAAATGCAGTGCAAACGTATTCAAACAGTTTGAGCAGCAGCCGATCGACAGTGAAGATGCCAGCCATGCGGATTTCTGATTTCTACGAGTGACATTAGATAATAGATCTATTGTCTCTGTGTGTGTTGGGTATCAAGAGGTGGTACAACACCTGAGAACTTATCCACTAAAGGTTTGAAAGCCAGTTACACAGCAGAATACAGCAAAACAACAGAAGCAGAAAGGAAAGTCCTTCAAGCTTGATGACACCATCTGTAACCACGGTTTAAGACAGAACAGAGAAGTTCACAGATCACACAGAGCAAAACGCGCAAAGTATATGGATTCTGCTGTTAGTCCAAAGTGTGGAATCACAATAAAAACTACTTTAAAACAAACAGTGAGATATTCAGACCTTAGATATTTACAAGGCCACATGGTGAGCATTAAGATCCCATAGTTTTGAAGTAAATGTGTCCCAAAGTCTGGAAATCAGTGTATGACACTAAGAATTGTCACAAACAAAACACATATTTTCCGCAGTTATGTAAATGTTTTACGCTTTAATTAAAATATTATGATGTTATGTGTGTACAATTGTTGTGTTTGTGACAGCTGTGTTTGCTGGTCATGTGCTGGCTAGTGTTTTTGAGTTCTGCTAAAGTGGTCACTACTGAAACTACTGAGTGTTCAATCATTTATTTTAATAAAACAAACATAGTTAAGGAGTAAGATCACTTAAAACAAAAGGATTTAGCCTAGAATCAAAGTCAGTTAAAAGTCTGAAATGTTTTCAGCTCTGACTAAGAAGATGTAATTCTTTACCTTGGATGACCAAATGTTCTCTGTTGTTCATGGCATACGCTGTAGCCTACACACTGTAATAATTTCAGTACATTTATTTCATGTAAACTGTTTTCTTTATTTTCAGCTTTTTTTTTGTTTTTTTGGTGCTTGGTTTTGGTTTGGTTTGGCCCAGTGTGTCCAGTTTCTCCAGTTTTATCTTTTGGCCTTTTATAATTATTTATTGTATAGATTTTCATTTTCACAATATTTGAAGTCGTATTCATTGTACTTTGGAAAAGCTGAATGTTTAGGTGATGCTCGACTATAACACTAATATATCTCCGTTTTATTCATTTAACTCCATTTATAACCATATTGAAACTAATGTTGTGTGTATATATATATATATATATATATATATATATATGTGTGAAATTGTATATGTAATGTGTAGGCATGTACAGATATATATGTGAAAAATATTGACCATCAGCATCCTCACAGAATTCTCATACAGATGGATCAGGAGTTTTTTTTTTTAATTAGCCATGGGTGATTCCCTTAGTATCCCCCATCACATGTTGCTAACAAACTGGGAGAACACTAACTACTAATTCTCTTACATCAGCTGACAGGGGTCCGCGTTGACTAGCATCACAGTGAGTGATATGAGGAGAGGGAGGACTGTCTTAGCCACTCAAAGAAAACAAATAATGAATACTTGGACTCCCAGATATGGATGGCTGTGGCATCTCTGGAGATCTCAGGATATCACCGACGCTTCGATGGTTGCACCACTCAGGAGCTCCACAGCACATCCCTAATTTTAACAGCTCTGATGACTCACTGAATCGTCAAAATAGTCTCTAGATGACCAGATCTAGAACCCTGTTTCAGGTTTGGTGAGGTGGAGGAGTTACGTTGAGCAGAACAAGTCATTCACAGACATTTCACAGTCCTTCAAATTCACTTTCTCCTGTGTTCTGTCACAAACGTCTCTTCTAATTAAGTGTTGCTGATGACACTGTGCATGTGTATCTATTCTGGGTTTTGAGGCCGTGGTGGGACGAGACCGCGCTGGTGTGTAAAGGCTGATTGAATGTGACACACTTCTCTCCTCTGTTATCCTGTGTAATAAAGCCAGTCTAATTCAGCCGCCTGACTCTGGCCATGCCTCACTGTATGTGATGACTTATTAAACGTCTTCTGCGCCTTCGTGACACAGAAACAACAACAAAACCGCCACGGTAATCATGCAGTAACCGTCTGCAGACAGGATTCTTCCTCCAAAGGTGCAGTCAGTACAGCGGCTGTGCTGGTGTAAATATCATTACACTTAAAGGGCAACTCCACTGACTTTTAAAAATTCTACATAATTGAGTGGGTGAGATGTAAACAAAGTCATTCAGAGTGGTTTGGTGTGAAATGCTCTGTTCTAGAGAAACTTACAGAGTCAGTGTTTGCAGTGGTGGTGATGGTATTACATAAAAGATTAGATATATGCTGCTTGATGTCTGACACATTGAATTATGATAGCTTTGTGATAAGGTTTTGGCTTAGAATGTATTTTGAGACATTTGTTTTAATCCATTCATGGTAGACGGGTACATGCAGGGCGTTGTGGGGCAAAATAGTCCCCAAAGAAAAATGACTTTTTCAGATTTATTGCTATTTTACCATCATCAACATTACATATAAAAACTCAGAATACATGTGTAGGTTCACTTGTGGTTTTGGATAGTAAATTAAATGATGTTTGTGTTGACTTGGTTCCTATCACCACCACTGTAAAGAAATCTGTAAAGAGTCTGTAAGTCACTCTACAATGAAGCATTTCACACCAAACCGCTCTGAATGACTCTGTTTGCATCTCAAGCACTGAATTATTTAGAAATTTTGAAAAATCTCTGGAACATGAAATGGCAGCAGACAAAGAGCATTGGTGACAGTCAGTAGAGAATTATCAGGTTCTTCTAGGCCTGCAGGGAAGGTCTAATTATTTCTGGCAACTTCTGACATGGTTGTTGTGTTTAAACTTTGCAGTTATTGTAGTAAAACTATTATTTCATTTAGTTTTGGTTGGAAAAAAAAGTTAAGGGTTGAGAAAAATGGTCCAATCAGGGTCTGACAGATTTACTAGGTCTATCACAATTATTACATAATCACCTGATGGTCACAGTCGTATGTTGATGTTGAATTGGAAGCATTTTCATCTGTTGGACCGAGGCAAATAAATGTATGGGTCTTATAAAGACAACAGCGTCTGACTGGTGTTAAAACACCTTTAGAGGGCGACGGTGGGGAATGTTAGTATATTTAGCTTGAGCTGTGTCTGTCTTCAGCTGGGGGCTACAAAGTATCAGCAGCTAGCAAGTAAAGCTGGGCCTACACTACCGGCTATGTTGCCCTATTTTAACCCTGATGTAGAAGAAATCTGAAGAAATTTTCCACGTCGGGAGCTGGTTCAGGAAGCGATTGATGGAGCGGCTGATCTGGTAGCATGAAAGGAGAACTCTTTAGCCCTCTGATCGAGCTTGGAAATGATCAGAGGCCCTCGGATATGTTCAGAGATATTTGATTTTAACAAGTCGGAACGTTCAACAGTCCTGTGGTGTGAGATGGTCAGCAGCGTACCTGAACGAGTGATTCAGGCAACAGCCAGTGAGAGCTAGAAGAGAGGAAGAAGGTAAAGAAAGACATGCATGTGATCCGCCATGTGAGCAGCAGGTCACCTAGACAGATGAGCTTCTTGTTGAGTTCAGGAAAATAATCACTCTCTTAACAGTTTTTACATCAGTCCAACTCGACATTCATCATAATTTCGCGCTGCTGAGACTCATAAACATGAGAGAGATTTAGAAAGAAATGTCCGAATGCGGCCGTAGTAGAGTGAGGCTGCTGCTCAAAGAGCAGTTAAAGTCTGAAAGTGAAGTTTAAAGAATCCGAGGACACGAACCAAAGAAGTGACCGTGGCCGAATAACATGCACTTTTTACGGCGAACTCGAACACATCCTGGGTGATGAGCCCAGCTGTCAGTCAGTAAAGCTTTATGATTGTTCCTGTGAAGTTGGCGAAGATGAAGCTGAACCCTCCGAGAGCGACTGGCGTGACAGTTATGATTGTTTACCTCTGGATGAGCCACGTGAAGCAACGTGACGCACTGTTCTTTTGTGCATGCGGGTCGGTTTGGGAGCTCATCCGTTCAGACTGATGTCGCATACAGATCACATTTAAAAGATAACGTGAACAGCCAAACAAAAAAATCGGATTTGGTGAGAAAATCAGATTTGGGCCACTGTTACCTTCTGTGAACATAGCCTACAGTATAACGGAACTCTCGGCCGTCAGCTCCGGCCCTCAGCATGTGCCAGAAATAGATTTCTACAAGGACAGAATTCAGCTCGGCCATACGGCGCCCGTTACTTCAAAGTACTTTGCTTTTGCTAGATCATACAGTAGATAACATCTTGCGTGTAAGCAGGATGGAGACAATACTCTATGACAGCACTTCTCTCACTCTCTTGCACTCTCTCTCTCTCTCTCTCTCTCTCTGGTCTGATCCTCGGCAGCTTGCCGCTGTCTGATTCGGTTCGGGCGGCTGAGCGGGAGCGTCTGGGCCGTGTCGTTTGTCACTGTCAGCGTGTGTGTGATGAGGAAACAGGAGGAGAGCACAGCCGCTTTGTTAAATTCCCACCATCGCATGTTTCCCGAAAAGCCTGTGTCAATTCCCAGGTGCTGGTGCGCAGAGCCCATTAACTAATCCCCCTGAGACACGGCACAGAGAGGCAGGGAGGAGGAAGAACAGCACGAGCGTCTCCACAGCTGCGGAGAAGTTTGGCACACTTCTTAGAACATTTTAATGGAGATCCAGCATCAGGTTCCCACTGCCTGTATCATCATTAACACCTGTCTGTAAGGGTCCGTATGTGGGCCCACTCTTCAGTTCACCTTCCCCCACCCACAAATCCTTCATAGCAGCTGTTGCTGAGTTGGACAGGCTTTACAGAAGAGGTCAAATTTCCATTCCATCAAAGTTTTCGTCAAAATACGCAATTTACTCACACTGGACCGGTACGATGTAGAGTCACTGCATGCACCCTGATTCGATACTGTCTTTAAAGGGGAACGCCACTGATTTTTCAAAATTTCGTGTAATTCAGGGAACAAGGTGTAAACAAAGTCATTCAGAGTGGTTTGATGTGAAACGCTCTGTTTTAGAGAAACAGTGGTGGTGATGGGAACCAGACGTCTGCAGAGTTTAATGACTCTAAAAGCTCCTCACAGAAAGATATTACATGAAATGGTTATGTGAATCTGCTGCCTGATGTCTGAGACATTGTTTTACCATAGTTTGGGCATGAAATGTCCATCAACTCACATGTTTATTGACCAGGCCTTTGGGATAGCAAGTGAAATGTCTGTATTTGACTTTGTTTACATCTCAACGATTGAGTTATATAGAAATTATGAAAAATAAACATACCTTTGCTAACTTAAACTCACCTCAGAAGTGAATCACACTACACAAGTTGCCACTTACAGCACAAGTGGAGGAGGGGACAGCCTTCATGCTCACCCTCAGCTAGATTATCTTTGGCTTTTTTTGTTTTTTGCTGAGTTCTGAGTGGTACTGCACTACTATAACTGGAACAAACTGCCAAAAGATCTTAGATGTGCTCCAATTTTTAAATCCAAGTTAAAAACATTTCTCATTAGCCTGTGATTAACACTTAATAACACTTAAGCCCTGCTTCCTTTTAATTATCTGTTTTTTTTAAGCTATTATCACTTATTTTTCACTTTTATTGTTTTTCACTCTTAAGCACTTAGTCTTTATTTTTCCTTTTGATTTTCCTTTTTCTTTTATTTATGTATAGCACACTGAATTGTCTTTGTGTGTGAAGTGTGCTATATAAATAAACTTGCCCTGCCTTACATAAAGCCTGATTTGAACATAGTGAATTCTGTTATTAATCAGATTTTTTAAATATTATTTGTTTAAAAGTAATTTAGCACTATTGCTTATTAACAGCTTTGTCCACCATTCTTCCTGGGTTTAAAAAGGGAAAAGCCTAAGTGCAGTGATTTCTGGCCAAGTCTGGCCTGCTTCTGTCGACACTTGTAACTCCACTACCCCAATTCACTCAAGCTCCTAAAGTAACAGAGCAGGACCCTAAGATGGCATTGGGGATTCTCTTGAGGGGAAACGGCGCAGCCGAAGTGACGAGGGCTTGTGTATTGAGTATTGAAATGGGTGGAAAATGTTGAGTGAACAGAATCAGAAGTGCAGACTCAAAATATGTCAATCCAGAATGTAAATCGACTGTAAAATCGAATTCATTCATTGCGTAACAAACCATGTAATTAATTAAAGCAGAGCAAAATGACAGTAATACCTCTAGACTTTGAGGCGTCAAAGAAATACCATGTGCTGATGTACTTGACACACAGATCAAGATTATACTGTTTTGTTATAAAAGGTTGAAGGGTTTGAATCGTCTTTGTTCAGGAAACAGTAGTAATTTCACCCACCCGCCCACTTCACTGTCAGGTTATCATCAGCCAGTGTTAAGGAATTGTCTTAGGTCAAATGTGGTTCAGCTACGCTACAGTTAGTGGTGCTCTGAGATGAAAATTCCTATTCAACACTGAACTCCAAGACACACCTGACTGAAATCCAAAACTGATTTGCTGTTTTATTTAAGCTTTTAAATAAACATTATTAATAAAACAACAACTACAAGGCAATAAAGAAAATACACTTTTATTATTGATAAAACCTGCTTTGAATAGTAAGAACTGAGCTGACACTTAATTAAATCAGTTCACATAAAATAATTGTAATAAAATTGTTACAGTGTGTAGACTGCAGACTGCTGGTGAAATCAGACATCCTACACAACAATGAACAGTTGAATAGTTTTAACTATTCTTTGCTCTTTGGGTGTCGTTTGTGATTTTTTTGTCATGTTATAAACTGTGGCTGCAGATGTTGGTGGTTAGTAGGGATTTTCCTTTCTGCTTCTGTAGTTTTGCCGTTTTCTGCGTATTCAGTGGGATGTCGTGTTTCCAGACCTGTGGTGGAGAAGTTTTTGGGTGTTGTATCTCCTCTTGATACTTCACAAAAACAGAGATTATACGTCTCTTGTCTGATGTTCCTGCTGGAACCTGTGAAATAGTTCCACACAGCCGACTTTCACTGTTGATCTACTGCTTCTGAGACTGTTTGAATGTGAAGGAAACAGGAACTGTTTCCTGTTTCTGTTACTGTTCAAATAGTTTGCAAGGTCTTACGTTTCGTTGTAGTTCTATTAAGTCTCTTTTTTTCCCAGCCTAAATTTTCAACCTTTTTCCTCTTTCAGCTAAAAAAACAAAAGTGCTGAAAGTGTTGACAATTTTTCAGCTGAAATGTTTCCGTGGCTAAAATTTCGCCTGACAACTATGTTTGTGTTTTTCTCTTTACTTAGAAAATGGGGTTCTAAGTGTTGAACTTCACATATGAACTTTTTAAATTATAGGTTTGATATAAACCATACATTTTTATCATTCTTATCTGTGATCTTATGTGTGATCATTCTTATCTGTTCTTCACTTTAAATGAAGTTTTTATTTAACGTTACCTTTAATTACGCTATTTTCCCATGACTTTGCTGGCTAACAGCTTACGCAGTTGCTGAGTCTCACTCTCCAGGCAGTCTCTTTGTCTGCTATATTTCTCTGCTGTTTTGTTAATAAGGAATAATTGAAGCACTGAGAGGAAGTTAATTTAAGTTATACCTCACTGACCTGCTTACAAGGGAAGATGGTCATTTTGATTGTTCTGGGTTGATCAGAGTCTAGAGGGTGCTCCTGAGAGAGTCTGAAATGAATGGGTTCCTATTAGGACTGTGTATTGGCAAGAACCTTGCGATTTGGTACGTTTAATGATACAGTGGTTACGGTTTAATATATTGTGATATTTTGTGATGCTGTAAGCAAGACGATATATTGTGTTTTTAAATGTAATTTTAGGAAAATTGTCGTAGTGAAAAAACACATACCACCATATGCATAAAATATGACAAAGGAAAAGTGCAATGGCTGAAGATTACAGTACTGCTGTCTAGCGTTTGGACCCGCTGTCTGCATGTAAGCTATTAAATAAAAATTGACACCATGTTTTTGAGACTTAATACAGTATCACAAAATATAGTATTGCAGTACTCAAGCTTTCATATTAAACTGATATTTGTAAATTGTTCATTTTTATACAACAAATTTGCTCATTTTCTTAACTCAGAACACAAAAAAACGCCACTGTTTCCATTTTTTGGACTTTATTACAGTGTCTGATGTATTGCTATGATGTTAGTGAGTGCAAACTGCTTTACTCAGCCAATGACCTGATCAGCTAATGCTAGCGTCTTACTGCTGAAAACTTGCTGTAGAAAAAAAGAAAATATACTAGTAAGTTTTCTTTGTTTTTTATCCTTTCCAAAATTAATGTCCCATGTGAAAAGCTGGAAAAATATTTCCTAAACGTTTTTTCGTTCACCACTATTCAGGAAGACTCATTTGTGTGCACCCTCTTGCATTTTGCAGTCATGTGTTTGGCATAATGGGAGGAACAGAAAGTGGCCAGGTGCCCTATAAATCAACTCTGGCCTAGTTATTATCTCTGTATGTACATCTGCTGATGCCTGGTTGACTGTCACTGGACACAGGCCTAATTATATTATGCACAATAATATAATTGCTATGATTGTCAAACTTATCAAACAGCACAAAAGCCAGGAGAGAAAAAAAAATTGTACGGTGTGGAGGTTCCACGGTTGAAGTATGCAACGTTTTCAGTAATATTGGTGGAATATATTTGGATGAAAATGTCTATGATATACAACATTGGAAGCTAACTGGATTTTTGTCTTCATAGTTGAGCAAACAAGTCAACATTTATAAGTGACAGTTATGTAGGATTGTTTGATATGAATAAGCTGTGTCTGTTTTATCTTGGCAGGACTGTCTTTTTGGAGAGGTGTGAATTGTTTTCGCGGGGGGGCTCTCACCCCTCCCCTTTCACTCCTCATTGCTCACTAGCAGTTCAACACAGAGTCACAACATTTCACACACAGAGAGACAACAATGTCCTCGTTCATTCTCATAACAGAATTACAGGGAAAATATTTTATTTCATTACAGTAATTAAAATATCTGATTCGATTTCCATTCCACCACTAGAATGGCCACTAGGGGGCCTGAAAGAGTCTGTCAATATTGAATGAGCCTTTGGTCTTTCATCGGCTCTGAGGCATTAGCTCGCTTTTCTCCATTTGCATGTGAGTGCTAAAGCCTCGCTGCACTAGCTGGCACACCTCCACTCTCCCAGACAGAGCTGAAGAGATTAGATAGCAGTCACTGCTACCTCTTCATCCGGCGCCATCCTTCCTCTCGTATCTGATTCCATTTGACAGAAGGAGCATGTGTTTGCTTCCTGGAGTCACAATAATGCCTGAGTCTCACTCACACTTTCTGGAGTCTTTTTCTCAGGTCCTGTGTAATAGAGCTGCCCACTAATCCATTTTTCTTTACCAATATTAACCACTTAATATATGGATTTATTTATTCTATTGATGTAATTTTTTAAAATCTTTATTATTGACAGATTTACAACAGATTCAGCTCTCTGTAGATGTTACAGTGCACTATGGCAGGGCTTCTCAACTCCAGACTAGAGGACTATGCGAGTCTGATTGTTTAGTCCCACCCCCGCCAGATTTCATCCCAGTCCCACCCACTCCCACAAGACTTCATTCCACTGGTGCAAGATTTTTTCCCACTCTCTCCTGTTCCTACTCCTCTACAATTGTGGATCTTTTGCTCTCTTGCTGGGAGACTTGATTTTGTTTGCTGAAGGCGTCCTTCTCTGCTAACGTTGCTTATGTTACTGATATTGCCGAATTAAGAGAGCCATCAATGGCCATTTAACAGCTGTATTTGAATGAGAGGGCTACAGTCATGGAATCATAGCAACAGCATGCGAGCAGCTGGGCTAAGGCTGGAGCTACGGATGATTTGAAGGGTCAAACTAGGAAGATATGTTGTGGCGTTAATAATTTATTGTCTTAATGCTTTATTAAAACATTAACTATTCACACCACTAGTTCACTTTTAACACTACACTTCTAAAAAAGATGGTTCTTCAAGGGTTCTTTAGCAAAGAAAATGGTTCTACATAAAACCATGAACGCTCAAAGAACACTGCACGATTAAAGGGGTCTTTGTATCATGAAAGGGTTCTTCTATTGTTGTGCTGTCAAGCTTGTAACATTAGAAGAACCCTTTTGGGTGCTACGTAGAACAGTTTTATATAGAACCATCTGTAGCACATTCATGCACATTTTTCATCAATCTGAGGAACATTTTCATAATGCAAGGAACGCTTTAATCATGCAAAGGGTTCTTTAAGTGTTCATGGTTCTATATAGAACTGTTTTCTTTACTCTTTAATCTTTTTTAAGAGTGTATTGTTAAGTGAGAAATCATGTGATCACAACACCTCCAGAGAACCAGGGCTACTTTCACAGTTCTGTTGTTTGGTAGGAAAAGGGCTCATGTACTAGATTAGTAATGATACCGTGCTGTGCTGCACTGTCTAATGGAAATCTGACTAGGTTTAGATGTCACAGTATATCTTCATTATCCAAAATAAGTGTCTCCAAAATGGTCACTAAAAAGGAGACAGCGGAAATGTTCTTAAAGGGGAACTCCACTGATTTAGCAAAACTGCTGAATCATTCAGTGGTTTAGATCTAAACAAAATGATTCCGTATAAAATGCACCTTTGTAGATAAATTTACAGTCAGAATTGTTCACCATTATAGTACTCGGAACCAGACGTTGTTATGTCTGCACTGCAAATATCAGTATTTTATGACCAGTGAACTACATGTGTCATAAGTTTTGATATGTCACACTGATAATACTGCTATAAAATACTACAGGCTAGTAACAAATAAAGCATGTTAGCTCAGGCGCATTGATCTCAGTTGAGAATGTGGTTTTGAGAGGAAACACAGTAGTAATTCTGGAGTTATAGTTTATATTAAAATTAGGTTTAGGCCAAAACTTTATAACAAAACTATCACAAAACGATGTTTCAGGTATCAAGCAATGCATTTATAACCATTTTGTCTTATAGCTTAACAGGATGTAGCTTTTAGAGCCATTAAAATCAGGGGTGTCAAACTCAACCAGTAAATGGGCCATATTAAACAATCTCATCAAATCTGTGGGCCAGCGATAAAATGTTTTTATTTCACGTTTAATTAATGTTGTGCTGTAACCCAAACTGGCCGTTGTTTATTCAAAATACGCAAAAACTTCAACAGTAAAATACAGACACTTGTGGTAGACCTTGAAATATTACATGGACACTTGAAATATTCCAAATTTAAATGTCCCCAGGAGCTCAGTCCTTTAAACCTGCCTATCTGATTGAACTGGACACCTGGCATCTTTTCTTTGCTGCAAGTTCATTAAGACTTGGGCTCAATTTCTGAGCTGCTGAGCTGACGTTAAGTGCTTATATTGGCTAAACTGCAGCTGAAATGCATTGTGGTCATATGACTGGTGTGGAATTACACAGAATTGTGTAGAATTGAGGTGTAATCGCTGGTTCATAGACTGTTGTTGGGAGAGGAGAGTCGGAGCGCGCTGATAATAGAGAGGAGAGTCGGAGAGTTGGGCTCATAATAATAGAAAATTAAAAATACTTTTGCGGGCCGGATAGGATTGTGTGGTGGGCCTGATCTGGCCCATGGGCCTTGTGTTTGACACATAGGCATTAATTGCTTTGGATGTCTGGTCCCAAGTACTATAATGGTGAACTATTCTGACTTTCCCACCAACCCACTCTGAATGATTTTGTTTACATCTGAATCATAAAATGCTCAAGTAATTTTGCCAAATCGGTGGAGTTCCCCTTTAACTTTTAATGCAAGTCAGTGAAGTCAGATTTTTCTCTGCTTTCTCTTTTTTTGCTGCTGTTCACAAACACATTCTTGCTATGAGCTATTAAAAGAGCAGTACATGCGTTATGTACATTTTTCTGTGCATTTTGCAAATTGCCTGAATCGTATATGGTCGTAATGAAACAGCACTAATGGCACTAACCCGTCGATAGACAATGCAGGCATAATTACGCAGTAAATTCACTCGTGGTAAATGGACTCCTACAAAGATCATTGGATTCATAGATCAGCGTAATGCAGGGTGCTCTGTAATTCTGATGAGTGTGTCCTCGGCGTAACCGTCAACGCTGCCATAATTCAGACGTCCCATTTGAATAATGTTCGGGCGAAGAATCCGCCATCGGAGTGAATAAGAGTTTCTATGGAATAATAAAGTCGTTGCCATTGAGACGTCAGCCGGGCCAGGCTGGACACAGCTCTGTGTGAATGCATTTTAAATAGCCCTGAGACAGACGGTGAACAGCTCTGAATGGTGTGCTGTATTTCTTTAAGATTTTGTGAGGTGCTCATAAATACGAGAGGAGCAGGTGATAAAAAGTTGCCATTTTACACGGGACCGCATGAAACTATCAAAGGTCATCTATTATGGTATTTTAACTGTTTGGCTGTTTTATGGTGTGCGTGGCCCTCCTGGACTGAACCCGTGGCCCACTTTATAGAAGACCCTCTCAGCAATGAGCTGCTGAGCCATGAGCTGATATTAAAGGGCCCGTATCCTACCTCTTTGTCTTTTATTATTTTTTTCCCCTTGAGGTCCAGTTATAACATTTAGGGCCAGATTCATAAGACGTAGCACCAGATTTAGTGTGATGTATTTAGCGCTTTCACAGTGTGAGGCTTTTATCTCATTTAAATATGCCGGTCATGATTCATAACATGACACAGTCCCACAAAAAACTCCTGAAAGTAAAAACATCATATTTTACTAGTCAAAATTTAATATTTACAAGTAGAATCTTAATTTTCACATGTGGAAATTGAATTCCTAACATCAAGAATTGAATATTTTCTAGTGGAGATGTAATTTTTAACTGAATTCCTGATATCAAGAGAAATAGGAAAGTAAAAACTAAAATGGTTTGCTGCAGTAATTAGATTTTCAGCTTGTCAATCTCATTTTTAATTGTGGGGAAAAAAATGTCAAAAATGATTAAACTATAATAATAATTAATAAAAATTGTTCATTATAACAAACTGGAAAGAGGCTTGAATTCTAACCAATGAGAAATGAAATCTTGCATGCTAATATGTAATTCCCACAATTAAACATTGAAATTTACAATGTTTAAGATAGTTTAATTTTCATATTCATGTCATTTTGTTCTATTATCAACAACATTTTCTGATACAGAAAGTTTTTCTTTCATAGTATTTCATATTATGTTGGCAGCCAACAGGAGCTCCACCTGCTGTGGGTCTTTAATATGTATGACCTCATTTACATATTGATTTTGATTGGCTCCTGCCCAAGACACCATCACCACCATAGTGACTTTATGAATAGCTCTTATTTACTGTGCTGCACATATTGCATGGTATAGTGCTGTTAATGCTGAGTTGTATGAATCTGGCCCTTAATGTTTCATGTGCCAAATAAATTTCTGCATGACCTTTTTCCGGCCTCAGTTTATTCCTTAGAAATAAACAGACTGTTTGGCTGCCCTGTATTGTGCCTCATACGACACTCATTATGACTTCAGCATGAATGGGCGGAGCTACACTGCTATATGCCGAATAGGTAAATATATGTAAATATGTTGTTTTTTACGTCACAGAAACAGTGACTTAAAAACAAGCTGTTTTTTAGCTTAGTTTCCATATGCATATGGGTTGCATAGTCTGGGTAGTGTGTGATGTATTTTGAAACCTTAACAATGTTTACATATTACTTTATTTACAAAACTCCTTTATTTCAAAAAAGCAAGGGAAGTTCAGGTTTTCATGACGTGGGCCTTTTAAAGATTGCACTGAAATAAAAGAGTTTGATGTAATTTGATGTAAAATGTCAGTGTTTTAAAGTGTGCTGTTCACTTCAGCCGATACCGTCCATATATGGAGCTTTGTAAATCAGATCTGAGCCACTTTCGTATGTGGTGCTACATCGCTTACATGCAACATTTATGAGAATGGTCAGATAAGAATTCATTTGTTTTTTTTGTTTTTTTGTTTCACTGCGCAAGCACCATTGTTAAGGGTTAACATAGCAGCAGCACTAAACCTCAACTTTCTGGTAGTAAACACTGCTAAAGCAGAAATCTGACCCATTATCATCATGACGAAGGCTTGTTCTGCTGGTTCATTTGCTTGTTCATGATGCTTGTGCATTCATGTGAGGATGTGAGGTTAGGGAACCAGCCCTGTGACCGGAAGGTCGCCGGTTCGATCCCTTAAGCCGACAGTACGTGACTGAAGTGCCCTTGAGCAAAGCACCTAACCCCCAACTGCTCCCCAGCCGCTGTGGATAGGGCTGCCTACCACTCCGGGCAAGTGTGCTCACTGCCCCCTAGTGTGTGTGCATTCACTAGTGTATATGTGGTGTTTCACTGCACGGATGGGTTAAAATGTGGAGGTGAAATTTCCCCGTTGTGGGACTAATAAGGGTCACTTAATCGCAATCTAATCTAATCACATCACATTTATCATTAATTAGGATGTAAACATGCGGGTCATTTCAGGACACAGGTTTGTTCATATTAACGACAGATTTAAAACACTTACCTACACGAATGTGAACCGCCAAGTTAGAAAGAATTAACATCAAAACAAAAACTCAGAATCGAGCAATGAGGCTTGTAATGGAAACAACATATTAGCTGATATCAATACTCAGTGTCAGTTCTGTATCTTTAATTGATGGTGTCCAACCTGTTGAACTGTTGTGTATATTTGAATATTAACTGGACGTTTTGGTTTTGTGAGCGTTGTTAATGTCCCACACCTGGTGCACATTAAGGAACAGTGAGAGTAGGTGTGTTAATGTGTGTGGAAATGAGTGCCACCCTCTGTGAATGGATCGTCACTCAGCTGAAGACACTGCATATCTATTTATTTCGTGCGTGTTCTAATGCCGACCTCGCGGTACTGAGTGTAGGGTGAGGTTAATTGCTCTACATCGTCCTCTGTCGTTTCTTACCAAAGTGAACATGAAATATCATAATTTGTTTTCTCATGTTGTGTCCTGACTGGGTTTGCGTTTCACAGCGTGAGCATGTATTACTCTATTAAACTGGCAGAACATTTGGACGGACATGGCAGTAACTTGGTGCTGCGGTGTGGGAAATATGTAATTAATTGTTGCTTTTTCAGGGCTTTTTTCTCAGATCAGAGTTTTGTTCTATTTCAAAATGTTGTTTGGGCCTAATTTCATTCCTTTTCCCTGCTGTTTTTGTGCTCCCCTCATTTTCTATCTCTCTGCTCTCCCCCTCTCGCTCTCATCGCTCTGTTGTATACTCTCCCTTTTCACTTTTTTCCGTGTCTATTTCCGTCTCTCTCCCTCATCTCCTTTTAGATGTCTTTGTCATTCCCCATTGCACCTCTCCTCCATCCTCCCACTCCCCTTCTCTCTCTCTGTCTTTCTCCTTTGCTTTTTTCTCTGCACCTCTATCTCCTGTTCTTTCTGAAGCCTTGCGTTAGAGGCCTGGCGTCTCTCTGCCTCCAGATCAATTGAATTGTGTTGTTCATTTGAGCTGCCACCTGCAATGCATAACTCTGACACTCATGAGGTGGCACACATGCTGGTATGATTCATGTCAGCAGATTCACCGTGGATACAATAACAGGATAATGTGAAAGAGCAGCATCACATTCATCATTTTCGGCGGTGTGTGTCTGCCTGTCCTCCCACTGACGCCGGAGCAGCTCAGCCCAAATACGGTTAGCGCACCTCACCTAGACTCCGTATTAATACTGTCCTACTGTCCTACTATCTCTGCTTATCATACCACAGCTATCGGTTCTAACCTTGATTCAGACTTACCAGAGGAAGGTCTTCTACACCAGATTCTGACCTACTAGAGCCAGGTCTGCTTAACTATGCACACTACTAAAGAAGCTGGCCCTTCTCGTCTAGACTCAGATCTACTACTCACCAAGATCTAGACTAACTACACTTTGTTGAGCTAGTTCTGATCACCTGGAATCAGACTTATTAAACCTACTAAAGCTAGCTCTCTTCACCTACAATCAGACCTACTAGAGCCAGTTCTTCTAAACTAAATTCTGACCTACTAAACCTACATTCAGACCTACTAGAGGCAGTTTTCTAAACTATATTCTGACCTACTAAACCTACATTCAGACCTACTAGAGCCAGTTCTTCCAAACTATGTTCAGACCTACTAAACCTACATTCAGACCAACTAAAGTCAGTTCTTCTTAAATATATTCAGACCTACTAAACCTACATTTAGACCTACTAGAGCCAGCTCTTCCAAACTATGTTCAGACCTACTAAATCTACATTCAGACCTACTAAACCCACATTCAGATCTACTGGATGCCGCTTTTCTAAACTATATTCAGACCTACTGAACCTGCATTCAGACCTACTAGAGCCAGTTCTTCTAAACCTACATTCAGACCTAGTAAACCTACATTCAGACCTACTAGAGCCAGTTCTTCTAAACTATATTCACACCTACTAAACCTACTAGACATGACTAGACAACAACTACCAACATTGCTGCGGAAGCTAGTATCAGATCTACTAGCACTTGCTCTTCTCACCTAGATCCATATTTACTAGATCTTCTAGAGCTAGTTCTTAACAATCTGAGATCAGACTCACTAAACCTACTAAAGCTAACTCTCTTCACTTGCATTCAGACCTACTAGAGCAAGGTCTTCTAAACCCTTCTAGACCCTGACCTGCGACATCATCTAGAGTTAGCCCTTCTCAAGTTAATGCATTACTACAAGAGCTGTTTCCCCTCACCTAAATTTAGACATTCTAGTGTTAGTTTTTCTCACCTAGATTTAAATCTCCTACCACTAGTTCTTCTCACCTTTATCTAGACTCACTATTGGAGTTGGTTCTACTTACCTAAAATCGAACTCAATAGACAAACCAGTTCTGCTCACTTGGAACCAGACCTACTAAAGCTAGCTCTCTTCACTTACATTGACAGCTGGCTTGAGTCAGCTCTTCTAAACTATGTTAAGACTTTCTACACCTACTAGTTTCACATGTCTACAAGAGCTGGCTCCCCTCACCTAGATTCAGACATTCTAGAGTTAGTTTCAGATCCCCTAGCACTAGTTCTCCTCACGTAGACCTAGACTTACTAGATCTACTGGAGTTCTACATACCTAGAATCAGACTGACTATACCTACTATTGCTAGTTCTGTTCACCTAGATTCAGACCGACAAGAGCCAGCTCTTCTCAGCTAGATTTATATGTGCTAGAACCATATGTCTTCAACTGGGTTTAGATGTAGAGCTAAGACTTCTAGCCTACATCCCAAGCAAGAACTTGTCAGCTAGTTTCAAACTTACTTGTCCTGTTAGAGCCAGTTCTCACCTAGATGCAGACCTGCAAGTTAGCTCTTTTCAACTGAAGCATTGCTAATAGCGCTAACTGCCCTCACCTGGATTCAGGCTTTCCAGTATTAGCTTGTCTAAGCACATTTGCTTCCACCCTTTCCTTACCTACATATTCAGAACTAGCAGAGTTGTCACTTCTCAAAAAAAGAAATGTTGCAACCCAATGCCAGATTACATTTATGGCATTTGGCAGATGCTCTTACCCAGAGTGACTTACAATTTGATCATTTTTACACAGGTAAGCAAAGTAGTGTTAGGAGTCTTGCCCAAGGACTCTGATTGGTATAGTGTAGGGTGCTGGGGATTGAACCCCAGTCTACAGTGTAGAAGGCAGAGCTTACTTGAGCTAGTTCTTAGTGCTAAGAGCTCACTCTTCTTGCATAGATTTAGAGATACTTAACTTACTTAGTTCAGTCTAGATTCAGATGTAAGAGCTAACTTTCCTCACCAAGATTCAAACCCCCCAGAGCCACATATCCTCACCTAGATTCAGAACTACTAAAATGAACTAGCTTCAATTAGACTCAGAGCTGGTATTTTTACAGTTCCTATTTGTTTGAGTGCTTAATTTGACACACCGCTACCAGAGCCACTTTTCATAAAGATTCAGACATACTTGACGTAGCTCTCCTCATCTGCAGTCAGTGCTCTTAGAGGTTCTAGACTGCTCAACAGAAGTCGTACTGAAGCTTCTAAAGGACTTATTCCTACTCCTGATTCCTAGAGTTTGTAGCGCACCTCTAGATTCTAGGGTTTACCACAAAAGGCCAGTGTGGCTGCAGGATTTATTCAAACAAAGCAGAAACACACCTCACATAATAATTCACTCTGTGAAGACTGATACCAACTGATTAAACAAGTGGAACCAGGTGTGCTCCTTTTTGATTGGACTGAAAACCTACAGACACACCAGCTCTTTGTGGATAAGATTGGCGACCCCAGCTCTAGTCAGTTCCGTCATAAGAGCACAGGAGCTGCACTCACAACAAATAAGCCATTCGTATGCATATACATTTAATGCCCAACTGCAATGTCGAGTAGAATTTACAGAATCCACAGGCACATTTTCACTGGTGAATCAGTTCATAATGTAGGATGGGGCTTGGTTTACAGAGGATTAAAAAAGGAATTTCATTTTGCTGTAGGCTCTCTGTCACTGCCACAAAGACCCTCAGGGAGACTCGGACCCCAGTTTGGAAAGCACTGCCCTAGATCATCCAATCCCATCTCTTCCAGTGGCTCTGTGATATTCATCCAGCTTTATAGCGTGCACATTTCCAATGCAATGCAAATGAATGCCAGTGTGCTTCCTCTCCCTCTTGACATAATGCCTCCACTGTAGTGTCTTGGTTTGGGTTTTTGTGCATGCTTATCTTTATGCAGGGGCTCTGTAACACTCAGAGAGCATCGAGGGTCTCTGAGTTCGTGATACAAAAGGAAAACTCACACCTGCATGCGCTAATGCCTCGTCCTTGCTTATTCTCCCCATCGGTCTGCGATCCTGCTCTGAAAAGTGTCTCTACAGCAGGGCCCTCCTCCTGTTTCCAGGGGCAACAGTAGCACTTGACTGTGTCGAGCCCTGGTGTGTAATACTGAGGCTTGGTTGCAGTGGAGAGGGAAGATTAGAGATGTTTTCCTTCAAGCAGTGCCCTTCTCTTAGTACACATGTTCTCGTTTAATGCTCAATGCTCAGCAACAGCCTGCAGATGTTAAATTATTGCTTTTTTAATCCTTAGAAGTTGCCGGAATCACCAACAATAGCAACAGTTGTAATTACATATTAATTATTTCTCACTCATAAGTCAGTGAAACAACCATAGACATTTTGTCAACATTGTGGATTTTGAACTTGCAATCGATACCCCATTTGTTTTCGTAAATAGGTTTTATGATGATTTGAGTTCGATGAAAGGTTATTGTTGTGTTTACAGCCTCAATGAATGAGCTTAGTAATGAGATGAATCAGCTTTGCAATTTGAATGGTACACAGGGGTGGTTTATCAGGCTAAAGACTCTTCACAAGATGGAGCTATCATCAATTTGTGAGCCCCACTGAAATAGAAGAAACCCACACCATCAGGATCTAACCAAGACGTATGTGTTTGTAGTTGTGTGTATGAAGAAAACGTGTATATGTAAGGTTTTGTTTAATACATCTAGGCTGAAATAGCTCGTCAGACAATCAACAGGCTAACAGGTTAACCCAGTAACATTCAGAGGCACTATTCGCACCTCATATTAGCATCAGTCTCAGGGGATCTGATCAGATCAAGAGCAAGATACATTTACACCTGCCGGTCTCACATTTGTCTAAAGTGACCACTGATTGGATTTTGTGACAAGAAGCAAGGAAACCAGGGTTTATTTAACATCTCATTTACTCAGATGGTGCACGGAGGCTTAATAGCACAGAGGCTTACAATTACCTGTATAACACCAAAATAGGAAAGGCTTTATTTAGCAAACACAGCGACTTCATTTTTTGAAGCTGAGGTAGAGCCAGTCAGAGCGTCAGCCAAGGTGAACGTCAGGAGTGAGTAACGCTGAGGGACAGTGGAGTGGTTGAGACCGTGGGTTGCTCATGCATTACAGGGGTGGGGAAGTCCATATATATATATATATATATATGCATATATATATATATACATATATATATATATTTATATATATATATATATATATATATATATCCTGTTTGCTGCATATTCTATTTTTATAAGCAAACATAGCATCTTTGGAGAGTTTTTCAGTTTTAAAGCTGCAAGCCATGCTTGTTTTCTTTTCTTCTTCTTTGGCATGGGGGGTGGAAAGCACACCTGACAACAGCACATATCAAGCCCAAGCCCATGTAGTCACTAATTGAATCATGTAGTCTGTACCAGATCCAATTTAATGTTTTCTCACTAGAAAGTTAGCACAACTAGAATTCTAGTGCATCCAGAAATAGAAAACCAGCAAACAGATAAAGGTGTCACGGCAGCCCCATTGGGTTTTCAGCAAAATTGTGAATAGTGAAAATGCATTTAACAGTTGGAAAAGTGCTCATATTAGACAACAGTAGTGCAAAGTGGTCACATTATTTACTGTATCTCTTGATTTTTCTGGTGCTTTCTAAGCGCTTTGTAGGTACATTACAAAAATGAATCCGTGATGGCTGGAATATACTTTGACTTACTCCGTTTGCTGTTGGGGTTTTAGGTCACTCTGCTATAATGAAGTTTTTTTCTGGTTGCTGTAGTTCTGTGGTCACCAACCCTCCTCTTGGAGATCTACTTTGCATCAAAGTTTAGTTCCAACCCACATCTGATATGCTACCCCCACCCATACCTACGCTAATGCATCTAATTTAGCCAGTCAAGGCCTTCGGAAGGATTTAATTAGCTGGAGCAGGTTTGGCAGATCATGGTTTGACCTACAGTCCAGGGAAAGGTAGATCTCCAGGACCAGTGTTGGTGACTACTGCTGTAGCTGATCCCTTTGCTGTGGAAGCTTAAAATTTTGTAGCCAAGATGGCGACTCGTGAGGGAGTTGAATGAGTCGAAATGGTTTTGTTTATTAGAGTGAAGGTGCACAGCATCCAGACCAGCGAAATCAGGCTACCTGCCAAAGCTGAACCTGAACTAACACAGGTACATGTATCTTTGTGAGCTTATCCACAATATATTGCCATATTGATGTTTTTTACACTGTCCTACTTGTTATCAGATCCCCTGGGTGTGTGTTAATGTTAGGTGTGAATTGGGCCTTAGATTGAGTGCTGATTTGAACCACTTACTTTCTAACAAATACGTACATATGTACTGGGATATATGGACAGATATTTATGGACAAACGCTGCTCATCCTGGACTGAAAATCTTACTGCATGATACATGAGGATGCTGGTGAAGTTTAGTTTGAGCTGCTTTTCAAGGCTCTGACTGAGAGGGTTTGCCAGCAGGAGATGAGACAGGCCTGTCGACAGACCCTTGAAATCTCTCTGGCAACAGCCAGTCACCCCCTCCTCTTCCCTCCACCTCTCCCTTACAGCCCTCTTTTGTTTCAGCAGAGATTGTTTGACTTGTCAATTGCTCCATTTTCTCTCTCTCACTCTCACTCTCGCTCACTCGCTCTCCTGGTGTCTTACGGCTCTATTGTGGAAAAATCAAAGGGCTCTCCTCGGACAGATGGCGTACCTGCCAGCGTCTGGCGTCCCTCTGTTTGCTCAGGCCCGAATGAGCTTTGTTTAAGGATCGCTCACACACTCACACTCCTGGTTCTGTGCCCACATTCTCTCCCAGGAATCCCTCTGGAGAGCTTCAGAGGACTATCCTGACCACAGCAGGACCACAGTTTCAGCTGGATCTCAACCCGTGCAGGTTCTTTGGAACATAGGAGAAGCTGTGGGTGGTTCTTTAAGAATGTGTTTTGGTAATTGAGATGTGTGAGTGTGAAGAACCTTTTAAAGCTTAAAGAACCTCCACATAGTGTAAAGGACAAAAGAACAAGCCAAGTATGTCCAAGACAAGAGCAATTTTGGAGTCTTAGAACAAGGTTAGTGTTGGGGTCGAGTAATGCTGGGATCAGAATCCATGATATTTTTATCTTTCACGATGGTCACCATGTCAAATCAAGCAGTAGCACCATAAATTCATGCCGTGTCTTGGTTGAGAGACTGGCAACTCTACAAGCTTGATGTTGACCAATCGTCGTTTCACATTCTTGTGTGGGTTCATAGGTTGTCAGAGAGGCGGGTCAAGAAACTGACAATCAGAAGCTCTAAAAAAATGATTGCGGACTCGTTCCTGGATGTTATGAAGAGGACAGTATGGGCTGTCTGTCCTTCAGAGAGAACTTGGGTAAGAATGTGTTAACATATCAAGAACATTATTTAAATATAGCTACCAGGTTTGCTGTATGTAAATAGATGCTATAAACGCCATTTCTCCCCAACCTTCATGTTTTTGGACTCTGTCATGAAGAAAGAAAGGTCAGAAAAGCAGGAGTATTGTTGCCAGAGCTTAACGAACCTTTCCTCTGTTTCATTGTTCCATGTTGCCCCTCTTTCTCTTTGCCATGTTTACACATGTGCACCAGACAGCGCTTATTGGTTGACGTTAAGGAACTTGTCGTAGGAGATGTCAAACTAGGCAGGAAAGTACAACAAATGCCTGACAAACTAGACTTTTCGTCAAGGTGTCATGGGGCGTCCCATCCGCCACATTTCTGTTGTTTGATTATGTCGCTCTACAAGACCTGTTCATCGTTCCCGATGTTCGTGTTCAGGCCCAATGCTGGAAATTTGTTGGCTAATATGGTCCCGGCATCACGGGTTTGTAGCTGTACCTTTGCCAAAGGATTGTCAGTTTTGTTTATTGCTTCACAGGTACTTTGTCTTCTGAGAGCTTCTTGATATCATCCATTATTATGATCTTCTGTCATAACATTTACACAGTAAACGATGTGTCACGCCTTCCTCTGGATCCATCAACCTAACAAACTCCAACTCCCAGAACTCACATGACTGATCCGCAAACCACAACCACTCGTCGTTCCCTTTTTCCGGATTACTGATCTGTTGCACCTGTTTCGTTTGTCATATGACTAGGAGTAGTTAGTATTTAAAGCCTGGGCTTTAGTTAGGAAATTGCGAGCTATTGCTTTTTTCTCCTGAGCTACCGAGTGGGTTTTTTTTATATTGCCCTTTTGTGTATTGCACTGTATTTTCTGGAGTTACGACTCTGCCTTTTGTCTTTGCCCTTTGTGATCCTGTTTACCTGTTTTGTATGATTGTTCTTTTGTATTGGATTGTTTTGAACTTGACCCATGCCTGTTTTCTGACAACGAGCTGCGTTAATCAGTAAAGTCTCTTTTTCTAACTATATCCGCGAGCGTCTGATCAGTTCTCTGGCGTTACACAATGAACATGTTCCTATAAAAGCAAATCCCATCTTTGACTATATACCAGCTACAAGAGACTGAGCTGTCAGCATTTCAAGGCACTTGCAGGAAGGGAGTTTCTCATACACTCTTAAAGATAAAGGGAGCCAAATATGTTTGTTATCTATGTTGCCATAGAAGAACCACGTTTGGTACCCTAAAGAACCTTTCAATAGATGCTTCTTTAGAAAATGTTTTGTATTACAGCTCATTCAGACAACTATACTCAGCTGAGGGAGGCTTAGTGCAAACTCAAACACTGTTAGAAAGGTAATGTGCACTTACAGGTTTTGTTCATTAAGGTACACACAACAGTGGTTTTAAGATCCAACTGTGTAACTTAAATAAGTTTGACCTAGAGAAAAGGTACATATTTCTACCTTTTCATAACCAAATGTTTTAAAACAGAACAGTAATAAAAAGCCTGGAGACGAGACGGGGTGTGTGGAGTAAATACAACTTAAAAATATCATTTTAATGATTACGGTACAGGTATGTTTCCCAGGTATGTGACAGCACAGAAAAGCTTAGCTTTTCTCTGAGAATGTAGGATCACATACAGCTCATTTGGTGAAAGATCATTTTCCAATACAGAATCTAGTAGGAATGCAAGCTCAAATGTTTTTAAATCCAGATATGAAAGCATATTTGTTTAGGCTTGCATTGTGCTAGAAGCATTGTGGCTCATTTTCACCTATTTGCAATTGTGCTGTTATTTTCATTTAGACTTCAGTGTTTTTATCTTTCCAATGTTTTACTTAAACTCTTGTGTAAGAAGAACCTTTGAATTTTTCTGTAATTAAAATAAAACTTGCTGAATTAATAAGGTTCTTTGTATGATTAAATGGTTCTTCTCTCTGATGGAGAACCTATTGAATAAGGGTCTTGAAAAACGGTTCTGTATACCACCAAAAAGAGTGTAAAAAATTGTTTTGGTACTAAATAGAACTCTTTTTGCTAAGCGTGTAGATGTATCAAGGCTGTTTTTGTTTATACAGCCTTTGGCTTGTTGAACCCAAGCAATCATCCAGCCATACATGATACATACAGTTGATGCCACATGTGACATTTGTACTTGTTGACTTTCGTATTGGTGGAATGTGTGTAGGCTGTGTCTGAGTTGTGCTCTGCAGAGTTATTGCTGTTGTATGACCTAAGGTTGCTGACTGTTCAGATGATCTGGTCTAATTTCCTCTTTACAGAACATAGTAAATATAATACAGTTGCTTCAAAGATGGTTGCAAGATCAGGTGAGGATATTTAGGAAGAAGAAGGTCTTTATATATCAATACAATCAATGTGTGCCGTCAAAATGTGTATATCAAGCTATTTGTAATGACTTCAAACATGCCTCAGCTTTGTTTTAAAACTGACACTATCCGTTCTACCATTACCAGTTCAGAGCTTATGAGATGATAAAACATATGCATTTGTCAAAACAGCATCACAGATTTGTCTTTTCCACAAATCAAAGACGTTCTTCAGAGAACAGAGAACGGTTCATTCTGCCTTTGGTCCATTTAGAGGTCTTTGGTCTATATTGTCCTCATACTTCAAAAAAAAAAAAAACGCACCAGAGCCTGCTCAGGGGGTCTCGGCCCACTTATTTGGTGCGCACCAGAGTTCAGATGGCAACCACACTAACAGAGCAGTTCCACCAGGGTTCATTTTAATCGAACCAAACCTGCCAAGTCTGAACGTGCCTGTACTATATTTTTAATGTGAATGTAAATGACACTAAAATAATAGAATCATATCGAATCAAATGACTTCATGATGTACTGAATCATTTTCTGTAGAATCAGTCAAATCGAGGTCAATGATTGCTGATGCAATGGCACCTCGACCTGACCCTGTAATTCAGAGCTCAACCCAGAGCTCGTGGGCTGAGATGAAACCCAGTGATCATGTTTCAATGCAGGAACATTTACTCTTGGTGGGTGCTTTTTTTTGAGATGCCGAGGCTCCTCGCTACGAGGCCTCCTGCGCGCCGCTTTGATCTGATCTTAATAAACCAGTGATTCACATATCAAAGGGATGGGATGAGAGCCCCCTGTCTGGGCCTCTCTCTCTCTCTGTCTTCGTGCCTCTTAAAGCGGCCATAGGGGGTGGGTTTGTACATCAGACGGCCCGCTGATGGGATAGGCCGATTGCGCTTTCACTGAAAGCAGCTTTCCAGCATCTTGATCGCGGCGATTGTGACGGCGTCTGTCGCGCCTATCTGATCTGCTCTTTCATTTCTCCGGGAGATAATGATGTCTCCGGGCCCTTTTTCCATACGACTTTACAGAGTCCCTTTGAGGCCCCCAATTATGATATGCAGATAGGGCTCCAATAATTACACTCTCCGGTTTCTGCTGCTCATTGTCGGAGAGAAGAAGCTGTGAACGCACAGGCTTTGATGGGAGGAATAAGGGGCTGCTCTGCTCCCCGCTTTTCCTTTTAATCATGCTGGAGCTGGTGAAGTGTTATACAGCGGCAGCCGTCAAATTCCGCACCTGATTTCTGCAGCTGACAGTGTTCTTTTACTCTTGCCGGCCAAAAGATGTGGAGGCTGCACAGTACAGGAATGCATTTAGACACTGCACTGTAGGGAGGGGTATGTTCTATATTCATCAGTGCTCAAATAGCAATGAGTAATTTTATTATTAAGTGAATAGTCAAACCTCATGTTGGCGCACCCAGCAAAGATGGCACAGCCACAACCTCAGTTCCAAAAAAGTGGAGACAGTGTGTGAAATGTGCTAATTGAATTCAGAAAGCAGCGATTCGTAAATTCCATTCGACCTGGATTCCAAAAACAGTGTTTGATGTTTGATCTTATAAACTTTATTATTATTATTATTATTTGTAAATACACACTCTTTCCAAATTTGGACGAGAAGGCCTGGCTACCTCCTCCGCTAAACTTTCCTGTAGGCACTAATCATTTGTGTAGGTATCACTTTCCTGGAATCCTCCAAACCCAGATTCGTCCATTGGACTGCCAGATAGTGAAGCATGATTCATCACTCCAGAGAACACGTTTCGGTGGCTTCAGTGGCGGTGGCTTGTTTTACACCACTGCGGCCAACATTTGGCATTGCGTGTAGTGATCTTAGGTTTGTGTGCAGCTGCTCAGCCATGAAAATCTGTTTCATGAAACTCCCAACACACTGTTTTTGTACTGGTGTAGCTTCCAGAGGCAGTTTGGAACTCTTTAGTGAGTGATGCATTAGAGGACAGCCCAGCTCTTTGAGTTTGCATAGGAGTTGTTGCTCCTAGACAGTGCCATTTTAAAAATAACAGCACTTACAGTTGTCTGGGGCAGATCTAGCAGGGTAGAAATTTCACATACTGACTTGTGGTGAAGTGTGTTATTCAATGACAGTGCCAGGTTAAAGTCACTGAGCTCTTCAGTATGACCCATTCTACTGCCAGTGTTTGTCTATGGAGATTGCATGGCTATGTGCTTGATTTTATGCACCTGTTGGCATTGAGTGTTGATATATATTCATTCATTCATTCGTGTGGGAGCATGTATATATGTATCTGCTTTATGGAATGTCACATCAGCATGATGTGGGATTCGTACTTTTGCAAATGTGAAATATAATGTGGTCCAGTCAGTTTACTTCAATGCTGACCCACAGTCTGATTCAGGGCGTGATGTAGTTTGGCTGTGTGTTATCCTCCTCCTTATCAGCTGTACAGCGGGTGTGCAGATTTTAAAAAGCTATTAAAGTCAAGGACATCAAGTAGACAGGCAGGAGAATAGAATAGATTCTGACTAGTAGAATCTTATGGCCCTGTCTTTCCCTCTGTCCCTTACAACAGACAAGGCTGTTTAGAAATTGAAGGCTAAGAAAACAAACAAACGAAAAAACGAAAGGAGCTCATCTAGTGAACCAAAATTTACAGAAACACATGCTGGTATGTTTGACTGTAATTCAATATTAATTACTAAGGATGCATGATCAGCCAGTATATTATTTTTTAAATTTTGTCTGGTCTTTCAATTTTATAAGGTAAATGCAGTGAGGCAGGTAAGCGCTTCTGCTCTGTATTTGAATTCCTCTGCTATACCTAGACATGAATGTCACCTTTCAGCCAATCACAGTCATCTGTAAACAGTCCTTCCTCCATCAAGCAAAGGAAGAACTCTGCAGTGGCAGTAAAATAGTCAGAATTATTTGACTATGAAATGGTGGAAAGGTGTTGTTGAGGTATGTGTAATTCAATCACTCGCCTGTCCTGATCATCTGGAGAGTGAAGCTGTTTTTGTTTCATATGAAACAGCACATTTATGATTAAAACATTGTGTAAAATCTTAATGCACTCATACATTTACCATTCTTTGTATTGTCTCATTAAATTTGCTGAAAGATCTTGTGAAAAAGTGAGTCCTCTTTATTATCTAACATTGCTCTGAGTAGCTCCAGTGTTAGTTTTAGCGTAAGCTCATCTGAAGGGGCAGCTTCTCCTAAGCTTACTTCTTATTAGACATGGAAACCTGCCACTCTGTATGCTTCTGCTTAGTCTGACAGCACAAGTATTACGGAAAGTTTGATGAATGTAGCAACAATAACTGAGTTAGGCGAGACTTGTTAGAGTGTTGCTACCTGCATTGACCGCTGCGTCATTCTGTAGTCGACGTCATGCCCATTTTAATAACTCCGCTATCGCGCCCTGTGGTACATTTAAAGGTTCCAAACTGTATGTTTTTTTCTACATACATTTTTCCACTGAATGTCTCTGGATCCTCTGAATTACAAGTCGAAATGTGAACATTGCTATATCCAAGCTAATCAGTGCTAATATTACTACTGCGCACTGAACTGACATATCATGAAAGTAAGTCTACTATTAAACAACACCGTTATATACAAACACCAGCACTGCTGATCTGCTTTACTACTGCCAAAGCAACTAACTGCCACTGGACATAGTTTGCTGGCTTGTTTGGGGAATTTTTTTTTAGCTGCCTACCTTGTGATGTCAATTCAGTGTGCAGCAGTATCAGCTGACCTAGCAAAATTCATGTTTTGGCTCGTAATTCACAGGTTCCAGATGCATTCAGTGGAAAAATTTGAACAGGACAAAATGTATCGAGTATAAAACCGATTTGTTAAAATAAATAACTGTAGCAATTATTTTGATTCATGTTAATTAAATAGGCAACAGATTTTTCCCTTAACCCCTTAAGAGGCCATGGGCTCGCCGGCAGGCCCAAAGTTTTATTACACACTCCTTAAAGATTAGCTCAGCTAGTTTGCATTAAAGTCCTTGTAGTTACTGAATAATAGGCCTAAGTATTTAAAAAGGCCGGGATTGGAAGTGGTTGAGACTTCAAAATGACGGTTTGACCCATTAAAGTCAACCTGAAATGAAAATGGATGTTTTTTACCCCGTCAGTTCATGTCCTTGGTCGTATTAGGCACAGTCCATTGTCTTATCATTCAGAAGAATAAATTCTTGTTTCTCTGTTATCTTTGAACTGTAGCCACTTTTGCTGCCTCTAAATGGCGTCTGACGTTTGCCGTTACAGCAGCCGGGAAAATTTATACTACCCAATAATGTCTTTGCAGGTTTTTGCTCCCCCTCCCACCCTCAGCGGGAACACCCATCATCACCTTCACTCCTGGCTGCACGTACATGTGTTTCTGCAGACAGACTCCTTTCTTCTCCTCACTTCACTCTCACTTTTGGTGTTTGGGCTGGTTGTAAAATAACCACTTATGAGTGATTTCAGTTTTTACGCTGGCAACCCGTGTTCATGTTAACAGGAGTGAGATTTCTAGAGTTTTTAGCTGCACTGTGACACTGAGAGGCTGTGATGCTGTGAGGGGGGGGGTCAGGTGATGATGGAGTGACCTTCACACACACACACACACAATCCATCTCCTGTTCACACACGTTTGGTAGTTACACTCGGTTGGTAGTTACACTTTGGTAGTTACGGGTTTATTGTAATGAAAACCTGGCTTGTTTTTTCTGGCTTGTTTTGTCTTTTTCTCTTACTTTTGCTGTTAAAGTGTAAGAAAGAGGCTAAAAGGCTAGCCTGCTAACTGGCACTTCACCTTAAACAGTAATGTATAAAAGAGTCATTGTGCTTTATTAAAGGCTGAAGTTGGCCCCAGCCTCACTGTACAAAAGGAGTTTCTGTCTAACAAATCACTCGAGGCCTAGATACGTCTTGCCTCGTCGGCCGTCAGCGTTAGACTGACTCAGTACTTCGTAATCTAACGTTACACAGCTACGGGCTAACTCTGCCTTCAGAGTCCCTTGTAGAATAAACTCAGAATATAACCACTGGGAAACTGTCACTGTGACTATAAACAAAGAAACATAATCAAACATAACAAAATAAATACACACAGGTGTTTATGCTCACTATTCAACAATCTGATGAAAATCTTCATTTACATGCGCGCTACAAGTAATCATATCCAACATGACACACAGGCGTGGAGTACCACTTAGAGTAAACGTTACCATGACAGCGAACATCACGTGAGGTCCAGTCAGAGTGAGATGAGCAGCAGTGAGCAGTGCTTGTGTTTTTAATTTTTAAAATGATGTCAGACTCAGAAAAACGTACCTCACATGTCCTTATTAAAGAAGGCCGAGAGGAAGACGTCGTGTTCTGAGACACATAAGCTGGACGTCAGTCCCACCGCCGTCTTTTAAAGCTCAGAGCATAAACTTTCGTCTCCTCTGCAGACCAGTTTCTGCTCCGCCATGTTGAACGATCTAAACTTTCGCCAGAGCCGGTTTATGAGTTCTCTGCTTTTGCTATGACGCGGCACACATGCGCAGAACGTACTTACAAAGTCCGATTGGGAATGTAATCGGACACAGGCGTTTACATGGTTATTATTCTTCTATGTAATGGATTATTTACAGGATTACCCACCTTGTTCAATCAGATAAAATTGTATTCCGAATGGCATCAGTTGGGCTAGACTATTCCGATTGAAGTGTATACATGGACGTATTCTATTCAGATTGGGCTATTAGTCAGATTATTATTGGATTATTAGGCTGCATGTAAACGTGGCTATTGACTTTAAAGAGCAAATAATGTGAATTATGTTGCCACTTTGGCTAATAGAAAGCCGTGCTGGTGTGTTTCATGTACTCATTTAGCACACAGACTCACAAACTTGTGAAATTCAGGTTAAAAAAAAGCAAAAAAAACTAAAATCATTAACAGTTTGGCTGTAAAGAAGTCAGAATCTGAATTGGCTATAAAAATTCATCCCTGGTGAAACCCTAATAATGACTGTGATTACTACTGACAATGAGGAAAATGAGGATTACTACCGAAACTGCAGACCCTCAGTGTTTTTCAGGGTTACAGTTTTAATGCTGCTGTTGATTCATTTATCTCTGGTGAGTTTCGAAGGTGCTCTCTTTCTTTTATGCATGTGTTACTGAACATTTTAAAACGTGATTGATATTTTAGGCATTGTAATATTAATTACAGCATGTTTTAGAAGCCTGAAGCTGCAGAAGGACTTCCTTTATGAATATTTGTGGAGGCCCTCGCTGTTTTCCAAGGTTGTGAATTTAATGCCACAGTTGATTAATTTATTTAGAAGGCGCCATTTGGGCGGCAAGCTGGCTCCTGTATTATAATGGATGTGCCGTTCTTCCTGCGGCTCTCCCGGCGGCGGGGCGGCCCTGCTGACTGAGGCTAGTTTAAAGTCAGTGCGAGTGCGTGGCCTTTCCAAGCCGGCGCTGCAACAGAGCTTTGTATTTTGTCAAAGAGCATCAGTGAGAAAACCTCCCTTCTAACCTTCTGAACGTGTGTGCTCTTAGAGAAACCTTCAGGTGGGACCGTTTCAGGATGTCCTCTGTGGCTGTATGATCATTTGTTATTAATCGATTATGGAATATTGGCTTTTGCAGTGCTGGTATGGCAGAAGGCTGCGATATGCGATTGAGCCACTGGTTAGTCGTAATTTGATTGTGTGCTATGAGAATTCTGACCAACCTGAGATCTTCCTGCTGAGTGTAGCTGTGGCTGCTTGGATAAATTAAGGATTTTTGTGATCCAACAATAAATGCACTGTTAATTATTACCAGGATTTCACCATATTTAACACTGTTTTTACAGTAAAATACCGTATTCATTATTTTTTTGTTAAATCATCTTAACATGTTTTCTGTGATAAGAGCAAATTACTGTGAGGTTGGCATTGAACTGTTCTGCGCAGCATTATGGGACATGGTATCAACTGAGATTTGAAAAGGCATGAACATTTTTGTTTTTGTGTTTTTTATGGTTTTCTTAAAGGTGCAGTGTGTACGATTTAGTGGGCTTTATTAGCAGAAATGGAATATAGTAAACAAAAGCATGTTTTTATTGGTGTATAATCACCTGTAGCTTAGAACGAGCGGGTCCTCTTCCAACAGAGCCTGCCATGATGTGCCGCCATGTTTCGGACAAACCAAACACTTTTTACATTGAAGCGGCAGCTTAAATTTGGGGGAGGGGCTATAGCACCGGTTAGAAGATGTAGAAAGAGGAAGAGTCAGTGGTTGCTGTTAAGAGTTACTGTACTTTTATAATGTCGAATGCTCTAATTAAACACACTGTCAGCCATTCCATATTTTTGCTGTATTATTAAAAATGTCTTGAATTAAGACGCCACTGCTTTGAATTGTGTGATTAATTTTGAACATCTTTGCTGTGTTTTTGACATTAAAGCAAAGGGAAGTTGCAAAATTTGAATGGCTTGACTTCAACCTGTTGATACTGAATACATAGTCAGATCCACTCCTCCCCGGTTAGGAGTGGGTAATATGGGAAAAATCATATATCACGACACTTAAAAAAGTTTTCACAATGCGCAGTACGTGTTATTTTGACACACAGACACAGTGAACTAGTAGTGTCACATTTTAAAAGTGCCATCAAAAAAGTGGTTATTATTTAACATTTTACACACTGTACTGCACTAAATCTATTTAAACAGGACTAATTATGCTCTCTTATTTACGATATATGCAGTTGGTCTGTTTAGTTTAAGCACTTACGATATCCACATTATGCTCAGAAATGCATAATGATAAAATCATCATGATAAAAAAGTATCATGAGAATGATATTTTGCTATATTGCCCACCCCCATCCTGGTCAAATGACATGTTTTATCGACACCTCCTGTACAGGGAACACATTTAAAGCAGCACTGTGTAAGAACTTTTTGTTAAAACTGATGAGGAAGAAAAATAGGCTACCATATGGTGAGCGTGCGCTGCTGCGAATCACCCTGTGAAGCCTGAAATAATCATTTAAAAGTCAGAGGGGTCGAGTTGAGAGTTTTTCAGACCATGTCATGCGTTTTTACGTATTAACGTCACACAAACAGACTCAGAAAGAAGGTCTTGCTTGATGTTTAGGTCTCAAATGCAAAATCAACATTATATTGATGAAGATATGATGACAGTAGTAGATCATTCACTCACATCCTCAGAAGACACATCACCAGGTTTTAACTGAGTTGTCTTTGGATATTGTTTCAATGCACTCACTATCATCATATTCATCCACTCAGGGAAGCAGACCGAAGCACGACCCATGTTACAAAATGTTCTTCCACATGTTGCAACTACGCCATCAGGATGTCCTACACATAGTGTAGCTTTAAATATAGCTTTTTCTGCAAATTCTCGTGCACGATTTCTATTTAATTGCTGAGTTTAACCTTTTTTGGGGGAACAAACCAACTATAGAATGTGCCATAACGTGTTTGTTGTGTTTAATATTTATGTTTATTTTTTCCCCCAATATGTTAAATTCAGTAAATAAGCAGTAACTGTGTATTAAAATGAGCAGAGGAGTGTTCTCTGTAGAGGATGTGTTAAAGTTTCACTTTGAAAATCAACAAAACATGGAATTTAGCCAGGCACCCAAACTTTTGCATATGACTGTAAGTCAGATAACCACATAACCATGTAATCGATTAAGTTTTACATAACTACATTAAAAACAATGAAGCAGAACAACTGTAATAACTCTGAACTGCTGAAGTTAAATGTTCCTAGAAAGACTTTTTGAAACAAATTTTGGGGCACAGTTTTCTGTTCCAGTTCCCGAAGGAACGTTCACGGTTAATACATCCGTCAAGAATATTCCCGTTTTTCTTTGTCAGGCATTCATATGCAAAGTGTACTCCATGATACTGACTGCTATTCCTCCTCTGCAGTAATGGCTTTATCTTCAGGCCTTGGTCTGAGAGCGGCTGGATGCCTCTCATCACCTTTTTGTGTGGACCGGAAGTCTCCGGAATGCCCCGAGGGCCCGGCGGCTGCCCCCACTGTGGCCGAGCCTGTTTGAATGGGATTATGGGGAAATTAAAAGTGTTCTGAGGGGAGCAGTTAAGAGGATTGGGGAAGAGTTAATAGCCATATGGGTTGGGATCAGCTAGACTAATGTCTTCATTCCACGCGGGGCTAGTTCAACACTACACGTTATCAGAGCTGGTATTAGCCATACTGCTCCTCTGCGGCGTCTCTCTGCACACCGACGTACGCGCGAGATGGAGGATTCAGTCAGGCGCTCTGTTAGATGATGTTTTTTCAGATCAGCTGTTTGCTTTGGACACTAAAGGAATAATTCACCACAGATTGTTGCTAATAATGAATGAAAGGAACTGGGGGCCAATTGAAAATGTGATTCACTCATTGTTAGGCTTTTAGGATGAGGTATTCTTTTTATAGGCATTAATTACACAGGATGTGGACCAGAATAGTTGGTATAGTTACTGATGTTGGTCAATATAAGATAAAATATCAACCCTGATAGTGTGTGTGGCATAGATGGTATGATTAAATTTCTGCTTGTTTCGGTATATAATAGTTTTAGATGCTTTTTTAAGTTCAACTTTTTTTGTAGGTTTAAAGTGGCTTATTTTTCTCTGATGTGCTTTTACATTTAAATAAGGTCCATTTTTACCAAACAAAGTAAATCTGAAAAATTTTTTTCTGCAAAATAGTAAAAGCAAAACTGAACAATATATAGATAAACCCATGTCAGTATTTTTCCAAAATAATTTTTAAAAGTTGTGTTTAATGTTGCTTCACATTTGAATTTCTCCAAAGCTGAAGTTGGCTTCTTATTCGGCAGCTTTTCGTTTTAATTTTCCATTCCACCTTAAATGAAGCAACACCTTCATTATGGCACATTTACAGGCACCTGAATGTAACTGCTGCACTATTTCAGGTGGAGCAGGAAATTTGAATGAGAAGCCAAAATCAGCTTTATCAATTTTCTTGAATCGTTTGTGTCACATGTGCGTCTCATACACACTGCAGGAATTTGGAAAACATTGCAGTCATTCACACTTCAGGACCAGCTGGTCCACTGGTTGTTGGGCAGACAAGGGCAAAAGTCTGATGCAGCTGACCGAGTCAGGAGGCTCCTCAGCCAGGCCTCATTGGTCTGGTATCCCTGTAGGGCTAGGCTAAGACTAACCCCAAAAGACTGGACTAGACAGGGGGAGGTGATCAGGGGTCTGCTGCGTTTTCATTTTTATTTGAAACCTGACTGAAACATGCCTCAGCAACTCAGCTAAACAGGCTGATGTACGCAGGGTTTGCGCTGTTTATAGGGTCTGTTATCTGTGCTTATTAGCGACATACCGATATAATTGACAAAACTCTTACCTGATGAAGAATCTCGGCCAGTATCCCAGATGAACATGTATGATCTGAACATTGTGGACCACTTTTTTGTTTCAGTAAACTGCCTCGACAGTTTTTTCAGAATCAGTATCATCAGTTTTGTGAAGCCCTGCTAGAACTGCAACCACCACTATCACAGCTATTTCTTCTGTCTGTTCCAGTTATTTCTAAATGATGTCACTATAACTATCCCACCTTCCTTTTCTATTCCAGTCCCTCCAGATGCCCTGCGACCATAACTGTCGTATCTCCCCGTGCATATCAGCACTCTACAGCTCTAAATCCTCCATTCACGTCTGCTCCTGGTTGGTCCAGGTCATTAGACACGGGCTCTGTCCCGTTTAGAAGGCTTGAAAGCGAGGTGCGAGAGGGAGCCATATAGAGCTGAATCCCTCGCTTTGAAGTGTAGGAGGTTGCCCGCTGGCTGTGGGGAGTGTGTGAGGTCCGATAAGGGGCCTGAGCGGCTCCTTTTTAATGGAGTGGGCAAAAGTGCCCCTTTCATGCGGGTCTGTTTGGAGATCAGTTTGACTGTTGCTCTTTAGTGGGCTGTTTTAGTGTGTTGAGGAGGAAAACTGGCCCCAGATCAGTGTTTAGGCACAGGCAGGGTTTGAGTTTTGTGCTGAGGGGGTGTGTAAGTGCGCTAGAGCTGCTGTATCGTTTGTTTTAGGGAAGGCAATAAAAAATAACCAAAAAATGGTCAAAATCCAGGATCCAGGCAGAGGCCGCCCAGAACTCCAGCCCAAGTTCTTAGAGTTCTCTCCCTCCCTCAGTCAGTCTCCCCTCATACTACCACCTTATGTTGAAGGCATGGTCCGAACTCAAAAACAGCAAATATGTTTTAATCAAGCTCATGGTTGATTGAAATCTGAATGGAAACAGAGAATATGGAGTGGCGCAGTGGTAGCACTATTCTGTGGGAAGAAAAGGTTTGCTTGTACAATAAAGCTAGCAGTGCCCTTTACATGTGGTAAAATCACTGCAACACAGTGACTCACTGCCTTTATAAAACTCGCTTTTTCGTTTTTGTGCTGTTTACTTCACTGTAGAGGCACTTTAAGCTGACATTATCCAAAGCGGTCAGTAATGAGAGCCGCTTTCAGAAGGTAACAAAGCCGTTTAAATGTCTGTGGTGTTTTAAGTGTTGAAGTGTTTTAAAGAGAAAGTTCAAACTGTGCAATAGCTGCAGCTCCAGAGTGTCCACTGTTTAAACCAGCCGCCTGTCGTCTAAATGTGGGCATGTAAAACGTTAACATGTGGCTAGTGACTGATTTCTGCCAAAACCGTGTACTAAATACACTCTGGCAGTGTTTTAACCCACGAGTAGCGACTGATTAAGAACTATTGTGAAAACGTTGCGGTTTAAAACATTTCCGGTTTAAAACTGACCTTAGCTTGTTGAAAAGTGAGAGAAGGGAGCAGTTATGAAATCAAAGCGTGTTCACCATCCTATAAAATGGTTTTCACATAAGATGTCCAGCAAAACCATCCATCCATCCATCCATCCATCATCTAAACTACTTATCCTTCTGGGTCGCAGTGGGGTGCTGGAGCCTGTCCCAGCTGTCATTGGGTGGAAGGCCCAGCAAAACCAGTGCTGTTCAATATTCAACAATGTTCAATGAAGCTGCTACTTAGCATTAAAGGACTCTGATCAGATTCCGGGTCAGAAAACGTATTGAACTGTAAGACGATATCTGAAGACCATATTTGGTCATCTTATATATAAAACAAATCCAGAACAGTCCAACAACCAAAAATGTCCAGCCAACAGTGGTTCTCTGGTCTGAACTGACCACTGATGAGGGACTAGAGGATGACAAAACTCAAAAAGTCTAACACACTGGAAAGACCATGTTAGTGTCGTGGCAATAGGTTTAAATACAATAGATATTTAATACAAGTCGTATTTGACAGTGTGTGATGTTATTCAGTGGAAAGTTGTGTTATTTTTGTGATGCAGAGATCAAAAAGTGCAAAAGTATTCAAAAACATTGAATTGGATTTAAAAAATGTATGTAGCAACACTGAATATTAACACGTCCTCTACAGAGAACAAACTAAAATGTGGCACTAATTTTAGTGCACGATTTCTGATTATAACATATTGGAAAAAAATTATGTTTGCAGAACAATTTCCAGTTTGTTAAATTCAGCAAATAAACAGTAATTGTGCATCAGAATGTGCAGAAGTGGTGCCCAAACTTTTGTGTGCGACTGTATAACTTAAAAATATCCATTAAAGCGGTTATTAAGGATTATTGAGAAAATCCTCTGATCTGAAATGTTACATAAAGTGTTCTGTTGTTACTTTACATGTATTTATAATAGAGTTGGCATGTCTCTATCCATGTGTTCTCCCTGTGGGGTCAGTAGAGAAGTTGAGTAGTTTCAGCTGGATAGATGCTCATCTTAAAGCTGCACTTTGTTAGTACCAAAAATAAATAGTGTTGCTGAGAAAAAAAACAAGCTAAAATGTGTTTTGCCTGCACTGCTGAGTCGCTCTGTAATGCCTGAAATTATCATTTAAATGTCAGACGCATCAGGTTCAGAGGTTATCGGACCACGTTACAGATCTTTCTGCATCAACATCACACGCACAGGCTCAAAAAGAAAGTCCAGCTGGATATTAAGGTCTCAAATGCAAAATCAACACCATACTGATGAAGATATGATTCGAACTCCTTCCCCAAGACACCAAACTGAAAGATTACTCAAAGAGAACTGAGTCAAAACTTGCTGAAGCACGTCTTCTGATGATGTGGGTGAATGATCCACTGTTATCATCATATCTTCATCAGTATGGTGTTGATTTTGCATTTGAGACCTTAATATTGAGCTGGACTTTCTTTTTGAGCCTGTGCAGTTACACATTTTCACCAGAGAGGTCTCCAAATCCCCAAAACCGAAATAGTGCATCTTTAAGTGAAGTTCTTCAGTTAAACATAGCTTCTTACTATAGAGCTTATTAGCTTATTCATTTTTAACCCCTACTGCATGCATTATGAGAGCAATTAGAAAAAAATCAATTCACTTTTTTTGCATAAAATAATCCTTGATTTATTTTTTCAGACCCTATTATTAAATTCAAAACATTAAAAAAATAACAGTGTGTGCGGGGGTCCTTTTGGAGTATGTCGCCTTGAGGCAACATTGTGCAACAATGAGAAGAAATGATATAGAGCCATATTCCCTGAAGTGGGGAGACCTGGCTTGTGACTGGCTAAATCCATTCCACTGTTGCATAATGTTGCTTCTAGGCAACAAACATATTTCTGCAAAATCTCATGACAAAAAAAAATGATACTCAATGTTTAAAAAAGAGGTTTAAAGAGATAGTATGACCAAGACCAAGCACATGCTTTTTACTGACGTACTCAAACTCTTCCCTTTATTGTTAACCCAGTCGTTGTCTTTAAATTTGTGTAATGTTATTGTAAAGTGAGGGAAATGAGTTTGTTGCCCTGAGGCAACAACGTGCAATAGAGGGTTAAGACAAAATATCAGATCAGTGATGGTTTCAGTATCAGTATCGGGATCAGAAAAGAAAAAATTGTATTGTGTCTTGTAATTTTTAGTGCCCCTTACCCACATTGATCATTCCTGGACAATGCTTGTAACTCATTCACTCACATTTGGCAAACTGAAGATTCTCCATAAGGGGGAGCTATTAGTACTCCAGTAGCTCTTGATGCTTTGTAAGAGTAGCGCTTCACAGCAGTGAGATGTGTCCCTGTGTTACACTATTTTAAAATGCCAGGTGCTCTTTACACTATGAACATTTCATGATGAATGAACCTGTAGATTTTTTTTGGACTTTTTTAACACAATTTCTTTGATCTCCTATAAAGTTCCAGTTTCAAAGGTTTTCTGGTGACATTCTCGCTCTCTCCTTCTCTCTTTCCTCAGCTTTCTTCACAGAGGTCCCTCATGACATTACAGCACAGAGCGGACAAGACGTGGAGATGGCCTGCTCTTTTCGGGGGGCGGGGTCGCCCTCCTATTCGCTGGAGATCCAGTGGTGGTACATCAGGAACCACAAAGAATGGACAGACAAACAGACATGGACCACCAATCAGGTGCATCTTCTCCATCCTTTCATGAAACACCTGTTCTGAAGGTGTCCAGTAGTATTTATGTACTCTCTTCTTCTGCTGCTTTCTCTCTCTCTCTCTCTCTCTCTCTTTCTCTTTCCCCCCTTGCTCTCTTTTCCTCTTCTTTCGCTTTTCTTTCTCTCTTTCTTTCTTCTCTCTGTCTCTTTTGCTCTTCTCTGTCTCCCTCTCATCCTTTCTCTTGCTCTTTTCGCTTTCTCTCTTTTTCTCTCTCCCCCCTCGCTCTCTCTTTTCCTCTTTCTTTCACTTTTCTTGCTCTCTTTCTTTCTTCTCTCTCTCTCTTTTGCTCTTCTCTCTCTCCCTCTCTACCTTTCTCTTGCTCTTCTCGCTTTCTCGCTCTCTCTCTTTCTCTCTCTCCCCCCTCGCTTTATCTCTTTTCCTCTTTCTTTCACTTTTCTTGCTCTCTTTCTTTCTTCTCTCTCACTCTCTCTCTGTCTCTTTCTGTCTCTCTCTCTCTCTCTCTCTCTCTCTCTCTCTCTCTCGTGAGCCGATGAGTCATTCTGTCGAAGATGTCTGACTTATTTAAAGCCTCTCTGCATTTTTTTGGTGTGATTCTGAGCTGATTACCCGTGTCCACTCATCCACCGTGATGCACAGTGATCAGTCTCATGCAGCTCACCGTCTTCTGATGTTTATTTTGAGCATCAATTTTGAGCCCCTCCATATGTGACGTATGAACACACAATGCGAGTAAACCAGCCGTGACTCAAATGCTGTGGTAAACATACAAGCCATTCATTAAGAAAGCATTTGCACATTTCTTCTCAAGGGAGAGAGGCCAGTACTTTAAAGCTACAGTTCAGGGAAATATTCAATTTGGAATCCTAAATGTGTCCGTTTGCCAAGACATGTTCGGTGTCTGAAGTTTGTCTACGAGGCTCATGTAGATAACTAATGATGGACCCCTGTAGCCCACCAGTTAGCATCCTGCAAATTGCATACTAGGGCTTGCGTAGACTAGCCGTCTAGTCTACTAATAAATCCACTGGTTGATGCTGTGAGCAGCAGTCGAAAAGTTGAGGATGGTATCGAAGATACAGCTGCAAGCTGTGTTGGTCTGTGCTGTGGGCTTGTAAGTGGCACAGGCTAGGCTTTAAGAATCACCATCTCTGATAGGAAAGGGTCATTTGACTGATGGTCAATCACAGAACTTTAGCATAACAAACAGATCTGCGTTTGTGGAGTACAAGTTGCAACACGAGGGCGTCTCGTTCATTTGCTACCTGTATCTATTCTAAGTTCTTCATAATTTCTGATCATTTGTACATAATTAAATGCTTCGGATGCAAACAAAGTCATTCTGAGTGGTTTGATATGAAATGTCCAGTTGTAGAGAAGCTGAGTCAGAATTGTTCACGGTGGTGGTGATAGGAACCGGACGTCTGAAGAGTTTAATGCCTCCCTCAAAGTTATCATATGAAATGGGTGTGAATACTGCCGTATTTTACATTTATCACTGTTTTACCATCATCAGTATTACGTATAAACACTCAGAAGACCCACCTGTTTTATTGGATAGTAAATAAAATGGTTATATTTATGCTGTAGACATTGTGACCCCTGGTTCCTGTCAGCACCACTGTAAAGAATCTGTTGTCTACAACAAAAAGCTTACAAACTACTCTAACATCTCAAAGAATATACCACGTTCTAAAAGGCTTCCTGAGGTGAGTAGAGATGCTCATAGCGTTTAGCTCGATAAGCATTTGTCTCCTATCGGAGTAATAATAATACCAGTGAATCGAAGCACAAGAACCAGTTTAAATTCTCTGAGAGGAGTGTTTCTGAGAGCTGTGGTGATTTTAGAGTGCAGTTTACATCAGAGAGTCTGTGTACTTCCGTGGGCAGAGTGACTGAAAATCACTGAATCACTGAAAAATACTACAAAAATTTTTATGAAGAGCAACTTTCTCCCATCCTCTATCAGCAAACTACTAATAAAACTCTTTTCATGGACGTCAAGATCGCTTACTTTTATTTAATATATCGTCGCTGTCCCAAAGAAAACCATGTATCTCCATTTTTTGTCAATTTTTATATTTCTACATCATTTCAACACACCAGCTGCCCCTTACATTGGGTGAAAATTTCATGATGGATGGACCAATAGAAATGCTCTAAAATCTTTTAGAATAAAACCTCTTTACATTGACTTACATTGAAAGGTAAGTGTTTTTGCCCTCTCCTGTAAAGTTACTATTTTGGAGATATTTGTTTTTCTTTGGATCGCAACACTATGGTAATAACAACTACTTTTCACTGCTTTTTTGACTGGTCAGTTAGTAAAAATTAATAGTCATGTAAGTTAAGGTTGGGCGATATGGTTAAAAGAATGTCACGTCATTTTGATGGTATGTGATGTGCATCATGATATTTATTTTTAATAAGTTGCAACAGACAACAAAGAACCTGTAGTGCCATAAATTATGTCATAAATACCACAGTAATAATAATAAACCAACAAGTACAATGACTTTTAGTGTTCTATGACATGCACTGCACTAAATCTAGTTCAGCAGGCCTAAATATGTTCACTGTACAGTGCACCATGCAGTGTTCTTGAAGAACTGTGTTGTTTCTGATACTGCATGCCGCTCTGTTATTTATAAAAATAAACAAAATGAACAGTTAAAAACAGTGGTAGCAGCAGTAGAAATAGTAGGCCTGGCATGATCATGAAATTTTAGCTAACGATTAATTGCACAGTAAATAATTCTGATAAACATTTTAGTTGCCTTTTTTGTTTATGGTATTCAAGGCCTAAATGAAGTACAAGCCCTAAGTGGCCAGTGTCTAGCTCACTTAGTAGCTCCCAACTGGTAACACACACAGACCGAGCTCAAATAAACAAACAAAAACTGTCTCCGCTGCCCTCTATAGGTGCTGCAGCACCAGTCAGAAGTTAGAACTTTGTTGCTTTCGTAAGACCCTTGACATGTTTCAGTTAACACGTTTAGTAGTTTCTTTTATTTACATGTATTTACTTCAGCCCAGCAGAGGAAAACATTCCCAGTTCACATTAGCCACGTTTACATGCAGTCTAATATTCCAACAATAATCTGACTAATAGCTCAATCAGAATAGAACACATCAATGTATACACCTGAGTCGGAATAGACTAGTCCAGTTGAGGCCATTCGGAATACAGTTTCTATCTGATTGAACGAGGTGGGTAATCCTGTAAATAGTCAGTTAAACAGAAGAATAATAACTGTGTAAACGCCTGTATCTGATTACATTCCCAATCGGAAAGTCTAAGTACCTTCTGATCATGTGCATCATGCCATAGTGAAAGTTTATAACGTTCAGCATGGTGGAGCAGAAACTGGTCTGCAGAGGAGACGAAGTTTATGCTCTGATCTTTAAAAGACGGCGGTGGGACGGACGTCCAGCTTATGTGTCTCAGAACACGACGTCTTCCTCTCAGCCTTCTTTAATAAGGACATGTGAGGTACGTTTTTCTGAGTCTGACATCATTTTAAAGTAATTAAAAACACAAGCACTGCTCACTGCTGCTCGTCTCACTCTGACTGGACTTACATGATGCTCGTTGCCCTGGTAATGTCTACACTAAGTGGTTCTCTATGCATGTGCATCATGTTGGATCGGATTACTTGCAGTGAGCATGTAAACAGACAGAGTAGAGTGAGCAGATAAACACCTCAGTCTTAATCTGTAATCAGAATGTATTTAATCGGATTGGCAAACGTCTTTGCATGTAAACACAGACATTGTTATATGATTGTGAAACGGTAGAAAAAATATAATAATTGTGACAGAGGTGTTCCTCTGTTTTTTTTATATTTCTACCCAGATCAGTCATATCTGTGTTTTTCTCCCTCCTCCTCTGAGAAAATTACAGACTGAATTACCTCCTGTTTTTCTCCAAACCCAGAGACCGTCTGACAAAGATAGTCCTGTCTGGATACACAGCACCATGTTTTTCGTAGATCGTTTTTCAGAAAGATGTTGCATTGTGTTAGAAAAAAACATTTGACTGCTGCTGCTCCCCATATTTACTCTTCTAGCATGTGTGTCCATATTAAACATCATATTTTCTTAATCTAGGTGGTCTCCATCCTCTCTACACTAGGAGAACGTTAGCAGCAGGAGAACCAAAATAAACCCTGCCAGAAAAGCGAGCTCTCGCAGGCTGATTAAAGGGATGAATGTATGAAGCACCTTATATTCACAGTATATACACAATATCATCAGTGCATTTCTTTATATGCACAGTATAGAAACTAATCCGAACTCGGCTTTAGATCTTTGGACAAAGCAGGGTTGTTCAGCTCTGGTCCCTTATTCAAACACATCCACTAAACCTGGCAGTTAGCACGAGTTTAATCAGGTGTGTTTGAACACCCTGCTTTAAAGTGTATGGGAATCAGCACCATGGACAGCAGCCACAATAACCAATAGCAGCTGTTGGGTTATTCAGCTTTAGAACCATGGAGAGCAGCACGGAAAGCTGCTCTGAGTGACGCCAGGCCTAGTTCAACTCCACACAGCCTCTTTTACTGTGGAGGGAGATCAGAGAGAAGTGGATATATGTCGTTAATTTGCTAATTGAGGTTTACTTGTAGCTAATTATATGGATTCTGTTATCACTGTTATTGCTATTTAGTCTGTTATAGTTGCTATTACTTCTACTGAGTATGTTCAACTCTAAACTTCAACAGTATACTCGACGCAGTCATGCCAGAATGCTGTTCTAACAAGAACTTAATTGGTCCATTTATGCTCGTCCCACACATGCGATCTGTTGTAGTTACTGTTGCTACGTTGGACAAGCTTTACTGGACTCATTCAGCCTGGTAAGAAAGAGCTACATAACGCTGAGTTTCCAGTTTGGATGCACTGATATGTGGTATTTGTAATGTACATACCTGTTGATAAAATGTTGAAATTGTATCTGTAACATCTGCACTAGAATGAATAAAATGCAGATGTTTTACTGCAGTTGCCCAGCATCACCTAAACTTTCTGCTCTTCCAAAGTGCAATAAATCTGTGATCAGATATCTGTTTGAAATATCAGTTCATCAGTGTTTGATGCTGATCATTTTTTAAGCAAATATCTGCCAATACTGATATGATTCTGATTAATTTTGTGCACCTCTAGTTCCCAGTTTAAACCACACTGTGCTGTTAGAGATCTAAGAATCTACAGCTGGCTGAAAGTGTCAAGGAACGTGTCAACATGCTAATATTATCTCAGTAACACAGCAAAAACACATACAAAACACATAGAACTGGAAATTAGTTCATGTATTTGAACTAAAACTAAGCTGTGCTACAGTTTCTTGTGTTGAATGGGATTCATACAAACGCTCTGTAAAGCCTGTCCAACCACACAAGCTATGAAGCAACACATCAGTGTCTGGAGCCTGATTAGATCAGCTGAGTGGCATCGAATAGGAGTAGTGAAAAGAGGAGAAAGAGGTAGAAGTGGAGAGGGACGAGGAGGAGAGTGGGGAGAAGAGAATAGGCAAAAAGAGGAGAGTGCAGAGAAGAGGAGAGGGAAGAAAAGGAGAGTGGAGAGAAGAGGAGAGAGAGATTGGAGAGAGAAAAGGAGGAGACTGGAGAGAGGAGGAGAGGGACGAGGAGGAGAGTGGAGAGAAGAGAAGATGGAAGAGGAAGACAGTGGAGAGAAGAAGAGGGAAGAGGAGGAGAGTAGAGGGAAGAGGAGAGAGAGATTGGCAGTAGAAGAAAAGTAGAGTGGAGAGAAGAGAGATTGGAGAGGGAAGAGGAGGAGAGTGGAGAGGAGAGAGATTGGAGAGAGGAGGACAGGGGAGAGAAGAAGAGAGGGAAGAGGAGAGAGAGATTGGCAGTGAGAGTGGAGAGAAGAGAGATTGGAGAGGGAAGAGGAGGAGAGTGAAGAGAAGAGGAGAGAGAGATTTGAGAGGGAAGAGGAGGAGAGTGGAAAGAAGAGGAGAGAGATTGGAGAGAGGAGAGGGGAGAGAGGAGGAGAGGGAAAAGGATGAGAGTGAAGAGAAGAGAATGGAAGAATGGAAGAGGAGAAGAGTGGGGAGAGAAAGGAGAGGAGGAGGAGAGTGCAGAGAAAAGGAGATGGGAGAGGAGGTGAGTGGAGAGACGAGGAAATAGAAGAGGAGGGGAGTGGAGAGAAAAAGAGATGGATGAAGAGGAGAGAACAGAGGGGGAAAGCACACAGGTTTAGATGCACTGAGGAGACTGCAGCAGGAAACAGTATCTACACATTAATCACACAGAGGTAGAAATAGCATCAGGTTTCAGAGAGAGAGAGAGAGAGAGAGAGAGAGAGAGAGTGAATGAAAGCTGAGAGAGCAGAAAAAGAGAGCAGAGAAAGCAGAAGGTGGGAGAGGAAAACAATCAGGAAAGATAGTGAGGGACAAAGAGAAACAGGAGAGAGGGGGCCGAAAACAAAAGAGAGACAGGCAGAGGGAGAGAGAGAGACAGAGAGAGAAAAACGAGAGAGAAACAGGAGAGACAGAGAAGCAGAAACACAAAAGAGAGAAAGAAACAGGAGCAAGAGAGGGGTTAGAAGAGATAGAAGAAAAGTGAGGTGTCAACAGAGAGTGAGATAGAGAAAAAGAAAGGTGCTGAGGAGTATTTTCATTGGGTGTGAGAGGTAAAGAGAGTGAGAGGAGAGAAATGGAGAGAGGGAGACGGCCTGAGAGATGAAACAGTTGTACGGCTCCCCACTGCGTGCTCAAGATGCTTTTTAATTGGGGGAGGGAGGAATAGATGGAGGGAAAAAAAAAGCAGGGAGGCAGTGAGAGAAGTAGAGAAAATCTCACTCACCTCCACATCATACATTATTCATACAGAATACAGCCTGCTGCAGTCATGTGGAGCACAGGGTCCACACACACACACACACACACACACACTGACACACACTCGCACACTGACACACACACACACACACACTCACACACACTGACACACACTCGCACACACACACACAGACACACACACACACACTGACACACGCTCACACACGCACTCGCACACACGCACACACACACACACACACACAGACACACACACACTTGCACACACACACACACAGACACACACACGCACACACACACACACACACACTTGCACACACACACACACACACACACACAGCGGCTTATTTTTGTACCATTTTATCTCATATGTATTATTGATTTATGCACAGTATTGTGCAAAAGTCAGAGACCAAACTTTCGCTTAATTTGTAATCAAAAATAAAATTGAATACAAACTATTTGTTTTCCAGCATCAGGAACTGACACAGAAGCTTCAACAACATCAGTCCAATAATAATAATCCAAACATAATTGGATTTGGAGCTGGATTTGAGCTCAGTCATCAGATTTCTCTGTGCATGTGAACTCTTACTCTGATTTCTTTCGGATTTCTCGGTCTGCATGTGTGCAAAACAGACTGCTGCACCAGAAATAAGTGAGCAGTGTTGCCGAGAGACGTAGCAAAACACTTTTGGAGCGACACTGAAACCAACTACATTCTCAACAAAATGAAGGATTTAAATATTCTTCATCTTCTAGACGATGTATGTTTGCATTTTTTAGGTAAAGCAGCTCGATGTTCAAAAAAAAGCCACATCCTGAGTTTTACTCTATGTTTACATCGTGTCTTCTTCTGTGAGTTTATTGGCTGGGTGAAAAGCAGAAATCCGATTACTGTCTGACTCATGTTGCCTGGAGTTTCCGCATTATCTGATTACCCAAGTGCATGTAAACACGTTAATCAGATTACTGGTTAAATCTGATTTTCTGCAGTTATCGGATTATTAAGTGCATGTAAACACACTCAGTATGTAGTGTGTTCCCTCTTTAGCTTTATTACAGCTTCGGCCTTTTTAGGAGACTCATTTTTAGTTTTTCAAAAAACCTTTAGGGATAATTTTCCACACCTCCAAAGTTCAGTCTTAGAAGTTGGGTTTGCTTTTTCTGCTCCTCACGATCCAAGTGATGTTGAGGTCTGGACTCTGGGATGGTCAGCCCATTGTTCTGAGAACACCAGCAGCTTCTCGAGAGCGTCTTGATTGTCTCACCAGTGAGTTTTGGGTCGTTACCTTGCTGTAGATAAATTTCTCAGTGAACTGTTTTCCAGAGGGTATTGCGTGATGTATTAATGTGTGTTTGTACTTATCAACATTCATGTAAGTATCTATATGTATTACTAATATCCCCCATATGTGTTATATGCACCTGTATGCTGTTCTGCAGTGGCCAGGACCCCAACAGGACCACCACAGAGCAGGTATTATTAGGGTGGTGGATAATTTCCAGCATTGCAGTGACACTATGACCTTTTTTTACACAGGCAGAACTACTTTTGTCCTGAAAACGTACAATAACACATACACACTCTGCAACACACTGGCATGTTTCTCCGTCACAGCTGCACTGTATCAACTGTAACATGGATTTCTTTCAGCAGTCCGTAAAAGGTTGATGTCAGCCCAGTGGTCAGAAAACATGGCCTCTGACCAAGAAAGGTTTGGTACTGGAGGATAACAAGCTGCTACCGGCATAATTCCCAGCGAGGCATGTAATTTTGATTCGGTGGAGGGTGCACTGTACCCGAGACAAAAACACACTGACCTTTCTTTGAGGAACTACATGCTGTATACTGTATTGTGTAGTATATTCAAGAACAGTGTACTATCTTGGCTTTATGTCTATTTAATTTGTCCTAACCTTGTTAGGACAGGAATATATGAGATGCCTTGAAAATGAAGCACATTACTGACTTTTTTGCAAATCAACATTCATCATTGATTTCACGTTGCAGAATGCAGCTGGATCGAAATGGATTTGACCTTTTCCTCGGCCAGCATGTAAAACATTCGGAAGCCAGAGATAAATGACACTTCGCTTCTACGTTGAATATATTTAAACTGTGGTATGGATGCTGGCAGGACTGACCTCTTCGTCTTTATCCTGCAGGTGGTGCCTCAAGATGAACTGTCGAAGGATGCTACAAAAATAAGTGTAAGTTTATTGCTTAAATTGTACATCCACTACACATATATGGTTGTTTTAAGCTGAGCTTAACTTTACATCACATACAAACTTTAGCTTAACTTTACATGCATAAAACATTGAACACTTAAAATGTGACTGTTTGATCGTATTCATTTCCCTCAAAACTGTTTTGTGGAACATTGTACACCAGGAGTGCCCAATCCAGGTCCTGGAGATCTACCACTCTGCACAGCTCAGTTCCACCTCTAATCAAGCACACCTGATCCAGTTAATGAAGGCCTGAAGCATTTGAATATTAGAGGCAGGTGTGTTGGATCTGGTATCTCCAGGGTGGTAATGTCCAGGACCAGGATTGAGCACCCATTCCGTACGCTGTATCTCCCAAAGTGTCTACGCATCTGCTTGTCTGAGATTTCTTCCAAAATCAAGGGGCAGTGCCCCCCCCAGCTTTGCTCCTCTGCTGTTCTAAGAAGCCTCATCAATAGATGTTTGAACATTGTTGCTGAGATTTGATTCAGTTCAGCCACAAAAATGTTAGTGAGGTCAGGAATTTGATGATAAGTGACTAGTTCTGGTTCACAGACACCTCTCCAATTAATCCCAAAGGAGTTCAGTGGAGCTTAATCACTCCAGGTCCTCTCATAGGTGTTTAATGGAGCGTCATTCCAGCTCATCCCAGAGATGCTTAATACAGCTTCATCATTCCAGCTCATCCAAAAGATGCTTAACACAGCTTCATCATTCCAGCTCATCCCAAGGATGCTTAATACAGCTTCATCATTCCAGCTCATCCTAAAGATGCTTAATACAGCTTCATCATTCCAGCTCATCCCAAGGATGCTTAATACAGCTTCATCATTCCAGCTCATCCAAAAGATGCTTAACACAGCTTCATCATTCCAGCTCATCCAAAAGATGCTTAACACAGCTTCATCATTCCAGCTCATCCAAAAGATGCTTAATACAGCTTCATCATTCCAGCTCATCCAAAAGATGCTTAACACAGCTTCATCATTCCAGCTCATCCAAAAGATGCTTAACACAGCTTCATCATTCCAGCTCATCCCAAAGTTGCTTAATACAGCTTCATCATTTCAGCTCATCCCAAGGATGCTTAATACAGCTTCATCATTCCAGCTCATCCCAAGGATGCTTAATACAGCTTCATCATTCCAGCTCATCCAAAAGATGCTTAATACAGCTTCATCATTCCAGCTCATCCCAAAGTTGCTTAATACAGCTTCATCATTCCAGCTCATCCCAAAGTTGCTTAATACAGCTTCATCATTCCAGCTCATCCCAAAGTTGCTTAATACAGCTTCATCATTCCAGCTCATCCCAGAGATGTTCAGTGGAGCTTTATTAGTCTAACTCATCCCAAAGGTTTTCATTGCGAATCATTCCAGAGGTATTCAATGGAGCTTAATCACTCCAACTCATCCCAAAAATTGGATAATACTCCATCACTCCAGACAATGGAGCCCCACAGTTTCACAGCCCATTGCTGGGGAGGTTTATACTCCTCTAACTGACCATTGGCATCGAGCATGGTGACCTTAGGCTTATGTGTGGCTGCTCCAGTACATCCAGGCCTGTTTGCGGTGCTTTTCCATGGAGATTATACAGGCTGCAAGTGTGCAATTCAGAACCTTTGTTGGCAGCAGACTCAGTGGCTAAGTCCACTAATTAGAAGGGACGCCTGGACACCTTTGGTCATATAGTGTGCATATTGGAGCTTGAGGTATCACACTGATGTCAAACCTCCCTCTCATTAGAGTCAGTTGTACAGTAGTGGAATGGAAAAATACATTTTGTGTCTTTGTTAGGGCAGGAATTGGAGCAGAAATATGTTTATGCACGCTCTGTCTTTCACAGCCTCCCTCTCTCTCTCTCTCTCTCTCTCTCTCTCTCTCTCTCTCTCTCTCTCTATCTGTGGCTGTAGTGTTAGTGTTTTTGCCCCCGGCTCGGCCACAGGTAATGATTTGTTAACAGGCAGTTCTGTACTAGCCACTCCTGCTCTTGCTCAGAGGGGTGTTTTGTGAGTCTGTGTGTGTGTGTGTGTGTGTGTGTGTGTGTGTGTGTGTGTCTGGAGTCGGTGGAGTGAAAAATCCCTCCGGTGAAAACACAGGGCACTGCCTCACTGTGCAGAAAAGTTACAGAGAGGAATGGTCAGAAAGAGTTTAGGCTTTTCGGTCAGTCAGACTGTCGAAAAGCAAACATGAACTTTCTCATTACTTCTGAATTTAAAACGTAGAATCAAATCACTATCACTCTCAGTCTCACAGACTCAGTCCCACACAGCAAAATCCTTTTAAAAATGTTATTTTGGCCAAAAATTAGTGCATAATTCATTTTATATTATAATCAATTCTAAACTGATAATAAAAATCAGTGCAGTTCAATCACCAGCTTAAGATCGATGCATTTTTATGCCACTTATGGTATCTATTCTTATCCCTAACTGTGTATTGTAATGTTTAAGAGGCCATCTTTGCTATGAGCAAACACCATCTTTGACCATCGTTGTGGTCACTGTGTGCTTTCAGTGGTCATTGTGTTTTAAACAGCCTAGTGTGTGTTTTCTGAAGTGGACTTTCTACAAGAATCTTTTCATTTCTGCTCCGTTTTGTAATTGTTTGGGGGACGTCCAGTGGAAATGACCTGTTCTGAGAGGGAATTATACAGTATTCGTGTCGATATGAATTCCTTGTACATATTTCCTGAGGTCACATTTGCATATTCATTCACAATTGTACCAAACTTAGAGAATAATAATGTAATTGAATCGTTGAGGTCAGAGATTTGCATTCCCGGAATACAGTAGTTCTGTAAGTGGCGTCTCTGAGCCGCGTCTGCTTCAGCACAGCTAGCGTCTCATTAGCGCGCTAATACAGACGAGCTGTCTCCACTGCTGCCGCTCACATCCACATGGGGCCAGAGCGTTACTGTTGTTTACTGCTCAGAGAGCCTTTTTTTAGCCTGTCTGCCTTAAGTGGCTTTTTAGAAAGGAATAAACATATCTGTTGCAAAGACAAGGCAAATACCTTGAAATGGATCCAAATTGTCTTCAAACTAGAATGATGTGGCTCTTGCGCTGTTGCTGTGTTTTTAAAACGTTCTATTATTAACATGCTTTTAAAAATGTTTTAGACTCATGTTTTCCAGACAGAAGATGAAAGTGTAGAGCTTTTGGTACAGTGAGACATCCTATAGCCTGTGTAGAGCTTGTGTCTCTAAGTAGTATATTAAGCACGTAGTAAAGTTTTGGTTATTTGAAGGTGGGCCTATGTGATAAGACAAAATAATGGACCATTGCATCATGCATCAGCAATGCCTGTGTGAGTTCTGCTGTTCTGTTTCTCAATCTGGCATTCACAGCAATTGCTTGAACTGAGGGGCGGCACGGTGGCACAGTGGGTAGCGCTGTCGCCTCACAGCAAGGAGGGCCTGGGTTAGATTCCCGGCCGGGCGGCCAGGGTCCTTTCTGTGTGGAGTTTGCATGTTCTCCCCGTGTCTGTCTGTCTGCCCTGCGATGGACTGGCGACCTGTCCAGGGTGAATCCTGCCTTCTGCCCAATGACAGCTGGGATAGGCTCCAGCACCCCACCACGACCCAGAAGGATAAGCGGTTTAGATGATGTATGTATGTATGTATGCTTGAACTGAGAACAGTTGCTGTTTCAGTACACTAGGTGGCAATGTGTGCCTTTTACTTAGTAGACAGGTAAGGAGAAGAAGTTTGGCCATTTGCTTGTAACAACAAAGCACCTAGTACAGGAGTTAGAGCTGAAATTACAGAGAGAAAAAGGTTTTAAATGTGTTACATGTTGAATGTAGTTACCCAGTAAGAGCAAAGTCCTGAAAATGTAGGTAGTTTTATTATACTTGCTTAATTTTGTTCTGTTCTCTCAGGAAATGTTTTCCTCTTAAGGGGTCAAAATACTGCCTAAAACTAAGCATTAAAGGTAAACTCCGGCCAAATTAAAAGATTTATAGAATGTTACCATCGCTACATTTGTTGTAAACACACTTGCTCTCATCCTGCTGTGGTGCCGCGGACTCTACAGTTCGATTTTCTGGTTTAAAGACGAGGAAAACTGTTTTGTTGTTCTTTTTTCTGGTTAGCTGGTGAATGTAGAAGAAAGCCAGATAGTTAATATTATTGTGGGAACATCTTATTGCTGCAGATGTAATCGTCTTCAAATCATCATTACGATGAAGAGAATGTACGACTCAAACGACAGAAAGGACTTCTATGACAAGCTAAAGTTAGCAAGGTACCTTCCTGTTTAGATACTTTACCTGAGTTTGGCTTTTTTTTTTTTTGGATCCCCAATTTAGTCGTTTTCAACTCCACCCACTAGTTAGGACTCCCCCCAATCACACGATACCACCAGTGCTAGGAGTTCGACCCGTGCCACCACATCTTTTCGAACTGCCGCTCACGTAATGTCATTGGACAGCCGGACACGCTCGGAGGAAAACGCCAACTGCCAGATCTGTAACGTCAGCTAACAGACATCTGCGTTGACTAGAATCACGTTCGAGTGATGGGGGGGCATCCTACCCACCCAGAGAGAGCGAGGCCAATTGTGCTCTCTTGGACTCCCAGCCAAGGATGGCTGTAGCATCACCAGGGATTGAACTCACAATCTCCTGATGATAATGCCAACACTTAGACGGTTGCGCCACTCTAGAGCCCACTTTGCCTTCTTTTCTGTGGCTGAAATGATAAAAACTTAACTCTGGTATCCATTTTGAGCTGAACGAAGATGGAATCACTGTTTTATTTTGAGGCAAGAGTTCCACTAAAGCTAGCTTGGTTGTATTTGATTACCTGTAGATCAGTGGCTAGCAGTCGCGATTGGTTGCCACCACAGGGATTCCCAAATGGTTGTACTGATTCACTGGTGATGTATTTGTGTAATGCATGCTGGGTATTGTAGTGAGAGAAACACTGAGAAATGAAATTGATGTATACTTGTGAATTCTGCCAGACTGATAGGGCTGAGGGCTGCAGTGCTGTATTACTGAATACTGCGTAGCACAACAAAGAACATTAAACTCTATGTCCAGGACAGAATGACCCTTTATGAAATTCATATAATTTTTCATTTACTATAGATAGAAAATGTGAAAACGTTATATTTGCAGCCCTATTTGAGGCAACGTATGAACAGTAATGGAACGATGTGTCTCAGTAGTCCTCTCTGGAAGTTCAGTACCCGCTGATGCTTATGTGACTGATTGTGTCCTGTAATTGCTCCAGGTGGTGAAGGTCGCCGGTAGCAACATCTCGCACAAGCTGCGCCTGTCCAGCGTGAAGCCGTCGGATGAGGGGACGTACGAGTGCCGCGTCATCGACTTCAGCGACAGCAAGCTGCGGCACCACCGCGTACGCGCCTATCTGCAGGTGGAGCAGGCTGGAGGGAAGCCCACCCCTCCACACCACCAGGGGGCAGCGGCGGCCAGCCCGGCCCAGGAGCCCCACAAACACCAGCCGGCCCACGGCCACCACAACCCCGGCAGGGAGCTGAGGAAGCGGTCAGCCGACGACAGCACCTCCGACTGCACAGAGAGCTGCGTGCTTTAGGGCCTAACACTCTTTCAGTTCAGGGGTCTTCAGCTGACCTGTCCCATGCGCCGCCCACAAATAAGCTCTTTTTTCTACAGCTGTTGCCAAGTTGAGCAGGCTTTATAGAATGTTGGCAGAAATCCCATCCAAACAGCTCACCTCACTGATTTAACTCTGCATTTGTCCTTGCTTTTTTTTCCTTCATTACCTTAAAACAGTTTTAATCTGGCACGTTGGAGTCACAGACTCGTGTTGGCTTGGGTCGAGTTCTTACTCAGCACTTGATGCAGTTCGGGTCAGGTTTGGGTCGAGTGCTTACTCAGAACTTGACGTGGTTTGGGTCAGGCTTGGGTTGGGGTCTTACTCAGTACTTGATGCGGGTCCGGTCAGGTTTTGGTTGGGTTCTTACTCAGAACTTGATGCGGTTCGGGTCAGGTTTTGGTTGGGTTCTTACTCAGAACTTGATGCGGTTCGGGTCAGGTTTGGGTCGAGTGCTTACTTAGAACTTGACGTGGTTTGGGTCAGGCTTGGGTCGAGTTCTTACTCAGAGCTTGATGTGGTTTGGGTCAGGCTTGGGTCGGGTTCTTACTCAGAACCTGATGTAGTTTGGGTCAGGCTTGGGTCGGGTTCTTACTCAGAGCTTGATGTAGTTTGGGTCAGGCTTGGGTCGGGTTCTTACTTAGAGCTTGATGTGGTTCGGGTTCTTACCCAGAACTTGATGCGGTTCGGGTGAGGCTTGGGTTGGGTTCTTGCTCAGAATTTGATGTGGTTTGGGTCAGGCCTGGGGTCAGGTTCTTACTCAGAACTTGATGCGGTTCAGTTCAGGCTTGGGCCAGGTTCTTACTCAGAACCTGATGCATTTCGGGTCAGGCTTGGGCCGGGTTCTTACTCAAAACTTGATGTGGTTTGGGTCAAGCGGTTTGGGTCAGGTTTTGGTCGGGTTCTTAGAACATGATGCGGTTTGGGTCAGGCTTGGGTCAGAATTTGATGCGGTTCAGGTGAGCCTTGGGTTGGTTTCTTGTTCAGAATTTGATGCGGTACCGTTCAGGCTTGGGCCAGGTTCTTACTCAGAACTTGATGCATTTCAAGTCAGGTTTGGATCGGGTTTTTACTCAGAGCTTGATGCGGTTTGGGTCAGGTTCTTACTCAGAACTTGATGTAGTTTGGGTCAGGCACGGTTCAGGTTCTTACCCAGAAATTGATGTGGTTCATGTCGAACTTGGGTAGGACCCATCACCCAGAACTTAACATGGTTGGTATGTCTGTTCAGGTCAGGTTCAGATTCACAAATAATGTGGTTTGGGTCATGTTCAACTTTCGTTCACACTCAGAACCTGAAGATGTTGGGTTAATAGCCAAGACACAATGATGCAGTTCAGGTCTGGTTCATAGTCAAAACGTGATGTGATTTGGATCAAGTCAGGCTCAGACAGAAAGTTCTGGGGGGTGTATTCGGGTTTGGAATGAAGCTCTATTGCGTGCTACAGTTTCTCATTAGGGCGAATGGGATTTTTACCAGCGTTCTGTAAAGCTTGTTTAATGTAGCAACTGCTGTAATGAAAGAATGGATATGTGGGCAGAGCATGGGTGGGCAGTTCCAGTCCTGGAGCTTGGCTGTTTTCCCTGCTCAAACTCACCTGATACAACTCTTTAGTTAATTACCAGGTTTAGTAGGTTTGTTAGAACAGAGAAACCAGATTGCTGGACTCTGGGCCTCCAAGACCAGAACTGATGACCCCTGCTTTAATTCGTACACACTCGCACTACTACAACCCTCCCATTCTCACGAAGGCCTTTCCCTGTTCTCCTTCCCCATAGTTCCCTCTAGCTTTTCTCCCCAGATCTTAATACATGATGTATATTATTGTATAAAGCGAAAGTAAATGTTATCAGACCAGCTGATGCATGTCACAGAATTGTTTCTTACAACATTTGCTATTCAAAAGGCCAAAACAGATGGATGATGGTCACAGTGGTGGTCATTTTAAATTCGTTCCAATTGACAGTTTTGATTAAAAACGTTTCGGAGGACAGATCATGTTTGTTAGCTACACCCTAATGTTTGTAATAGTAGGTGACAGCGTGACTGCAACCGCAGAACATCATTCGCTTACTGTATTTAATAGATGGTAATTCTCTCTGTCCAGCTCTATATTAGGGTCCCTGCTGGCAAAACATTTACATACAAGAACTAATATATAAAACAAAATATCTGCATACTGTAAAACTCTGACAACAACAATGCTAAAACAGCATTTGCTGGGTGTATATTAAGTAATTTGCCACTTCGTGGATAAATTGAGATGCGAATGAGTGGTACGAATAAATGAATAATCATGATATGGGACTCCTGAGATCAAGTTGGACAGCACAAGATGTTTCAGAAAGCTGACTGTGTAGAGGCTTTGTGTTTATTCCGGACAAAGTACAATGTGATAGGAGAGGTGCCAAAGCTTTCTTTGCTGTCACTTTATTAGTCCTGCTTTTAGCCGCCTGCAGGGGGCGCACCACAGAACTACCAACATTTAGCGCTCTTTTATTTTTAGCTTATAATAGGTTTAAAGCAGGGATGCACAACATGGGTCAGGAGTCCAGTGATGCCTCTGTAGCTAGGCTGTGAGTGAAATGGCTGTTACAGGAATGTAATTATAGTCCTACATTACATTAACAGTACATAAACAGTACATTGTTTATCATACTTTAATCGTAAGTTGTTGCTAGGCTGTTGCTAGGCCATTGCTATAGTATCCCAGGTGGTTGCTATATATATATATATATATATATATATATATATATATATATGTATATTGTCGGAAGAAAACCTCCAAAGTCTCCAAAATGATAACAAAATGTATTAGCAACCACCTGGGATACTGTAGCAATGGCCTAACAACAACTTACCCTGGGATTTTATAGCCACAGCTTTGTCAAGCCAACTCAAAGCTTCCTCTTCTAGTTTATTTATTGTTTCATTTTGTTTATATTTGGCACTGAAATGAATGTGACTATGGAGCTGTATTTTAATTCAAATACTTATACAGTAGCAATACAGTCTTATAATGTACCTTGTGACAGAAAAAGGCTTTTGTTCTGTTGATTTAAGATGAAGTGCAGTAAAATTAATTGATTCCTGAATTGGCTCAAGAAGTGTGATAAATAATCATGAATTAAATAATCAGCAAAATATTTATTGATTGATTTTAGCCCTTGTGAAGTGGTCCTATTTGTTTTAAAATGTCTTATACATGTCTGTGAACAAGTCACATCTCAGGAGATGAGGATGTTTTTTAGGATACTGGCCATCGAAATACTTTTGAGTTGTGCATCCCTGGTTTAAATGTGAAGCTATATGAGGGCTTTGTTTATTTATTTATTTATTATTTATTTATTTGCCTTAATGTTTTCCTTAGTTTTGTAAATGATAACTGTAAAAATGGTGTACATTTTAATAATCCTCCAGGGTGTTGGTTTCATCTTAAATGTATGCTTTTATCAAATAAAACCATTGTACATTGCCTTGCTGTGGTGACTCATTTTTAAAGCTGAGTGAATGTGTGAGTGGTAACCACATTTCTTGTAAGAAAGGAGGAATCGGTCTGTAGAGTTTACATCCAACCTTATTGCAACTCCCCTGGCTCTAATATGTGGAGCTGGAGGTGATGCATCAGCAAGGCCAGCTCCTAGTATTTAATTGGGCTCCAGCATTTTTCATTGCGGTGACATTGAGAGTGTATTAAACAAACCTATAAATTCACCCAGCTGCTCTCTGCACCAGTATTCAGTATTTCAGATGTTTTTTTTTTTCTGTGAAATGTGCAAGATTATGATTGGTGTGATCTTATAATTCTCACTATACTACTCAGTACATGTAGGGCTGTCACAATTACTTGATTAGAACTGATTACTTGATTAATACAATTAAGTGATAAATATAAGTAAATATATAAATATATATAAAAATGAGTAATAATTAACTGGCCGAGTGCTTAGTTAGCTGTTTAACAGATTCTCCACAAGGGGGAGCTGTTAGCACACAATTTGCTTTTGTGTGCATCACTGAGAGGAAACCCACACTAGCAGGATCTCATGAATGCATGTATGCATATATAAATATAAGAAGAAAAATGTTATGTTTATCCACTGATTTTTTTTGTTAAGATGTACTTCATTCAGAATGGCAGAACTGTTCACAGTGGTGGTGATAGGAACCAGACGTCTGAAGAGTTTAATGCCTCTAAAAGCCCCTCTTAGACAGTTAGTACATGAAATCATTACTAATAATATTCAGATTTGCTACTATTTTACAATCATCAGCATCACTCATCACTCAGGAGACACATGCAGGTTCACTGGTCATTTTGGATAGTAAGTAAAATGGCTGTAGACTTTGTGAGTCCTGGTTTCTGTCACCACCACTGTAAAGAAATCTCAGTAAAATTCTATACAATAAACCTTTTCACACCAAACCACTCTGAATGGCTTTGTTTACATCTCAACCACTGAACTATAAACAGATATTTTGAAAAATTGATACAATTCCCCTTTAACTAGGCCTAGGCTGAACAGCTAACACACTAACCGGCTACTCCAATAACATCCATAGTGAGGCTTTACTAAAGAATTCACTGTAAAACTGCAAAGTATGTAATATGTCGCTTGAATGTCTGTTTCAAATGTCCACGTTTAAGTAAAGTTGGCCTAAATAGTATTAAATGGCACATAGGAAGAGAATGTAAACCACTGTTAGCCTAATTATAGCACTGAAATTCCCATAGATGTGCTATTATTAATTAGCATTATTGTAACTGTGGTACTTAGAAAATGACGACTGTCTGCAGTAAACACTGCCATATAATATGTGCAGCAGTGATATTCATGAAATGACTGACTCAAAGCAGCATTAAAACGTCCTTAAAGCGAATTAAAACTGTTTAAAATGAATTTGCTGATATCTGCAGGCAGACAATGCATATTTAAAATTCTACTGCTTTGTATTACAGAACATACAGTCTGATGGATGATATTTCTATGCATTATTTGCAACGGTATTTTCCATTAAGCCCATTTTTATTGTGTGACCTTAAAAAAATTACCGCATAAAAATTGGTAAATTACTTGATTACTAATATAATCAATAGTGATGTACATACATACATGTAATTGAAGCTAATACAGCCAGAATACTAGCTGTGAAGCTAATAAATGAATGATTTTATGCTGTAATTTCTTGGTCAATATATTAAAATATGATAAAAACATATCTTCAAGTCATGATTAGCAGATTTGCCTATTGCAAGGGGGAGCAATAGGCCCAAGTAGCACTAATGCATGTATGCTTGTAGCTACAAATATCATGTATATAAAGTAAAATGAAATGTTTGTCGTTATAGATTGAGTGTTTATGCAGTAAAAGTATGAAGTAGAAGGTTTTGTTTAACCAGATTTTGGCTGAATGTGCTAGCAAGCTAACAGACTTCCCCAGTAATATTCAGAGTAAAGCTTTGGAAAAAGTTAAATATCTAGGTTTAACCAGAATATTAGCTGTCAAGCTTACAGATGAATGATTTAATGCTATAATCTCGTGGTCCATGTATTAAAATACTCATTTATAATCCTCACAATAACTCCAGAAAGCGCTGTCATTGTTTTCATGCTTGCAGTTTTACAGGACTAGTTTGAACCTGACTTGTACTGGATGTAGTTGCATGTCTTGTGGAAGCCTCTGGGAATGTTTTGCACCAAAATCTTTCTAAAAACTTTGAAGATCTCAATGAAGAACCTTTACATTGTTCAGTGTTATTAATTACTTTCTCCTCAACCGGCAAACAAAATCAGAAGCCTGTATGCAGTGCTACCCTCTGGGCTAAACTCGGCTGTACTCCTCCGGTCAAACGGCCTCCTCCACCTGCGTGATCAACTTCCCCTCACCACCTCACCACCACACCACCACCTCCGCTGCCTTTTGTTGTCCTAAACGGCAGTTAATCAGTCAAGCCATGGCCGTGTCGCGCAGCTGAACCCTGTGTAATGAAGCTAGTGCGCTCACTTATCAGCCATGCTTGAAAGGAAATTGCATGAGCGCGTGCTACGCACGAACACTAGCTGACCAGGCCTCGCCGCCGTGTGAGTAATAGTCGCCCTGTCAGCTTTGGCAGCAGGATAAATAGCGAAGCACGCCGGCAGATAACGTGTTAGCACGCTAATGCTAAGTGTGCAAGGAACCCTTCCTGCTCGTTAACGTTTATCAGGCTGTCAAGAGGCGGGGCCTCAGACCCCACACTGAGTGGGAGGAGCTTCAGAAGGCCTAGACATTAAAAACAGGACTTTTTTCATGATATCTAATATACAACACTACATGTAGTTGAAATGGATGCAATGCTTTGACAAAATAGCTCCACATTAAGTGGGAATTCCACCTATTTTTCAAAATAATCATATTTGAGATGGAAATAAGGTCATTCAGAGTGACGATGTGAAATATTTTATAGAGGAGAAACATACTGACTTTACAAATACAGCCATTTTATTTACTATCCAAAATCTATGTTTTCCATAATGCTGCTGATGGTAAAATACCGGTGAATCCAAAAAAAACATTTTTTTGGAGACAATTTTTCCTTACAACATTCTGCATGTACCTCTCTGCCATAAATGGCTTAACAATAAGTTTAAGGACCAAAATCTTCTCAAAACTACTGTAAAATCATGTTTCAGGCATCCACCAACACATATATAATCTTTTCATATAAAACATTATGTGATTTAGAGACGGACGTCTGGTTCCTATCACCACCACTGTGAACAATTCTGACTCAGCAAGTTTCTCTAGAACAAAGTATTTCACACCAAACCACTCTGAAGGACTTTGGAAGAAGTATTATGATGGGCAGTTTATGCAGCTATGCTGGCTGGTGTGGTTTACAGGCCGTCTATGATATAAACTACTGGTCAAAGGTTTGGAATCACTTGTTATTCAATATTCAATATTCGAATTTCATTCACAATATATGGAATCTGGGGTACAGTGAGAAGTTATGACGCAACAAAAATAAATATCATGATGTTATTAAATAATTGAATGCAATTATCTATTTATAGTCACATCTTTATGAAAAATTAGTATAAATAGCTATTTGATCAGCAGCATTTGGTCGCTGCTTTTCAAATACGAGGCATTTTGGTTATAAATTTTATAATAAGTTTGTTCTCAAAACTGCACAGCTTTCTCAATTATTATGAAAGCAACAGCTCTGTTCATCAGCACAAACGTCAATTTTACAGCTTCCTACAAACTGTTTGAAAGTAACAGACTAATAGCATCATAGATTCATTCAGTTCATTTATCTGCAACAAAATTGGTTTTATGTTAATGAAAGCAGTGATTCCAAACTTTACTATACACTCATGATGTAATATCACAATAACGCTACGTTGTTCACCCCCACTCAGGATCCCAGACACACTGAGAGGAGGAGCCTAACTGGTACAAAGAGCCAGAGCCAGAGCCATTGGTCCGAGAACAATCAGCATGTTCATTAAAAAAATAACATGTAAAACATCAAACATGCTGTGATAAACACAATAAGTACAATATTGGGTCTTTTCAGTACATTCGTGCCGTGGAGATGTTCAGGAAAAGCCTATAAAACGAGTGGCCTGTACAGTTGGGTTATTTCCAGACCAGTTTCCAAATGCAGCAGGTTAAAAGAATACTTTGCCTAAAAATAGGCCGTTAATGAAAGCCAGGTAGGTTCTAGCACTCTGGAAATGACCTCCACTAACTTTAATTCACTGTTATCCTATTAGCATAGGATAAAATATCCTCAAACTTCCACTCAGAGCTTCAGCATCAGTCACTTCTCGGCTCTGCTGTTGACCACAGGGTCAATCAGAGCTTGGTTCTCCTCACACAGCTGGAGTTCATGCAGGAGTTTGATGACATTGTCTGTGTATTCGGTCCTCTGTTTGTCCATTCCACTCAGTCTGACGGGGTGCAGGCTCGTGTGGGGCGGCTCGTACGCCGCGGGACAGCACAGCTCGCTCAGCGTGAACCAGCACGCGTCCGGATCCACCTGCATCAGATGCCGGAAAACACTGCAGGCAAAAAACAAAGCATTTGTGTTATGACCCAGGCTGTCCAGGCTGTGTTGGGGTTTGGGCCAACATTTCAGGCCTGATTAAAGATTTATATCAGATGCATAAACTTTGGTGACAGTGTTTGTGACAGTGCTACGTTCAGAATCATCCCAAAGGTATTTTATCCCCTTGTAATGATATCAGCACTCATCAGCCCTTAAAACTTTCAGGTGTTTAAACCACCTTTGGGCCAAAACACTTTCAATATTTGCTTTTGGTTTGTAAAAGGAACTCCTACTCTTGCAAAACCTGCTCTTCATACCTACAAAGGCACTTTGGTGAACATCTACTCAAATGATTAATAAATATCTGTGTTACTGTGCTAACAAAACTTTCGCAGGTTTTTTCTGACAGTGAGAAAAGGCAAGGTGTCCATACATGTGATAAAACATACAACACAAAAACAGAAAACTACACTGGCTGCTTCTCTTACTTCACAAAGTGAGTGCGAGTGTTAATTAGGACTGTTTTTCCAGACATAGTCTAAATTACAAGGTCAGTGGTGATTCTCCATTGCAAATCCTTTAAAGTAGAGGACTGGACTTAATCTCTTAATCCAGGACGCTGCCCCATGGTGCTCCTCATTAGGATTATGTTGAATGAATGAGCAGAACGGGTCTCAGTTAAATCTACAAACTCTTTTCTTGTAAGGAAATGGAGTATGGTTATTTGAATATGTGAATATTAGGGATGTGCACGGGTCCTCAGGCACTCGGGTACTCGGTTAACTGGTGCCAGTATTCGAATACTGAAATCACTATTGGTGTTTTTGGTTTAAACGAGAAGCATTATGTAAACGAGAAGTGTTATGTTTGGAGAAAGGAAAGAACACTGCATTCCAGCATAAAAACCTTATCCCATCTATGAAACATGGTGGTGGTAGTATTATGGCAACAATTACTTTATCTCAATTTTACTAAAAAGTAGTGATGTAAAATCTGTGTTTTCCTATTTAATTGTGGAAAAAGGGTCTTTTACTTTGAAAGGACAATACTTTATGACATCACATGACCAGGTCCTCTCATTATGATTTATTAATTTCCAATATTTCTAAATATTGGGTCGTACATTTCCACAAGGAGAAGTTGGATTTGATTGATGTTTTTAGAGAAAAATGAGATTTTATGGTGCTTTTTTTTTTTTAGATTTTATGGTGCTATGGTACAATTGCGCATTGTTGCCATATGGCAACAATTTACTAAATATCCCACTTTTAAAAAATAAATAAATAACTTTTTTCAAGTATTTCCATTATTTAAGAAATTTTAAATAACAAACACACAAACATTTTATCATGTTTAAGTAATAATGCAGGCAATAGAGGGTTAAGAATAATTGAGAACTACATTACAATATATACAAAAATACACTGCAAGTTGTCATTCTGCAGGTAAACTGGTAGTGTGTTAAATCGCACACACACTTAACATGCAAAGATAAATCATGAATAAATTAATATTTAATTTTGTGTAACATAATAGGTATTAAAGTACTGCGCAAAAGTCAGAGACCACCTTTATATATATATTTCCAGTAAAAATGGCCAATTAAGCACAAGTTATTCATTTTTCAGCATTAGGAAAAAAGCAGAAAACATATGTATAAGAGAACATTACACAGAAACATCAGCAACTGCATATAATATCAGATTTTTTTTTCTGTATTTACTGTTTGGAGCCTTTTTTTCAAACCTCTAAAGTTCAGTCTTAGAAGTTGGTTACACTTACAGCTTCTCACAATCCAAGTAATCCCAAACACATTCAGTCTGGACTCTGGGGTGGTCAGTCTGTTGTTCTGAGAACACCAGCAGCTTCTTTGTTTGATATGCAAATTTTCTTTTTTTTTTTTATCTGCTTCTTTTTCTCAGTAAGAGCTTCTTGAAAGCTACACATCCTTTCAGACCCATAGCTCTGAGTTGTCCTCTTACAGTGGAAGGATGGACAGAAACACCTGCGGATGTTTTCAGATCTGAAGCAGTTTGATTTTCTCCTCTCTCTCAAAGATGAAAGCTTTAAGTGCTGTTTATCTGATGGGGGCAGTTTTGGTGCCTATCAGGTCTTCCAGGTGGTTGTTAGGAGCCTCATTTTCTCTATTTCTTAGAATTTCATACCATTTTTTCTGTTTTTTTTTTCCAGTTATTTTCCTTTAACTTTCTCCTTCCTTATGCAAGTGGATTATCTTACATCTAATATTCTCAGAAATATATTACTAAAGATGAACACCTTGTACTTCATGGCTGTTTTGTTTGGAAATGATATACATGAAGGGTGGTCTCAGACGTTTCCACAGTCTACTACAGTTGCCATATCTGTATACTATTTGTTTAAACACTGCAGATAGCTGAATGGCAGAAATGGTTAAAGTACCCGTCCCTATTAGGAAATAAGGGATTTTTCTTTGCCCGGCTGCGTCTGCTGTCAGGAATCCCCTCTGCACTGCGGTTTCTTCTGTTCTAACACAACTGGCTCGACTCGTGCTGGAGCTTCATAATTAGTTACCTCGTGGAATCAGGTGTGCTGTAATGACTGAAAGCTTGCAGTGAGCGTCTGAAAGTGTGCAGCGCATGGGCCCCCCAGGACCACAACTCGGAATCACTAACGTAGGCAACTACAAGCTCCCCACAGCAACTCAGCTAGCTACATAATTAGCCTGGCAGCTTACCAAAGACGGGAGGTGCACAGCAGCGCTCAGAGTTTGACAATTGAGAAGAGGAACCGCCAAAAACGGCACAGCAGAGACACTCAGACAACAACTGAACCACCTATACAAGTACAGAGTATTACACTACACAGCATAAACAGTACTGTTAAACACGGTCACATATAGACTACATTAGCAGGCTGCTTTTCTCACAAGAGAATATACGTATACGTACTATATATATGTATACACACACACACACTGATCGGGCATAACATTACAACCACCTCCTTGTTTCTACACTCATTGTCCATTTTATCAGCTCCACTTACTATATAGATGCACTTTGTAGTTCTACAATTACAGACTGTAGTCCATCTGTTTCTCTGCATACCCTTTTACCCTGTTCTTCAGTGGTCAGGACCCCCATGGACCCCCACAGAGCAGGTACTATTTGGGTGGTGGATCATTCTCAGCACTGCATTAACACTGATGTGGTGGTGGTGAGTTAGTGTGTGTTGCGCTGGTACGAGTGGATCAGACACAGCAGTGTTGCTCCTCCGACACACGCAATCGACCCTCCATGCAGCGTAAAAGGCAACGGAACTCATTGGACCTGGTGACCTTCTTCCATTTCCAAGGCCAGTAGTGATGCTTGCATGTTAACTGACAGCCTCCATTGCACTCGCAAATAAATGAGCCTTGGTTGCCCAAAACCCTGTCACAGGTTTGTGGTTTGCCCCTTCTCGGACCACGTTCAGTAGGTGCTCACCACTGCTGACCGGGAGTACCCCACATGCCTTGTCAGTTCAGGGAATGCTCTGACATCTGTCCCAGTCATCTGGCCATAATGATTTGGCCTGCCCATGAAACGCCTGCCCATTTCTCCAGTGTCCAACTATGAGATCTGACTGTTTGCATACTGTCTAATGTATCAACGTTAACTGCAATCAGTGTTAATTGCTTTATCTGTAAGCGGTCGTAATGTTTTGGCTCGTTGGTCTATAACATGCAGCGGTGTGCACAAAGCTTTCTTTGAGTTCCAGCAGTGAAATGCATTTTTACCTGGTTTACAGAAACAACAGGCAAATTATGAATTTGTCTGGAGTCGGGACACCTGAAAGCTAAGCACGGGACGTCTGGTCACTGGAATAATTCTCTGCCATCACTGTATCAATTCATTATTAATGAAATATGAGGGCGGCTGGGGACGTCGGCTGCAGTGAAAGTTCTGTGAGGTGATATTTGTGTGGAAAGCCTGCACACCTAAATGTCATTTCAGCAGCATTTGAAATTCAATGAGAGTCGGCGGGATCTTCATCTCTCGCCCACGAGCCCGTCTGAGTGTGTGCGCGAGTGTGAAAAGGGTCTGCTGAAAAGAAATGAGTGTATCAGACGGACTCTCAGGAGATTTGAATGGGTTACCTCAGGCAGGCCTCCTGCAGTCTGATTGGCTGCCGGCAGCTCAGGTAAGGCAGACAGGCCTCAGAGATGTGGTCCAGATCAGAGTCCACTGAAAATAACACACAACACAGATCCACGTCAATGATGATGACTGTTTTAGTAACAAAATATACATTAAAAGGCCATAATATGATAGTAACTTTATTTTTTTGGGGCTGTAATAATGTGACACATAAATCACCCACAGTTCTGAAATCAAACACAAATAGTAGATATTAAGCATTTCTAAACATGTTATAAATGCTTAATGCACAAAGAAGACTACAACTCAATTCAAAGGACAGTTACGCTCCACTGATTAGTGGACAGTGAGATGAGTCCGTCCTGAGGGGAAGACTGTAATTGGGCTATTATTTGGATAACGAGCGTGCTAATCGTTTGGTCAAATTTAATTAAAGATCGTATCACAATTAACTATCAGACGAACTTTTATGAAGCTTCGGTGGTTTGAACTATGTTGGAATGATGAGAGGATTCACAAGAAAGACAGATGATAAAAGACAGAAATGGAGAGAGAGAGATGGCCTGAAAGACAGAGATGGGGAGAGAGAGAGAGAGAGAGAGAGAGGAGAGAGAAAGAGAGAGAGAGAGAGAGGAGAGAGAAAGAGAGAGGAGAGAGATTAAGACAAAGAGAAAAAGAGAGGACGAAAGAGGGAGAGACTGAGAGAGAAAAAGATGTGTGTGTGTGTGTGTGTGTGTGTGTAACTAAACGCTCTGTAACTACGGAAAAATGAACTTGTGGGTGGAACAGATTATTTGCACTGAATTGAACTGAACGAAGGACAGAGGGGGAGAGAGAAGAGAGAGACAGAAAGAGAGAGAAAAAAAGAAAGAAGAAAAAAAGAGAGAGGGAGAGAGAAAGAGCGAGAGAGAGATGGAGAGAGAGAGAGAGACAGAGAGAGAAAGAGAGAGTGAGAGAGAGAGAGAGAGAGAGAGAGAGAGAGAGAAAGAGAGAGAGAGAGAGAAAGAGAGAGTGAGAGAGAGAGAGAGAGAGAGAAAGAGAGAGAGAGTGAGAGAGAGAGAGAGAGAGAGAGAGAGAGAGAGAGAGAGAGAGAAGAGAGAGAGAGAGAGAAAGAGAGTGAGAGTGAGAGTGAGAGAAAGAGAGAGTGAGAGAGAGAGAGAAAGAGAGTGAGAGAGTGAGAGAGAGAGAGAGATGGTAACGTATCTGGTGAACTTTTATTTTTGACCTTTCTGAATTTCTCTATTCGCCTCTCACTGCCAGCTGACTCTCATAACCATGGAAACTCCCACTCTTTCTGTGCCCCCCTCCCGCCAATCCCCCCAGTCCCCACCCACCAGTCTATCAGTATTCCCTGAGCTGAGGTTCGGGGTCACCGCTGAAATCTAAGAGTGTGACTCTCTCACTCTGCCAGCCTCCCACTCGCTCCAGCGCTACGTTCTCCCAGAGCTTATTTCAGTCGGCTGCTCATTACGGACTATTTTAGCACCTTCCAGCCTTTTCTTCACCGAAACAAAACAGTGGAAGGGATCCGGCGTCTCTGGAGGTCAATAATTAAAATTCATTACAGGCCGAGCCAGTAAACAACTCTTTCAGCCGTGGCCCACCTCTGCCGGCTGGAGGAGGCTTCAGTAAAGCGGACCTTTTTTCAAAGGCCCCCCAATCTTTCTTTTTCTCCCAATCATTTATCTCTTTCTCTCCTATCTCTCTATCTCTCTCTCTCCATTCCTCTCCACAGTAGTCAGGACTGTGTTGCAATGTTGCCTGGAGGCAGAAAGTAGGCAGTTAGCGAGGAGGTTAGCAAGAGGCTAGCGGTGGCTCTCGACACCGGGGGCTGCCTGGAGAAAGAGAAAGGCTTTAAGATGGACGCCCTGATAGAGCTGTCAGGAAAGGCAGTGCTGCTCCAGCAGTAACAGGTCCACAGGCCCACTGGAACAACATTTAGATGCACAGACAGTGTTCACTGCAGCTGCATACAGACACGATTCACTCAAGTGTGATGAGAGTCTGCCATCTAGTGGAGTAATGCCATCACTACAGCAGGTTAATAGGTTATGAGTGCATTCCAGTGCATTAGCCCTGTCAGCAAAAACCAAGCACGTCTGGTCACCAGCAAAACCAGTTTTGGATACTGGTATGGTGATCAGCAGAAATGGAAGCTGATGTGGTGATCAAAATCAGCATATGTTGTGTTTTAGACATTGGTCAACCAGCATGACAGTACTAGGTGACCAACTAAATAAGCATTAGACCAGCATAACCCAGCTGTTTTTTTCCAACAGGGAGGTCATTAATTTACTATTTAAATTCTTATTGGACCTATTTTCTGGGTACCGACGAAGACTTGAATTCCAACTGATATACCATGGCCTGAATTCATAACGCCACTACTACTGAATCTGCCCTCCTTCAAGGATGCTGGCCATTTTTTCTCAGTTCCATCAGTTCACAAACAATTACAGAACGTTGTTAAAAGGAAAGGTGATGTAAGTGGTAGACTAAACCTGTCCCAACTTTTATGAAACATGCTGCAGGCATCAAATTTAGAATAAGCATGTATATACAAAAAAACTATAAACTTAACTTGTTGAAACAATCAGCTTGTCTTTGTACTGTTTTTAACTGAATACAAGTCACATCATTTGCAAATCACTCTTTTCTGCTTTTATTTACATTTTACCTACTGCCTCAGCCTGAAATTGGGTTTGTATTATGGCTTTTTGTGGTATTAATATGGCTTAAGTTTGACGAAATTGAAGTAATGAGGTAGAATCCACCCCAAATTCCAGTCTGAAGTGGCCTTTACATACTCATAGGCTTCATTAGCTGATCAGTCAATCAGGAGTGTTTGAGCTGAGAAAACATCAAATTCCAAATCCAACCAGCCAACAAGACTCAGAGCAATAAACCGTAAGCAATAACTATCAAAAAAAAGATTCAAAACTGACAATATTGATATATCATCAATACTGGTGGTCCACATTACTGTCAATAACATTAGTACACTATTCTGTTCCTTGATCTTGGAAAAATGCACCATGCATCATACAGTCCTCCATTCTTTGTGTCACAGTTAACAGGAGCAGTGCAGTGAGCACCTACCCAGATCCAGACGCACACATAGGGGTCCCAGACCCTGCAGCACCGCCAGCTGCAGCTTGTAGGCGAGTGTGTGGGTGTAAAGCGGGCCAGAGCGGGCGCTGGTCTCGGCCTGCCGCGAGAGGGCAGAGGTGAGCCTGGGCAGAACCTCTTTAGACACACGTTTCCTCAGGAAGTCGCCACACGTCTCTCCCAACACACACAGCACCTGCAGAAAGAGGGGGAGGGGGGAGAGAGAGAGGCAGGGAGTGTGAGAGTAAGAGAGTGTCCACTGTGCAAATACTCTGCTTCCTCTTGATGAGCCTCGCCGTGTCTGTCTACAATACAGGATGTAAAAGAAACCAGTCAAGAAATTATGGATTTCGAATACTATACTCAGGCAACTCTCATAAACATGGTTCTAAAAAAACAGACCACTTGAATTACATATTTATGTGAGGCTTGATAGACTTGGCGTTGAATTATTACACATTTATTTTTTGTCTATTTATAAAACAGCATCTAATCACAGGCTTTCCTGCTCAAATCCACTATTAAAACAGATTAAAAGAGCACCGTGAACAAATTTAGAAAAGCTTAAGTGACCTATATGCTGGGAGTTTTGTCTGGGACTCGGTGGGGAGATCAGGGGGAAACAGAAAAATTTCTTTTAAAAATCTCTCAACACAAAAGACCAACATCATTCTTTCTCTGCCGGTTCATTATAAAAACACCACAAAACCTATAATTAGTGTATTAAGCAGGATCCATCAGAATGTATCACTTAAAAGGCAAAATTCTTTGTTCCGCAGTCCAAAAAATTGTTTATCTTTAATCAGAACGTCATGCTTCAAAAACATCTTCTGAGATTTGATTGCATCATCGTGCACCAGTGGGGAAAAAGTGATATTAACCAATAATATCACGTTTCACCTCCCCCTCCCACCCACCTATCATCGAGAGTAAACACTCAGCTAGCTCAGAAGAAAAGAAAGAAAATGCACTATGATTTTCATTTCAATAGAAGCAGATAAAGTTTTCAGCTGAGAACTTAAATCCAACCCATTTACAACAGTTAAGATGCTGAAGTTTCTTGCTTTCAGTGCCTTAATGTCGTCTCACATTAGGAGGACAGTCTTTGATAAAAATAAATAAACACACTGAACTGTTCATACCCTGAAAGCTCGCGGTATCGCCAGCGGATCGTCATTGGTGAGGCGTTGGAGGAGCACAGGCCAGCAGCGGTGCACCATGGGTAAAAGCTCATTCTCGGTCTCAGACAGTACGTACACACACAGCTCCACAATGTCCAGCACCTGCAACCCACAAATGCAAACAAATAATGATGACATGTTAAAGGGGAATTCCACTGATTTTTCAAATTTTCTTCATAATTAATTCTTCTTCATTTAAATAAAGTCATTCAGAGTGGATTGGCATGAAATGCTCCGTTACAATGGTTACAAATACTGTGCGTTGCCTGATGCCTGAGACATTGTTTCATAACAGAAAGAAAGAATTTGGCCTAAATCAAACATATTTTTTAAATTATTATGGTGGAGAGGTACTATTTTACCATCACTAGTATTACATTAAAACTCAGACGGCACATTTAGGTTCACTTGTGGTTCTGGATAGTAAAAATGGCTATAAAATGGCTTTATCTGCATTGAAGACACTGCAGCCCCTGGTTCCTATCACCATCACTGTAAAGAAATTTGAATCGATACATTTGTCTGTTTATTCACATCTCAACAACTGAATTATGTTTGAGATTTTCACCCAAGCTCAAATTCAACAAACCTGCTACTTTTTTTTTTTTACAATGAAATAATTACACTGTAAAGACAGCGATGAAAATTGAAGGAGAATTCAACCGATGTTTTCAAAATTTGTGCATAATTAAATGGTTAAGATGTAAATCTCCACCTTCAGGTTGACGCATCATCATTGCCATCAATGCATTTTTATACTTCTGCTGAATTTCAATTTAGGAATAGCAGCATTAAAGTAACACAGAGACTAACGCTGTACCTTCAGTCGTGTTCCTATGCTGGGGTGCGACAACAAGTGAACACAGCGCTCCATCACGTCTTTAGCTACAGAAACGTGCACGGGCAGCTCCGGCTTTACATCAGGACCTTCCTCCAATCCACTGTGATCCTCACAGCCCGGGGACTACTGGAGGCATCTCTGTAAAGATAGGCATTAATAACAATACTATAGTAAACAGACTTACATTTTGATGGATCAAATGGCATCTCAATTAGCACATTTGAATTTTTTTAGCTGAATGTTTGTGTGAAAACACTAGTTATGAGTTGACCACATGCTGTAAACCAAGGATGTCCAAACCTTCCATCTTAAGGAGCCAGAGTGTAATGTTTTATTACTAAAGGTACTTTAAAAAGTTGTATAAAATACATATTCTTTCAAACAATTCTGTCAACTTTGGCCTCACTTCGGTATAGACAAAAATAGACTGCACTAATACACTACATAAAAATTCTGGGACTTTTATGCTGATAGTGGGAATCAGAGAGGCTACAAATAGTTGGGGTGCTTCAGTGTCTTGCTTAAAAACAACCCTAGAAGGAGAAACTAATACAATTCAATATCTATATATTCAAAAGCAAGTGAAAACATGCCTGAAACACTTCAATAATTCACTCTGCAGAAGCTCAAACCTGCATCGCTGGGGTCTTCCTCATCAGCACCGATCCCCTCGGCCAGCTCCTTCTGCTTTTTGTAGTCCAGGAGAAACTGCCGCAGGTCAAGTGGCTCGGGATGCTGGCTGTGTGGGACTCTAGGAGGCTTTATGTGATCTTTAGCACTTGAAGAAAACCACCTCACTGCAATTAAAGACATGATATTAAATCTAACCAATTAAGGCTGAATATCGTCCACAAGGGGTTAAAGTGCTTTTTACTTTGTATAAGAAAGAGTCAGGAGAACTCACCCATTGCCTTCATGAGTGAATGCAGTACTGTACAGAATTGCAGTGATCTCTGGTCGTAGCTCAGATCCAGCGCCATCAACACGTCCTGCACCACGTCAACCACTAGGGGCAGCAAAGTTGCATCTGAATGGGCAAACATGACGGCAAGAACTCGGGGAGCATGAGGGTGAATGCTGGGTCTGCCCAGGTTAAGAGATACATCGTTCAGCAGGTAGTCCACATTGCTGATGACCAAGTCCTTGGGTGAGCTGTAATTGCAAGCCACGCAAAGGTTGTGCATGGTGCCGAGAGCCGACTGGCTGACCAGGAGTGACTCATCTCCTGCTTTCTCCAGCACTGGGTAGAGTGAGGTCATTAGAAGCAGACAGAAGTCAGTGCCCAGGGCCAATGCGAAGGAGCCAATCCCCTCCAGCTGGATGCATATCTGCCAGATGTTGCTGTTCAGCTGATGGAGTGTTGGAGATCTGGGACCAATGCTGGAAGCTGGAACCAGATGCAGGCTCTTCCCCTCATGGCCACTCATGATAGCAGAGATTGGAGATGGACGTTTCTCCTGTTGCTCAATATCTGAGTGCTCCATTACAGTGGAGAGATGCCAATTATTCAAACTGATGTATTCCTCAACAATGGACATGACTGCAGACTTCAGGTCTTCATGGTTAGTTTTAGGATGGTTCATTCTAAAATTGTCTGTTCTAGAAGGTTCCATGTCTATGCCAATTCCTGCTGCCCCTGTGATAACCTCATTGAGAACCAGGGCAGCTTGCTTACGATAAGCCGAGGACTCCTTGTAGAGATCCAAAAAGTGGTCCACGAGTAAGTAGAGGTTTCCATAGTGACCTAACATCCGGCAAATCTGCTTCAATGCAGAGAAGATCTTGTCATCTGTAAAGTAGAGGAAGTACTTCCTCTGGAACAGTGCCTCATGAGTCTCCGGTCCCAGGTCCACCAAGGGTGCAAAAGTCCTTTCTTCTACAATCCTCACGTCTGAGACGTCCAACTCCAGCACCTGCATTAGTGCTTTGGAGATACGCTGCAGGTGTGCCGCTGACGTCAACACCAAATCTATCTGTGGTCCCAAGATCTTCAGGTACCCCAAGAAGACGTTGAGCACAAAGAGTTTGCGCTTGTCATCTGTCGTTCTCATGAGACGAGGCAGCGAAGACGCCAAGCCATGCAAGTTTTCTGACAGGACATCTTTGAGGGCCTGACCTCCATTAGCTTGGTTTCTTCTAGCTACTTCATCCAGAACTGCACTGCACCTCTCCTTGACTCTAGGTTCCTCATCATTGACTGCTCCTACCAGTGCTTCCAGAAGAGGACCAGTGCATCCTGCTAGAGACCTGCTGCAGTGGGTGAGGAGATAGTCTGAGAGATTGACCAGTTCCAGTCTTACTCTCCAGTGCTGGTGCGCAGAAGTACAAGAGATAATCCTCTGCAAAGCCAAAGTGAGTCTTTTGGAGGTGGCCTTGCTCCAAGATGGAGTCCTTTTCACCACCAGTTCTCCAACCCTCCCTAGTTCAGATGTGTCTACATTGTCTTTGCTAGCATTCTGAAGCTGGTCATCATCCATGACAAGTCCCACTGTTGTGTACCAAACTCGCATGGCTTTCACCGTAACTGCATGCCCTTGTCTTACATCTCCACCAATCACCTGACTCAAGGCACATGTGATTCCTGGGAGGAACGTGGCCAGAGCTCTACCAAGCATACGCCTCTCCTCTCCTTCTGGCTCCACGTGAGTTCTTGAACAGTCACACTGTATGAACAGAGAGAGGAGACACTTCAGAGCTGCTGTCTGCACCTCTCTGGCCTTCTCTTGCTTTGCTAGGGCCAGGAACAAGGACACAGCAGCTCCAAGTCCAGGCAGCATTGTTGGTTCATAAAGCTTAAAGACAACATCCCCATATGCAGAATGCAAGAGGGCATCCAGGCATCGCAGCACTGCCAACTTCAGCTCCTCTGAGGCTGGAGCTGGCTTTCCTGGGTCCGTGGGGGAACAGAGGCAAAGGCACAACTCAGAAAAGAGATCACGTAGAGATTCCCAGCTGTGAATACAGGTGTTTTCCAGAACATAGGCCATGGCCTCCATGGCTGCCTGCACGAGAGCCTCCCACTTGGGCCCAGGAGTCTTGAGGACAAAGCGGAGAGGAAACAGTACATAGTCCTGAAGCAACTGGAGGGTGCCATCACTAACAGCACGCAAGTGGCCGCTCAGAGCCTGTACGTTGCACAGGTTTGGCTCTTTGGTCAGGAGCACACAGGAGGGCCGCAGGTAAGCGAAAGCGATCTTCGGGTCGTCGATCTGATGATCAGCCATTTTCCATGAGTGGCCTGTTACAAATAATGGATCAACAGTCACATAGTCTCTAAAACAGGCTCACAGTCTACAATTTTGTTTGTCAGTTATTTTTCTCCTTACGTCTACTGATGAAGTTTGTGTGGTTTTACACGCCCACAGTAGGCATAATTCATTTTTACATGACTATTTTCCAAATTTTCCTCTCAATACACATAAACAAGCTCTGGCCTGACGCTCTCTTCTTACTAAAAGATGTTTGGGCTGAAAGACTCCTTATGACTTCAACATTAATGGGTGGGACTAACTGCTGTACGCTGATTTGGTGTGTGAAACGCATTCATTTTGTGACAACACAAAAACCATGGGACATTTTTGCAGCTTAGCATCCATTCAATCTCTAATTGGCAGCTGGGCAACATTAAATAGCAACCAATGGCAGCTGCCAGTCAGTTGGATGGCGGCAGCCAGTTGGCCAGTGGCAGCTGCCAGTCAGCGGGTGGCAGCAGCCAGTGGTAGCAGCCAGTTAGTGGATGGCAGCTGCAAACTGAATGTATAGCAGCAAGCATATAAAGGCAGCTTGCAGCATGATGTAGCAACCAATGGCATCTGCCAGTCAGCTGGTGGCAACTGCCAGTAGTTGGGTGGCAGCGCCAGTGGCAGCAGCCAGTTGGTGTGTGGCAGCTGCCAGTCAGACAAGGGGCAGCTGCCATTCAGCCAGTGGCAGCAGCCAGTTTTTAGATGGTTCTTAGATGGTTGTTCTGTAGTTTTATCTACTACATCAAACTATTTCATTTTAAAAAGCAGGGAGTTTTATTCTTATATCATTTCAGCCCTTTAAATGTTGGAAACGGTGTGTTTATCCACACTGAAGACTTATGACTAGAATGAATCACATTCATTTAAATTAGAAATACTAGAGAAAGAGTATAAATGACCAGAATAGAAAGTTTGGAGACTTATATAATGAGCTTTTAACGTGATTTCACCTTTTCCACTAGTACAGTGAAGCTTTTATTAGGCACGTCCTATTAAATCGTGCTAATCTTCACTGACATGTTACTGAAGTGCAGTTTACTGAGGCTGTGTTTGTTAAACTGCCTATATGAGGACTCACAAAGGTGGCGCTGGCCTAAAGCTGTAGCTACAGATCAGAGAAAATTAAAAACATCACAGATTTTATTTTACCTTCAGTCTAGTAGGTCTACCACAGCGAAGTCGGTCTCATTTTCTGCGTTACTGAGAAGTAAATCAGCTCTGTTTCATCGAGTGTACGAATCACCCATCGTGTAGCTCCCGGGTTCAGGTCGATGTCACTATTACGCGACGGCTGGGCGCGCTCCAATCCGCGTACTTGTGCCCTAACTCGAGTGCATTTAACTCTGGGCGCCATTGCGAGTGTTCTCCAGAGTCGTTAGTCCACAGCTTCGAGTGTGCCGTAATGTGATTCGGACACTCGGTTTGGCTTTTAAACATTAACATAATACATTATACGTTAGCATAACCACAACAGACGAAAAATTAAGAACTCCTTTTTGGTCCAGGGGTCGGTGTGGAGTCCAAATCCCGCTCTGGAATCGCGACATGAAGACTTCATCCCTAGTTGCCTTTCTGGAAGTTTGCACAACTTCCTCAGTAACACGCGTTGCCGTCTTTGCAGGCCCGGAGAAAAACAGCGTGCAAATCTGAGTTTTAGGACGCGAGAAGCACCTGATCTGCCGCGTTAAGCGCCCTAGTTAGTGCACATGTCCGCGGATTGGAGCGCGCCCGCGCTTCACAGCGCTCAGCAGTGCACTGAACGCCGTTAAGGCGCGACGGAGGCTGTGTGTTTGTTTACTGCTAAGCCGCCTGTTCAGCGAAAGTTCTGGACTAAAATGCGGATTCCTGCAGAATAACGAGCGGAGAAACAAGCACCATTCACCGGTCGTGTAAACGAACAGCTCACACCGCCTTTACAGCAACTTTACTGGAGATTTCGGACTGAGCGCGTGGTCGTTTGAGGAGCTGGAAAAGACTTCGCCCCCCGCCCGGGCCACCAGCTTAGCTTAGCTTAGCTTAGCACAGCCTAGGCTGCACTAATCCTTGCTTAGCGTAGCTTAGCTTAGCACAGCACAGCCTCGCTGTTGGGACTGGGTCTCCGCTCAAAAGGTCAGTTGCTCCAAAACTGTGTGGTTTCGCTCGAAGCTGAAATGCTGTGTGTTGTGAAAGAGCCGTTATGAATCAGTGCTCAATTTAAAACTGGTCGGTTCAGCTGACGAGGCTCCTTAACTTCACTCGCTGCTAAGTGACTGAAAGGGGAATTCCACCAATATTTCGAAGTGTCTGCATAATAAGATCGTTGTGATGTGAACAAAGTCCTTCTGCGGAGACCTTAAAGTGACGTTGTGATTATTTTTTAATAAGGCGTGGCCACTAGTTACTATATTGATGCTTCGAGTTATTACCTTGAACCCACAAGTGAATATATTGAGGTCACAATTTACTATACTGAGGCCACAGATCGCTATTTTTGAAGCCACAAATTACTATACTGAATCCATGACTATGAAAACTTAACTTGTGGCCTCAATATATTAATTTGTGGTCACATCTTATTAAAAATATTCACCGTGTCAGTTTAGGGGCTTCATATTATTCAGAGCAGCTTGATGTAAAATTCTTATGAAGGTCAGTTCGCAGTGGTGGTGATAGGAACCAGACGTCTGAAGAGTTTAATGCCTTTAAAAGCTCCCTTCACAGAAAACTGCTGCACAAATATGGTTACCAACACGTTACGTTAATGCCTGATGCATAGTTTGAAGACAGTTTGCAGATCAGGTTTTGGGCTAAACCTTATTGTTGTTGTTATTTTTAATACCATTCATGGTGGAGAGATACACAGAGATCTTTCTAAGGACAAATAGTCCCCAAAAAAAGATTTAACACCATTTACCATCATCTACATACATATATAAACTCAGAAGATACATGTAGGTTCACTGGTGGTTTTGGATAGTAAATAAAATGACTGTATTTGTGTTGTAGACATGGTGACCCCTGGTTCCTATCACCACCACTGTAAAGAAATCAGAGGCACCACTTTACATCAACCACTCTGAATGACTTTGTGTACATCTCATTACATTGCTCCTCTTCAGGTGGCCAGTTGCAGCAGTGGCAGGGGTCCTTTTTCATAATCCCGTTTTCTTGACTGCTGTTTACAGTGGCGGTTGGTAATCCTGTATGTGTTTTGGACATGAAGACTCTCAGTCGTCTCTTTTAATTATAGCATCATTACCTAAGCAGCTGACTTCACCACAAGCAAAGCAACAACCGTGTCGCTGCTGATAGCAGAATAAGTTGTCGTTTGTTGGTGGTCAGCTTGTGGATTTTTACTTGAGATGTGTTGTCCTGTTCAGGCAGCTCTCTGACTACGAGATGTGTTAACTTGGTTGAAGAGGAAACCAAGAAGAGCCAGAAGCCTCTCGAGACGTTTTCTGTGGATCTGCGATTCGGGATCATGTCTTCCTTTTCCGAATCCGCCCTGGAGAAGAAGCTGTCCGAGCTCAGCAACTCTCAGCAGAGCGTTCAGACTCTGTCTCTGTGGATCATTCACCACCGCAAACACTCGGGCTCCATCGTGAGGGTTTGGCACAGAGAGCTGAAGAAAGGTAGGTGCAGAGGTGGGTGGAGTAGCTTAAACAGCCCTCAGGTAACACTGTTACATCATTTAAGCAATGAATGACGCAGAAGTCAAAGGCACTTCTAAAAGCCGAGAAGTCCTCGAGTACTGAGTTCTCTGTAGAGCTGCAGAAGAACATCAGCGTATCCATCAGCTTAGGAAGAGACGTTTGTTAGGCTGTTTTCCGTTTGAATTTTGTTTGTATAAAATAAAATGATGAGCTACAATAAAGACGTCCAAAAACTGTCACCAGCACAATGAAATTAACCCTCCAGAAAAGAATTAGGACCAAAATTAGAACATTGAGCTGAGAGAAAAACAGAGTCTTTTCCTCACAAATAGAACTGATTATGCTCCGTCGCTCAAAGGTTTGGAGTCACTTGGCATAATAATAATTTTTGTTGCTTTATGTACAGTCGTAACTTATACAGCGTGGATTTAAATATGAAAAACTATTCAGCTAAAGCTGTTTTCAGGTGCTTTATTCAATATTTTAGGACTTCTGTACGCAAGAATAAATATATTTAGCTGCTGTTGGAAGAAAACCTTGTATCTCCATTTCTGTCGTTTTTCAGTTTTTGACATAATTTCAAAATGCCTGTTTCCCTTCACATTGTGTGTAAATTTCGTGATGAATGGACCAAAAGAAACAGCCTAAACTGACTTAGAAAAAAGTTTGGTTCCATTGACTTACATTAAGAGCAAAGTAGGTTTTTTCCTTCTCCTGTAAAGTTACCATTTTGGAGATACAAGGTTTTGATCCGACAGCAGAGATTTGTAAATAATGTACTGTAATTATCTATTTATATTCAGTTTCTGGTAAGATATATATACCTTGAGATTTGATAAGTAATTTTGAAATGTGTTATATTCTGAATATTAATTTTTTATGGTTCTTTTTTTGATGTTATGCAGCTTTTTCCAATTTCTTGTGATGCATCTAACATTTCTCCATTTTCATGTACAGCTTTTTAATGCCCTACTGTCTTTTAAAACCTGTGATGTTGTACAGGACCAACATAGTAGAATCATTTTATACAGTTGCATATAACCAAATTGGTTTTAAATGGTTGATTCCAAACTTTTGAACAGTAGTAAGTAAAGGTGTTAGCAAGTAAATGGACCTGTTTACTACTCAGCTCTGTCCAAGTCATTCAGTTACTGTAGTGTTTGGTCACCCCGAACTTAAAGGACTGGTTTGGCTACTTTTGTACTTTTTGGGTACTACTCACCCCAGAGGCAGTGGATCAGCCAAGACATGCTTGGTGTTCAGATTTTAAGCATTTTGCTTCCTTAGTTTAGAACCAGAGCTGCCAGGTTAACAGTGCTAACAAACCCTGGAAGTGAATAGTCACCTAAACCCTTAAACTGTTTCCTCAAACACATGCCAGAATCTTCACATATTTGCTTCAGATTACATTGATAAACTGTGTAAAAAACACTGATGAAACAGCTTCCGCAGACCTTGTTTACACCTTTAAGGTAAAACTGGAACCACATTATCATCCACATAATGTCCTGTGCTGGAGGATGTTACTCAGTTCACTGGTGCGTAGCATTAGCGCCGTAATACCTATCTCTCGTTTACTGTAAGAGAGAGCTGGAAGTTGCATGTTGAATCGCGATAAGCCCATGATAAATAGGTGTTGCGATCCGTTTTGCAAAAACAGGAGAAATAAATCTACAGGAAGTCTAGTACGTTACCACCTACCATTCAGACACATGCAAACTGGGACTTTTAACAATGAACTAGCAAACAAACTGTAAAGAGAGGCGTTCAGTGAAATCTCTGTATTGTGGTGATGATTTTTCGCCTAACAATTATATCAAAGGTCTCCAGCGGGACGTTCTAAAATCTCTAGCTGTACCAGACACATGGTTCCAGATGACACTTCATAGAAGTAAATTTGACTAAGTGCTGTTGACTTTTTCTCTGTGTTCATTGTGCTCACTCACTGTCACTGTAACACGTAGCGAAGTGGACGAGGCTGAAGTTGGCTTAAATTCGATAACTTCTAATTTGAACTTCACTTCTAATTTGAATCTAATTTTCTGTCCCACCTTAATGGACCTTTTTCACAGTCACTGCGTCGTCACATCCGTCTGTAAATTGTAGCTTTATCGAACGTCCCCTTAACAGAGCGGCCATAGAGGGTCTCCAGTTTTCAGCATCCCTCAAAAATCGTCCTTTTGCCTCAGCTCGGTTAATAGAAGAGCAGTTTGCATGTCTGGTGGTTCCTCTAACGTGAGCAGAAAGGCTAATCTAACGTGGCTGAAGCACGTCGCGCAAAACTTAAACATTTGCTGCTGTGGACTGTTTTACCGCTGTGCGGAGCTCAGGTGCAGCCCGGTAAACATAGTATACTGCGGCAGAGAACAGAGCCGCACACCTCCGTGTCAAACCCTGAGACGGTTTTCCAAAGCGGAGAAGGAGCGGAGCAGATTATTATGTTCAACATTACACATCCCTAAACAGCTCTGCACTCACTGCGCTTTATTTTGGAGAAAAAGTTCACCAGGTTTAGTTTTTCCTACTCGGTCCATGTGTCCATCTCCAGGGATTTAAACACAGCAGTGAGTGAATGTTTGTTTTGGAGCATTTTTAGTCACAAATGTGAGTAAATCTGTCCTTCTGTTTCGCCCGTTTTCACTTTACAGCTCAGTTTTCCTCCTTTTTTTATTTTGATCGGCTACCTCGTTAAATGTGACACAGGACGGGCGGAACTTTTCAGCTGAAGTTGAACATTTTTAAACTAATCGAGTGGAAACTCAGGTGAGGCTGTTCAGTTGAATTATTGGTGCATTAGGAACGCAGCAGTGATTTCGGGCAGTGTCAGCCATTGTGTACAACACAACCGGAAACTGTTTAACGGTACTATTTACTCTTCCGCATTAACGAACATGGAAGTGTGAAAATGGTCTATTGGATGGAATGAGTACGAGGCCTGAGTGCCACAAAGTAGCTGCTGCGCCATTTAAGGCAGAACAGAAAATTCAGATAAGGAGCAAACTTCAGCTTTGGGCTAAGAGGGGGTCCAGAGAGTCAGTGTTAGGATTAGGGTCAGGATCCATCTGATTCTGTTCTTTCTTCATGTATAAATCCATGGTCAAACATATATGATCAAGTCTCAGTTATGCAGAAACTGTGGTCCCCAAATTCATAATTGGACGTTTTATTGACTTTAGTGCACTTAGTTTCTCTACCTACATTATCCTGCAGTGCGTCTGTTTTGATATTGAATTGTGCTCAGAAAAGAAGTGATTCTGGTTGTTCTAAATGGCTGCCTTTCTTTTAGCTGCAGCTAACCTGAATTAAAGCATGGATGCAGTTTGGGACGTTTTGTGCATTTATTTCTGGAAACTGTTTAGGTGACTATTGATCTCCAGTCATTGTTAGCAACTTTAATCTTGCAGTTCAGTTCTAAACTAAAGAAGCACAATTTTGACACTGATTGTCTTGGATGATCAACTAAAATTAGGGAAAGTGGAACATCAAGTAATTTGCATTTCCACCAAACTCTTCCTTTAAGCAGCTTTTCAGACTAAAATGATGTACTGTTATGTAATTTGGGCTCTGTTTATTTCAGTGTTGCCCCCTGAGCTTCAACAAAGTGTTGATGACTGTGCAGCTTTAAAGTTTAGCTGTTTTTCAGTCAGTACTTGTGTAATCCAGGTGCACTTTGTGCTATTGACTGAGAGCTGAACAGCGAACATGACAGCAGAGAAACTGAGAGAGCTTTTATCTTCATGTAGTACATTCATAAGCAACTAACTGAAGTACAGTGTTTTTATTTTTTCAGTATTGTTAAAGTAATAATTTCTCTTTTTGTTCGTTTCTCAGCCAAAAGCAGCCGGAAGCTGACCTTCCTTTACCTCGCCAACGATGTGATTCAGAACAGTAAGAAAAAGGGACCCGAGTTCACACGAGATTTTGAGGGAGTCCTCGTTGATGCCTGCTCACACGTAGCAAGGTGAGCAGCCCATTGTGTCCCATTCACTCCTTTCTTTCTCACTTCGCTGATTCACCTGATTACTCTCATTCTGCTTAACTTCAATGTTATGGCATAACTGTCATGTTATTATCATTACAATGCAGACCAGGCGTGTCACAATTATTACACTATCATTTGACCAAATGAATCATTTAAGCTGAGGGCAATCGTTTTCCACAGCTAGATTTCACAATCTTATGTTTATATTGCAAAAAAAGTGTATTTTTCATCAGTTGGGGCAAATAAGTGTAAATGAAAGAATGCATTAAAGTGCGTTCATTAAGACAAGGGCTAGAACTATTGAATATTTTCATTGTTGAATGTTATTATTTCTTTATGAAACATTACCAATACACAGTTATTATTATTGCAAGTAACAAAATGGCAATACAGGGGGATCCTGCCTGATCTGGTAACCCTGAACCAGTGCAGGAGAGCAGATTAAACAGCATCTTTATATCTACATTTTATTAAAAACCACTGTGTACCTGAGCATGTGCTAAAATCAGCTGTATTAGTCTTAACGCCATAGTGAATCATCCAGTATTGCAGTCACATTCTTTTGCTGACCTTAACTCGACCTCGTCCGTGTATGTAGAGAGACAGATGACAGCTGTAAGAAGCACATGGAGAGGCTGCTGAATATCTGGCAGGAGCGCAATCTGTACCGCGCAGACTTCATCCAGCAGCTCAAACTAGCCATCGAAGACTCCAACAGCCCGAGACAAAGAAATACAGGTACGTTTCGCTGGGCACTCACACGGTATTTGTAGTGTTTAATATTCTCTGTGTTTATAGTAGAGTAACAAAGTTAGTGAGGCCTGTTGGAGTAAAAACAGGCTCAGCTTCAGATCTCAGATCACCTACACCAGCTTGTAGCGTTGGGGGTGGGTGATAAGCAGATTTGGATAGTACCGCTGTAGGGAAGCACTTGCCTTTCATTGTGCTGTTTTGCAATATGGCAAAAAGTACTATTGCAGTGCTTAAAGCCATTTTCTCCATAAGCAGCACATATCATGATGGTGTTTGTCCTGCTTTTCATGTCAGGTCTGTACATGGTACCATCAGTCCACAGCACTGGAGTAGAATCATCACACACAATTCTTTTTAGCAAAGATGAAACACTGTGCTTGAGTTTCATATCTTTTCTTGTCCCCTAGTCATGGGTACACCACCATATTTCAGTATAATCACCCTAAACTAATAACTGACTAAGAAGCTCTGTGATTAAAGCCTCCTGAGACTAGAAGCTCCAAGACTAGAGCTCACTTTGCCGCTGCTCGTCGCCAGCTTGCCTCTACTATCCGGTGCTATATCAATAAAAGTATCTGCACCAGACTTGGTACTTGAATTTAGTGCATGTTTACACTGAAAATAGATTGAGAATGTTATTTTGAAGAATGAGCTTATGCCACATAAAAACTGATAAAAGGAAAACATTAACCTTCCAGTTGCATGTTAATCTCATCCATGCCTGCTTAAATGTAAGAAGCACTGCAATGTTTTGTTGTATGAGGTTTGCTTTGTAAGGTGGATCGCACAACAATGCACCAGTATAACAGTAGTGCCAAATCATTAAAGAGCTGAACATCATTACTGTTTTTGTTTTGTTTTGTTTTTTGCCAATTCAACATGATAAGGTGTAAATAAATAGAATAATGCTGTCATGGGCGAATATCTTCCCAGCTTCTTGTCACTGTACATTTTACAATTTCAGGTGATATCACTGATGATTGTTAGTTCGCTACAGTTGGTCTTAATCTTTATTTTATGAGGTATGTTATGAGGTTGGTCAGTGTTCTAGTAATACTGGCAATACCTGTTTGTATACAGTATGATACTTCCAGTCAAATGGCATGTTTTGTTGATGTTTGAAGTGAAAAGAAGTTAACATGTCCTCTATGGGAAGGAAGCCTAAATATGCCATTTCTCTGCAAATATTATTGCATAATGCATAGTGTATAACTACTTATTTGCTGAGTTTAACAAGTTGGAAAAGGTACATGAGATATAAAATGTGCATTAACTTTTGCACAGGACACATTTTATGCTATTTTTCCCCAGTGTGTTAAATTCAGCACATAAACAGCAAGAGTGCATTAAAATATGCAGAAGTTTGTTCTCTGTGGAGGATGTGTTTAACTTGTTTATGCTTAGAAAATCAATGTCATTTTACCAGTGGTGCACAAACCTTTGCATAGGACTGGAAGACTGCATGTTTTACTGAACAGCAGCCTGTTAATGTATGTTAATATAGTGAATAGTGTCTGAATTTGTATCTTGTAGCAGATGAGAAAAAAAGCTTGAAAAGAAGTTTCCAGAAAGTTCAAGAAGAAGAAGAGGAAGAGGATGATGACGATGATTACAGAACTCACTATTCTCCCCGTGAAACAGATGCAGGTGGCCCACAGCTGGTATGGATGCGTCTTAATGCTTTGCTCTGGATGGTCAGGAAGGGAAAGTGACTGTAAATTGATTTTTATTCCTATTACCGTGGTTTAAAGCGGTCAGGTGCAGGACGTGAGTGTTCACAAAGAATTATGTGAATGGCAGGTTTGTGAGAGTGCTTGTTTTCTGTTGTGTCTCTCTTTGGCCAGACGGAGGAGCTGGTGAAGGCCCTGCAGGATCTGGAGAACGCTGCGTCTGGAGATGCTGCTGTCCGCCAAAAAATCGCCTCGCTGCCTCAGGAAGTGCAGGATGTCTCCCTCCTAGAGAAGATCACAGGTGAAGCTCACTGAGGACTCCCAAACAGGGTTTAATAAGTTAGGCAGGACTGCATGCTCCTGCACAAACCTACACACACCACACATTTGAAATTTGTTTGAATTGTTTTGCAGTGTTGCTATAAAGGTAAATGTTGTAGGTGGAAGATTCATGGAGTATGATTTAGGAGTATGGAGGTGATTGCACACACTATGTTCACACAGCAGGTAAAAGTGGCACAAATCTGATTTTCTCACCAAATCCGTTTTTTTTTATTTATTATTATTATTTGTTTTGTTTGGCTGTTCACATTATTTTTAAAATATGATCTGTATGCAACATTAGTCTAAAGTGATAATGAAGTCAGCTTATCGCCCGGAATGTGTTCGAGTTTGCATTTAAAAAGGCACGTTATTTGGCTGCGGTCACTTCTTTGGTTCGTGTCCTCGGATTCTTTAAACTTTGCTTTCAGACTTTTTACTGTCCGTTGACGCTGCAGCCTTGTTCTCCTACAGCTGCATTTGGGCATTTCTTTCGAAACCTTTTCGAACATGGAGCGGCTACGATAAGGCTCTTCTGATTTTTTTTAATACAGAAACATCAGCCTAAATGTTTGAGTCTCAGCAGCACGAAACAATGACTATTGTCGAGTGGGAATTCTGATCTCAAGTCACATTGCAGCATGTCGGATACGTATTGGATTTCAGTACCACATATGAAAGCGTCTCAAATAAGAATTAAAAATGTCAGATTCCGTGTGTTTTTTGCTCTTTACACTGCCACACAGATGACACATCTGTCACATATGAGGGGGAAAAAAAATCTGATTTGGGCCACTTTTACCTGATGTATAAACGTAGCCTTAGTAATTTTTGTGACTTAATGGTAACAAAAGTCAGGTTTTGGGGGAAAAAATGTATTTCACAATCTAGAAAAACTCAACTTTGATTAGGACAGAATGGGCATTTCAGATTGCACAGTGGTTAACAGTGATGTAGCCATTTCAACAAAAATAACCCCACAGCGGCAGACCTTTTCTTGGACTTTTAAACCTTTTACAACCCCGTTTCCGAAGAAGTTGGGACGATGTGTAAAATGTAAGTAAATTTTATTTAGTTTTGACAGTAAAATGTTTTCCCGTTCTTGTTTGATTATAGGATTTCAGCTGCTCAACAGTTGGTTTTTAGTTTTATAATGCGCCAAGTGTTTTCAGTGGGTGATAAGTCTGGACTGCAAGCAGGCCATTTTAGCACCCTGACTGTTTTACTACAGAGCCATGCTGTTATAATAGGTGCAGAATGTTTGGCATTGTCTTGCAAACAAGGCCTTCCCTAAAAAAGACATCATCTGGATATATAGCAGTAATGGTGCCTTCACAGATGTGCAAGTAACCCACTTCATGCACTAATGCACCACCATACCAACACAGGTGCTTTGAACTGTGTGCTGAAAACAAGCTGGATGGTCCCTCTCCTTTTTAGCCCAGAGGTTTCAGCATCCATTATTTCCAAAAAGAATTTCAAATTTCAAAGGACATTTTTCCACTTCGACTCATTCGATCTTAATTGAACTCAGGGCCCAAAGAAGACGGCGGCGTTTCTGGATCCTGTTTATATATAGTTTCTTCTTTGCATGCTGGAGTTTTAACATGCATTTGTGGCTGCAGTGACGAACTGTGTTTCAACACTTGATATGCTGTCTGTACAATTTTGAATTAAATATTAGGTTTAAATGACACAAAACATCACTACATTGTGTTTTTACAATTTGCACAGCATCCCAGCTTTTTTGGAACGGGGTTGTATGTAGAAGTTTGAACTTTGTACGATTTTGGATTATGACAGTAAAGTTAAGTTTAACTGAGAGTGATTATGTAACCTCTGAGGAAGTGGCTGATGATGAAAAATGTTTCCTAATTCTGTTGGTTCGAGGCATCACTTGATGTCAGTGTCATCTAGTATAAACTCATCCAACAATAGAGGAAACACAGAAAGACGAAAGGCCTTTCAGTTAAAATGACCAGTATTGCTCTTTATTTGGCAGTCAGTAATACAACCATTCAAGTACAATCTGCTATTTTTTGTTTCAATTCTTGCATAACAAAATGAGTAAGATGTAAACAAAGTAATTCAGAGTGGTTTAATGTGTAATGCACTGTTTTAGAGAAGCTTGGAGTCAGATGTGTTTAAAGTTTAGAGTGGCGGTAATGGGAACCAGATATCTGAAGCATTTAATGCCTCTACAAGTTTCCTCAGACAGTTTTTATGTATATGTTGCCTACTGTCTGAGACATTATTGTACTTCATTCTGAAATAGGGATTTGGTCCAAAACTTGCTTGTGAAAATGCATTTATGCTGGAGAGGTACATGCAAGACACTGTAAGGCAATCTAGTCCACAAAGAAAACCTTTTATTTTAACCACTATTTTACCATCATCAGCATTACATATGTAAACTCAGAAGACTCGTGTAGGTTCACTGGTGGTTTTGGATAGTAAACAAAATGGCTACATTTGCATTGTAGACATCATGACTCCTGGCTCCTGTCACCACCACTGTAAAGAATCAGAGTCAGTAAGTTTCTCTACAGTGAACCGTTTCACATCAAACCACTCTGAATGACTTTGTTTACATCTCAGTTATCAAAGAAAATGGTGGAAAATGGTGGAAATTCCCTTTTAACTCCACAATGAATAAGACCATAAGACCTGTGTGTCTCCCCACTGCAGATAAGGAGGCGGCAGACAAACTGTCTAAGACGGTGGACGAAGCGTGCCTGCTGCTGGCGGAGTATAATGGGCGGCTGGCGGCAGAGCTGGAGGACCGCAGGCAGCTGGCCCGCATGCTAACAGAGTACATTCACACCCAGAAAGAGGCGCTCAGTGAAAGAGAGAAAAAACTTGAGGTACAGAGTCTCATGTTCATTCACTGATACAGAACTGTGTACTAGTTAATTCATTCATGCACTAATTTATTCTGCTGTTTCATTGATTTGTTCCACAGTTGCTCTGTTTTTTCCTACCACTTAGTGTGTTGATGCCCCTGTATTGTAATTTTTGTTGCACAATACGAGGCCTGGTCAGTATAGCAATGTTCTGCTGAGTATTGCTTATCGCTGCTGTTGGAACAAAACCTTGTATCTCCATTTTTGTTGCTTTTTAGTTTTTGGCTTAACTTGAAAAAGCCTCTTATCTTTTATATTGTATGAAAATTTCATGACGAATGGTCCAACAGAAGTAACCCAAAATTACTTGGAAAAATGTCTGGTTCCATTGACGAAGATATGAGGTTATGTTCCGACAACAGCGATATGCTTTCAATTACTTGTTATTTTTTCTGAGAAAACACTCAAAATTGTCCTGTGGTCTTTACAGGAGTACAAACAGAAGCTGGCACGAGTAACGCAGGTCAGGAAGGAACTAAAGTCTCACATCCAGAGCCTGCCGGACCTCTCTCTGCTACCCAACGTGACCGGAGGACTGGCCCCACTCCCTTCTGCAGGAGATTTGTTCTCCACTGACTGATCCACGCACATACAAACAAGCAAACACAGGACAGGATCCCTTCTTTTTCTCTAGCTTTCTCTCTTTTTCTCTAACCTCTCTGTCTTCCTCAGTTCATTTCTGTCAGCTCCATCACATCCAGAACTTCCATTACTGGAAGTCGCCACGGAGCACAAAACCAACCGGACTGTGGTTCGACCGACACCAGCTGACCAGCTCAGATCTAGCCAATCCCCAACCCCTGTCTTTTCATTTGGTTTTTAAAAGGAAACTCTGGCCACTGACTTTTTGCTTTAGCTGTGGAGTTCCACCGAGAGCAAACATGGTATTTGCTGGTCCTGCTTTTGTCCTGCTGTGAAAGTAGCAGCATCTCATGCTGTTGTACCTTTATTAGGGTATAAGTTTTATTGCTTTAAAGTGTCATTTTGCTTTGTTTGCTGATTAATTCTTCCATTGGGTGTGGCCTGCGTATGGAGAGATACTTTGAAGGCTTTTTTTCAGTTTGTCACTCACTCGCACAAGCTGTGTACCTGAAATAAAAGCCATTTGGGTTTACTTCTTGTAAACGATATTGTATTTATCGTTTTGTGCTGCCTGAAAACTATAGCTAAGTGAGCAGCAGTGGAGTCCATGTTTCAAATAAGCTCGTCATGTCAGATGATTTTTGCCTCGCTTATCATTTTTTAGGGCAGGGCTAACTAGGACTGGGCGTTATACTGTGAGCATATTGTTATTCTGAATCTGATGAGTATAAAAATAATAGTTCAGAGCTTTGTGTTAAAACTTAGTTTGTTTTGCTGCAGTAACAATGTTTTACGAAATTAATCATGATTTTTGCTCGTGTTGCCCAGCCCTTGGATACTGAATCCATAGCGTGGTCTGTTTTGTTGTCTAGTACTGCGTCCAGAAAAAGCAGAACTACGGTATTTTTTATTTTTTTTTGTCTCCAAACATGATCTTCTCTTTGTTTCAGCAATGCCTCAACCACCACCATCCATTAAGCTATAGACTGCATATTGTTTAAAAAATGTCTCTGAGCTGCTGGCGTTTGAGTCAGAACAGTGACGAGGAGGTGGCTTGATTCAGAACGGAGCGCACCAATCAGGATGAAGCTTTCACAGCTCAGTGTGCAGACCACCCTCCTGGACTGGTGTGAATTCAGTCAAACTCCAGGATTTCCATAATCAAATGTCCTTGGTCCTGTTCATGGTTGTGCCAGAGACACCAACATCATGATGCCTATGTTCATACAGGGTCTGCTGTTAAATGAGATACAAAAATAGACTCTGTCTGAACTCCTTGTGACATAAACTCTGGATGAATATCTCCAAAATGTCTTCTTTTGCAGGTGAACTGATGTTGGTTTTCGGTAGATTTTCACATTTGACTCTCAAGACTGAAAAATCAAAGCTATTGACTTCACAGACGAACGTTTCACCCTACAGACTCACCCATTATGACAGTATACAACAACCAGAACAACTGACAATCAGTAGCTTTCTTTTGTTTTTCACTTTTTACAGGTAAGTGTACTACAAAACTGGATGCGGGGCTTAGCAAGAAAAAATTAAGGCATCTGGGTTATTTTCAATGATAATTCAGGTCTGTCTTAAGTCCAGCTTTGCCGTACACAGTATCAGACACTTCAGCATTCCTTGCCAATAGTGGCAGTAGAATGTAGTGATCAGAAACATACACATTGTTTTTGCCTTCTTTGATAGAATAAATAATAGACTTTGTCCCTGCTAAGCCTTTTCTTTATCAGCATTTTCTTTTTCCCAAAGAATGAACAGACAATAAACTGAAATAGTGAATTCCAGTGATTTTTCCTGCCTAAATGTTTTCTGATTTTTAAGTACGTAATCATGTACCAGTGGGCCAGGAAGAATAGTACAAATTGGTAGTGCAGGAGAGCCCAGTCCTGGTCCTGGAGGTCTACCACCCTGGCATTAATATTCAGATCCCCCTGTAGGCCTTCATTGCATGGATGAGGTGTACTAGATTAGGGCTGGAGCTAAACTCTGCAGGGTGGTAGATCTCCAGGGCCAGGATTGAGCACCACTGCTATATTGCTTCACCTCCCCCTCCCACCACATCAGGCTGTCATGGAGAGGAAACACTCAGTGAAGGAAACAGTGTTGTGATTTCCCATTCACGTTTACTGAGAGTAATCTTCAGCAGATTTGTTTATAGGGTTTCTGACACTATGAAATACTGTCATCTGTCTAAAAAGAACAGAACTTGCTTTTGTATAGACTTGTTCATTTTTACTAAAGCAGAAAAAATATGCTATATTTGGGGCAAATTTGATGTTTTTGCTGAACTATCACTTTAAATTACACACTGCCCATAAGATCTCCTATATCATGGGTCTAAGACTGGACCAGTTTGTGATACTACCTACAGCAATGTGCAAAGGTCAGAGACCACCCCTCATTTATTTAGTTTCCAGTCAAAATGGCCATTAAGTACATTCATTTTCAACATCAGGACAAAAGCAGAAGCATATTTAATGGGAACTAAACTAAATACAGCATATTTTTTCTCAGTATTTGGTGTCCACACTTCACCTTTATTACAGTTTCCATTCTTTTCAGGAGACTCTTTCAGTTGCTCAAAGAAATCTGAAAGGATGTTTTTCCACACCACCAAAGTTCAGTCTTAGAAGTTGGTTGTATTTTCTGCTTCTCACAATCCAAATAATCCCAAATGCGTTCAGTGATGTTGAGGACTCTGGGTGGTCAGTCCATTGTTCTGAGAGCACCAGCAGCTTCTTAGTTTGACGTCTTTTTCCTTTTCTCAGTGAATCTTCTTGAACAGCTACACATCCTTTCAGACCCATAGCACTGAGTTGTCCTCTCACAGTGGAAGGATGGACAGAAACACCTGTGGATGTTTTCAGATCTGAAGCAGCTTGATTTTCTCCTCTCTCTCAAAGATGAAAGCTTTAAGTGCTGTTTATCAGATGGGGCCAGTTTTGCTGGTCAACCATGTGTTGCAGCTGGTTTTTAGAAGTTTCATTTTCTCTACTCATCTAATACTTTTTGATCTGATTTGGAAACTTTTTTCACTTGACTTTCTTCTTTCTTATGTAAGTGGATTATCTTACATCTGAAAAATAAATAACTTCCACTTAATATTCATTTTGATTAGAAATACAGTAAATGAAGGTGGTCTTTGACTTCAGCTCAGTACTGTACAGAGCTGTGAAAAAGAATTTGCCCTTTCACAATTTTTTGTTTTGTGCATATTTGTCACACTTGAATGTTTCAGATCATCAAACACAAAACACTGTTTTTAGATGATGATTTCATTTATTGGATGAAAAATACTGTTCACTACCTGGCCCTGTGAACAAGTAAGTGCCCCCTTAGCTACTAAATCAGCTAGTTAACCAAATTCAATTGTCTATTGGTTTCAGTTTCACTAGCATTAGCCTCTGGGACTCCAGGAAAGGCTCATCTTGCATTTGCCAAAAACATCTAGATGACCCCCAAGACTTCTGGGAAAATATTCTGTGGACTTTGTGGAGTCAAAGGTGGAACTTTTAGGAACACATGGGTCTCATTACCTCTGGCAAGAAGCTAACACTGCATTCCATAAGAACATCATACCAACAGTCAAACATGGTGGTGGTAGTGTGATGGTCTGCACACAGGCAAAGTCCTGACTTTAATAGCACTGTATCTCTCTGTGTGTGTATATGTGCGTGTATATATATATATATATATATATATATATACACCAATTAGGCATAACATTATGACTTATGACCACCTCCTTGTTTCTACGCTCATTGTCCATTTTATCAGCTCCACTTACTATTTACTTTTTACTTTGTAGGTCTACAATTACAGACTGCAGTAACACTGACGTGGTGGTGGTGTGTTAGTGTGTGTTGTGCTGGTCTGAGTGGATCAGACACAGAGTTTTTAAACACCTCAGTGTCACTCCTGGACTGAGAATAGTCCACCAACCAAAAATATCCAGCCAACAGCATCCTGTGGGCAGCGTCCTGTGACCACTGATGAAGGACTAGAGGATGACCAACACAAACTGTGCAGCAGTAGATGAGCTGTCTTCTCTGACTTTACATCTACAAGGTGGACCAACAAGGTAGGAGTATCTAATAGAGTGGACAGTGAGTGGACACAGTGTTTAAAAACTCCAGCAGCACTGCTGTGTCTGATCCACTCGTACCAGCACAACACACACTAAAACACCACCACCACATCAGTGTTACTGCAGTGCTGAGAATGATCCACCACCCAAATAGTACCTGCTCTGTGAGGGTCCATAGGGGTCCTGACCACTGAAGAACAGGGTAAAAGGGGGCTAACAAAGTATTCAGAGAAACAGGTGGACTACAGTCTGTAACTGTAGAACTACAAAGTGCACCTATACAGTAAGTGGAGCTGATAAAATGGACAATGAGCGTAGAAACGAGGAGGTGGTCATAATGTTATGCCTGATCAGTGTATATATTACACAATCATCGTTACAACAATGTTCTGTGCCAACAGAAACACTATTCGCCAGCAGCTGTTGGTCAAATTGGTCTTGACGATGGTTAGATTTGGTCAGTTAGAAACTGAATGATATCTGATGAATAGAAGAAGTGAATTTATTCTCCAATGACTAGATTCTTATAGCCCTGGATGTTGCTTAGTTTATCCGAGTGGAAATCAATCACTAGTTTCCGTATTCCTGAAGCCTTGGGTGTGAACTCCAGCTCAGCAGTGCTGATCTCTTCAGGACCCACTGCTCCAACTCTGAGGATCAAGAGAGGAAGAGAAATGATTTATTAAAAGAACATTAAAAGGCACTCCAGGTTAGAGATTAGACATCTGTGCTTTAAGCATATTGGTCTACTTAGTGACGGGCAATATGATGTGATATTGCTATCATGATATTAGGTCACATTAAGCATATTATGGGTACCGTCAGTACTTAAAAGAACATTAATTCTTCTTAATGCATGATTCTGGTGTAGCTGAGGCTCCTACATGGCGCAGCTGTCAAGGTTTGAAATTCTGATGATGTGGTGAGTCCAAGTGGGAACATAATTGGCCCAGTGTTATTAGACTAAGTAAAATCTGATTTTGGCGGTAATTGGTTCAACAAAGGTACAGGAATGTTAGTAATCTGATAGAGAATGTAAAAACTCCAGGTCTATACACATCGTACACAGTATGCAACTTGGGAAGTGCCAATATAGGAACAGTGGGCCGGTGCCAATGTCCACATTTTTTTTTTTATGCACGTATTTGTTGACACTGATACATAAACAGTTGTAAAATGTAGAAGTTGGGATGAAATCCACCTGGGTTACACTGAAATTTTCACTTATTTCTAAAGAGCTACAAGTCCAGTAAAAGGAATGAAATACAGTTACTTCAGTACAGTAGCCCAGCATCCCATTCTGCTTCTCTGGAGTACAAGAAATACAATATGAACAATAAATAAAATTAATAAAAAAGTAATTAATCAATAAAAAAAATCAATAAAAATCATCAAATATGGGTTTGAATTACAAAACGCATCAGATAAAACACATTAAATTAAAGAAGAATTTCATTTGCAGGCAAAATGTTGCCTAAAGAAAACATTTTTTTTTGTCAAGCCAACTTACTATTCTTCGTTTATTATTCTATGCTTCTTAGTACTCTTTTTTACATGTTGCAGCTGTTTTTACATGTTACAACCACAAAACTTACGCAGTAAACTGATCAAAACTGATGCAGAATCATAGAACCTATACAGAATAGTTAGCAACCACCTGGGACACCATAGCAGCAGCCTAGCAAGACCCTAGCAACCATCTGCAATACTACAGCAAAAGCTCAGCGACACCCTAGTAACCACCTGGGATACAATAGCAATGGCCTTTCAAAACCCCCTGGATACCATAGCCACAGTCCAGCAACATCTTAGCAACCACCTGGGATAACATAGCAATGGGCTAGCAACACCTTTGAAATCACCTGGGATACCCTAGCAACAACCTAGCAACACTTTAACACATAGGATTTCATGGCATTGTCAAGTTGTCAAGCCAACACTTTGTTTGTCCACATACTTTCCCCTTCTAGGTCCACCTACTCTTTAGTGATTGGTGCTCCATCAGTCAGGCTAGCTCCATGTAAAGAGAAGACACAGTTCTCCAGTGCTTCCGGTAGAGGATTCACCAGCAGTACGATGACCACAAGTGGCTGGCCAACCTTGGCCTCCCCTTGGACCTGCAGAGGAATGAGGTCATAGCACAGTTTACTCAGTAGGATATTTCTAGCTTTGAAAGACCCAAAGATGTTATTATTCTGTTACTGTAATATCTATTATAAAGTAAAGGCCCATACAGTGATGGTGATGGAAGGGCTGTCCAGCATTATGGTCTTGGTGGCTTTGTAAAACTCCTTGGTCTCTACGTCAACAAGCAGAGCCACCAGTTTGATCATCCTGTCTTGAGTTATGGCTTTTCCATACTCAGAATACTTAAGTTGAAGGGCTGCCTTATCACCTGGAAAGCAAAACGGGAACAGGCTGAGTTAGTTTTATTGGAAACACTGCGAATATAACAAAATGGATGTGGATGTGAAATGTGAAAATTGCCTTAGATTAGAAACCAGTGTCTCTTTAACCATATCATTCAATTTAATATGGCTATTATTTATCCTGTTGTCTTTTTTAATATTTATTATGTAACAACAGAAAATCTACTTATTGTACTTTTTAAAATAAATATTGGTTTTAGCCACTTATTAGACTGAGAGAACAGTCCATTACCCTCTGTTGGCTTCAGATTCATCTCTGTGAGCTCCGCCAGTCCGCAGGTCTCCCCGAGTTTGCCGTTGTAGGACACGGCCTGGGCGTAGAACATCAGGCGACAGTTCTTTGGGGCATCTGTGTTGTTTTTGACCCGTGCATACACATCAAAGTCGGTTCCCACCATCATATCGGGTGTCAGTTTGATCTTCACGTGCACACCAGGCTCTTCCTCATTCTGGATTAGCCGATTTTGGTGGTTGGCCTTCTCAAACACCAGCCTCTCTTCTTCTGAACCTGGAATTTTTTTGTAGTGTTACACTAGGTTTTCAACCCAGTCGCCCTGTGGACTCAAGCTCGTTCCATGTTTTTGTTCTGTTTCTGCATTCAAGAGATCGGAACTAGATATATATTATCTGATTTGCTATTGCTGTCAGAATAAAACCTCAGATCTCTAGAAAAGTATCTTTACAAGAGAAGGAAAAAACATTCTTGTCTTAAATGTACAGCCCCATTTCCAAAAAAGTTGGGACGCTGTGCAGAATGTAAATAAAAATAGAATGCAATGATGTGCAAATCATGTAAACCACATTTTTAAAGGAAAATACTACAAAGACAACATATCAAATGTTGAAACTGAGAAATGTTATTGTTTTTTGAAAAATATATGCCCATTTTGAATTTAATGACAACAACAACACGTTTCAAAACAGTTGGGACGGGGGCCTGTTTACCACTGTGTTTCATCAACTCTTCTTTTAACAACACTCTGTAAGCGTTTGGGAACTGAGGAGACACTGCTGTAGTTTTGAATGTGAAATGTTTTCCATTCTTGTTTGATATAGGATTTCAGCTGCTCAACTGTTTGGGGTCTCCTTTGTCATATTTTTCATTTCATAACAAGGATTTTTTTAATACGGAGCAATGCTGTTGTAATACATGCAGAATGTGGTTTTACATTGTCTTGCTGAAATAAGCATGGTCTTCTCTGAAAAAGACGTCATCTGGAGGGCAGCATATGTTGCCAAAACATCTATATATCATTCAGCATTAATGGCGCCTTCACAGATGTGCACGTCACCCATGCCATGTGCACTAATGCACCCCTATACCATCATGAATACTGGCTTTTGAACTGTGCACTGATAACAAACTGAGTGGTCTTTAGCCCAGAGGACACAGTGTCCATGATTTCCAAAAAGAATTTTAAATGTTGATTCGTCTGACCACAGGACACTTTTCCGCTTCCCCTCAGTTCATTTTAAATGAGTTCAGGCCCAGAGAAGGTGGCAGCATTTCTGGGTTCTGTTTATATATGGTTTCTTCTTTGGGTTTTAGAGTTTTAACTAGCATTTGTGAATGCAGTGATGAACTGTTTTCACAGAAAGTGGTTTTCAGAAGTGTTCCTGAGCCCATGCAGTGATTTCCACTAGAGAATCATGTCTGTTTTTAATGCAGTGCCACCTGAGGGCTCAAAGGTCATGGCCAGCAAATACTGGTTTTTGGTCTTGCCCCTTACATACAGAGAGTTCTCCAGATTCTCTGAATCTTTTAATGTTATGGTTATTTATGTTATGGTGGCTGTAAGCTTCTATTACATGTTGTCTACATTAGCCATGTAAGCTTCCATTACTTGTTAACTAAGTTGGCCTTGTATGTGTCCATTACTTGTTAGCTACGTTAGCCTTGTAAGCGTCCATTACTTGCCTTGTAAGGTTTCATTACTTGTTAACTAAGTTGGCCTTTCAAGCTTCCATTACTTGTGATATACTTCCATTACAAATATTATATATATATATAATACACAGTCTATAATATACAGTTCAACTGAGGGATATGGTTGCAAAAGTAAATTGTAAATAGTAAATTTCACTTATTAATGTTTGGTTTTATAGTTAATCTATATATATATATATATTCTCTCTTTTTACTCTGCTTTCTCTCTGTAAGTACAAATCGTGTCACCCTGGAGATCAATCTGTAGCTTTGGAATGTGTTGGTGTGCTACTTGGCTAAGGAGTTGACCATCCTCTACTCCCATTTGAACATGAATTGAATCTTTGTTACTTCAGCTGGAGACCAGCTAGGTGATAACATGACAGTGGGCCATTGTTTATGGCCTTGGAGCTGCAGGCCAGCACACACACTTAATATACCAGATGTGAGATGCCCAGTTGACCATGAACGTATTTCGTTTCTTCTCTTTTATTATGCAAATACATGAACACTCTTTTGTATATTCAGATCACAAGTAGATTCAATTGTGTCCCCGTTGTTTAACTGATTTTCTGAGGTTATTTAAAACTTCAGTGACAGGGACCTTCAAAACAGGTGGAAATGGCATTTTATGTCTACTGTGAAAAAGAGTTAGCACCTGCTTTAGCATCAGGGTATGTAAAGAAAAGATGGGTAAGGTAGTTAATAGCATCTCATCAGTTTTTTTAAGTAGGCTGCCTCACCTTCAGGGTATTTGTAGAGGTGTGTGATGTCCTCCCTCTCGTCGTTGCCCACTGCTTTGGTGCTGATGCACTGGCCCACCTCTGTGGTGGAGCTGTCTATTTTCACATGTCTGCCATCTCTCAGAGTGATATACTCCACTACGTCCGCATTCACTTCCGCATACACGAACGGCGCATCGTACTTCACGGTGAGGTCACCTTCCTTAATGGCCCTGACAGGGACCGGGCCACAGCAGTAAATCCCTGTTAGACACAATGGAACGCAGCAAAACAGATAATATCATGAAGGACAACTCATTAAAATGCAATGAAATAGACTATCAATGTGAGAGTGCAGTGGAATGGATAAGAATTGATTAGATTCCAACAAAATGAATGAGAAAATTCACGTTACATTTTACCCTGCATTAGTTTGTGCCCTGCACTCTCCAACAGATGAGTGAAATCTTACAAATGGTTTTGAGTAGCGTCAGTTGCCCCAATATACATTCTCATGAATTTGAGCTCTCTACCGTCACTTGTTTCCTGTGGAGTGGGGTCACTGGCCTGCCATCCCTCGTAGCCAAGCTTCAGGTCCGGACGGGTCATCCAGCTCTCCACCCACACATGGAAGTTCCTGCACAAAATGTGCAGAAGTCAAAATGTGACATTGCCTAACGAGACATACAAATAAGTTTATTTCTATATCTGTAAAGTGAAATTAGATTCCCCCCCATAATTTTCCTCTCTGCAAGCATTTACTTCTGTCAAGCAGCATAAAAAACGACATATCTACATATAAGAGCCTATTTATAGTAGATTTATTAGATTTATAGTAAAATATGTGTGTAATGGATGCAGAATGTAATTGAATGTGACTTATTTTGGGTCAAAATTTTTATACATATACTCTTACTGGCCACAGGAGAATTCTTTCAGTTTTATACATTGAGCTTGGTGCTGTAATAAGATGCCAACGTTGCAACAATTCATTCCACAATCAACTGTGAGTGGTATTATTGAAAAGTGGAAACGTTTAGGAACCACAGCAACTCAGCCACAAAGCGTCAGACCACGTAAAGTTACAGAGCTTGTCGCCGAGTGCTGAGGAGCATAGTGCATAAAAGTCACCAAAACTCTGATGACTCAATAACTGCAGAGCTCCAAACCTCATCTGGCATTATCAGCACAAAAACTGTGCGCCAGGAGCTTCATGGCATGGGTCTCCATGGCCGAGCAGCTGCATGCAGGCCTTACATCACCAAGCACAATACCAAGTGTTGGATGGAGTGGTGTAAAGCACGCCGCTGCTGGACTCTGGACCAGTGGAAACATATTCTGTGTAGTGGTGAATCACATTTCTCTATCTGGCAGTCTCATGGACGAGTCTGGGTTTGGCGAATGCCAGGAGAACGTTACCTGCCTGACTGCATTGTGCCAGCTGTAAAGTTTGGTGGAGGAGGGATAACGGATGGGGTTGTTTTTCAGGGGTTGGCCTAGAACCCTTAGTTCCAGTGAAGAGAAATCTTAATGCATCAGTAAACCAAGACATTTTGGGCAGTTGTATGCTTCCAACTTTGTGCACAAAGTAAGGTCCATAAAGGCATGGCTGGGTGAGTTTGGTGTGGAAGAACTTGACTGGCCCTCATAGAGCCCTGACCTCAACCCCATCAAACAGCTTTGGAATGAATTAGAACAGAGATTGTGAGCCAGGCCCTCTCGTTCTTACAGCAATACTTGGGCCAATTGCTATTAAGCTCACCATATGGAGTCATCACCAAGATTGTCAGCAAACTCATCATAGTAACACTCGACCAGCAAGTTGCTGTTGGTGTCGTGGGCTGATTCATAGTTGGTGACCACCCTGCATGGAATGCCCAGAGCCCGGGACACTGCATAAAACCAAACAAGAGATATTCAGAAGAGAAGCAGATACTTCCTTAATATCACACAAGATTTCAGTATCCCTGCAGGCCCTGAAACAGTAACTAAAGTGAAGCCATGATGAGCCAATAGAACTTCATTTTCCAATGCATTACTTTTTGAAGCTATATGTGAAATTACCTGTGCACGCTACGGCAGCAAACACCCAGCACTGGCCATATTCCACCCCAATGCAGTCCTGATGATACCACTGCCGTAAAATAGAGCAGCTGTCCTTCCACGCTGTGGGCCTTACTCCATCCTCATACTTCCCTGACCAGTTCCCCACCAGCACTCCCTTATCGTCCTGACTGTTGATCTGATACAGAGAAAACAAAACTCTCTTGGCCACCTGCTGCATGTCTTAGACCGATTAAGCATAACATTAAGACCACCTCCTTGTTTCTACACTCATTGTCCATTTTATCAGCTCCACTTACTATATAGGTGCACTTTGTAGTTCTACAGTTACAGACTGTAGTCCATCTGTTTCTCTGCGTACTTTGTTAGCCCCCTTTTACCCTATTCTTCAGTGGTCAGGACCCCCATGGACCCTCACAGAGCAGGTACTATTTGGGTGGTACATCTACAAGGTGGACTGACAAGGTAGGAGTGTCTAATAGAGTGGACAGTGAGTACCTGCTCTGTGAGGGTCCATGGGGGTCCTGACCACTGAAGAACATGGTAAAAGAGGGCTAAGAAAGTATGCAGAGAAACAGATGGACTACAATCTGTAACTGTAGAACTACAAAGTGCACCTATATAGTAAGTGGAGCTGATAAAATGGACAATGAGCATAGAAACAAGGAGGTGGTCAGAATGTTATGCCTGGTCAGTGTATATCCTTTCAGGTTTTTAATAAGACAGTCAATTTCTCTCAGGAAATATGATAAACATGTAATAGATTATACAGTATTAAATATATTGTTTGTTCTTAGTTTCTTTTTTCAAATGATCTTATACAAAGCCAGCCTCCTTTGTTCATGTATGTCACTTTTACACTACAAACAACACTAAAGAACATTGTTTTTCCCAAAATTCAAGCATCCTCTTTCTGTGTATTTATGTAATTAACTTTCTGTCTCATTCTTATTCTTTTAAAGTCAATTTTAAGTCAGTATTTGCTTTCCTACTTACAGACACTTCAATTAAGTTTAGAACAAAGTCATGCGAGTAATGCAACCAGCAACAGCTGTAATCTGGAAAAACCTCTATACAGTACTGTGCAAAAGTCAGAGACCACCCTTTATTTATTCAATTTCTAGCCAAAACAGCCACTGAGTACAAGTCGTTCATTTTTCTGTCAGAAAAAACGCAGAACACATATATTTAATTTGAAAAATGACACAACAACTTATACAACCCCATTTCCAAAAAAATCAGAATGTTGTGCAAAATGTAAATAAAAACAAAATTTGATGTGCAAATCATTTAAACCCTATATTTCATTGAAAATAGTACAAAGAAAACTGATCAAATGTCCCAACTATTTAGAAAAGGGGGTTGTAATATTTTTCAGTATTTAGTGTATCCACTCTTTGTATATATTACAGCTTCCATGGAAGGATTTCAGATCTGAAGCAAGAGTGGAGCTTAATTCTCTTCTCCCTGAAAGATGGAAGCTTTAAGTGCTGTTTGTCTGATGGGGACAGTTTTGGTCGTTTACCAGGTGTTTCAGGTGGTTGCTAGGAGCCCCATTTTCTCTGAAGCTTCTAATTATTTTTTGTTCTCCAGTTTTGGAAACATTTTCTTGCTTATTGTTATTTGACTTTATCCTTCCTTATGCAAGTGGATTATCTTATATCCAACCTCCTAAGAAATATACCCTAATATGTCGTTCATTACCTTTATGGCTGTTTTGATAGTAAATTAAATACAGTGTAGACATTTGCACAGTACTATATATGTCAGAAGATTTAATAACGCTGTTCTTTAAAGAATGTCGACATCAGAGAAGACAACTTTGGAAGTTACCCTCAATTCCGGACTAATGGTATGTTGTTGCATCTTATTATCCATCTTATGATTGGCGACAGAAATGTTTGTTTGTAATTTACCAGTCAAGACGTGTATGTCCTTTGGAAGATGCTTGAAAAATCAAAAAGCAGACTTTAACACAGCCACTCAGTGTTTCTATGTGTTGGTTTATACAGCATATAGCATATATATGAATGCATTCTTCCTGGTTGGAGAACAAATGTAACTCAAAGCTGACCCTTTGTAACTGGAATTGTTTGGGAAGTTTAGCATGTTTTAACCATAACTACTGTATATAATGGGTGTACAATAACGTTTAGGGCTACTGTTGCTCTCTTTTGTTTGTGCAGGATCAGTAGAAAACGCCACTCACCATAGCACTGAGGACACGGGTCACATACACGGGACTTCTCCGGTCCGAGCAGTCCTGGGCTGGGTTCTGCAAGTGCTGAAGGCTTTTATTCAGGACTGTCAGACAGATGTCCAGCATATCAGGCTCAAACTGCAAAAATGACCATTTTGAACATCATCATGCTTCATTATGGACAGATGATCAATTTGTTTCAACTGGAAGAGCCATGCTTAAAATGAACTAGAAATCACACTGTCATTGTCATTTAAATGTAATAATGTAATTGCACAATTAAATATGTAGTTAATTACATTTACATTTGATTTACATCAACAGGAGTTTGACTTAAAAAAATGCTGGGAGGATGAAGGTTAGCACATGCTTATTGCGAGACACGTGAAGAACCACATTTTCAAACTGCAGTTAATGTAACATCATTGTAGGGCTCAACACGCTTGGAGGAGAATGCTAAGTAATAACTCTTACATCAGTTAACAGATTCTCACTCTGGCTAACATCAGGCTGAGTGATGGGGAGTGAGGTAAGACCATCCTACCAGCCCAGAGGAAGTGAAGCCAAGTATCTTTTGGACTCTCAGCAACAGATGACTGTGGCTTTGATAGCGGGAACGAACCTCCCACACAATGTTTAATAACACTACTATTAATTATTACTATTAATTATTTCCAAGCACATTTACTGAAGTGAAGGAGTATATGCTTCTTCTACCACAAGAGGAGAAACTTCAGGCCCTTCAGAGAAGGCCTAATGATTTCTGGAAACTATAAAATACATGTTTGTAATTACGTTTTTTTTGTTGTTGTTGAAAAGAGTCATCATGCTTACTGTATCATAACAGTAATACTCTTTTTCATTATTAGGTTAACATTTTAAAATGGAAAACTGTCCAATGTTCTTCTCCATGGTATCTAGGTAGAGACAGTCAAGTGAGGTTTCCCATTGTTTAGGCTTTAAACGCCAGATTAACAACTAACACAATTAGACAGTGAGACTGACAGTGGAATCAACCACTCATATTTTGATTTACAAGTGTGAGAAAAAAAAAAAAAACGTCAATCAAGACCTTCTGGACGTTATAGACACCTCAGTGACTGTCAATACGAGCTGTAGTCTAATCAGGTTGCAGCCCTTTGTTAGAGCACACCAGCTGCTATTTATGTTGTGTGAAAATTTCATATGAATAGACCAATAGAAATGCTTTAAAATTGCTTTAGAGTGAACTTTTGTTATATTAACTTAAATGAAATGTTAGCAAAGTTTTTGCACTCCGCTGTAAAGTTGCTATTTTGGAGATTATTGTAGAGGCAGGTTTTGACTTTTACTGCTCAAGCTGAAGACCTAGTTCTAAAAGTCTCCACTATCTACTACTGACGTTTATCGTGCTCTGGGCTACCACTAGTCCTGGGGTTGTATTAAAATAACAGTTTACAGGACTGTATTTCAGCTTCATGGAGAGGAGAATGCGCACCTGTCCAAAAGTCCATGGCAGTACTGTGATGCGTTTAGGTTTCCCGCGGTAAATCAGTCCATCCTGGGACAGAACGTACTCCTGCCTCTCGGCCTCATTCGCCAAATACACAGAGTCTCCTGTTACGGCCGATATTGGAACAAGAAAGAAGGTTTGCAGTATATTAAAGAAACACTTGAACCTTTGCCTAATACAATCTATTATTTAGCTTTTTTACCAAGATTTAAAAACAAAGAATATCTCTTAGAGATACACACAGCTTTCACACCTCACAGCAAAGAATAAAGCTAAGATAGAAATATGATAAAAATGCAGCTACGGTACAAAACTAAACACACTTGAATTACATTCTGTACACATTTGTTTAAAGGGCCCATATGCTACATTTTTTTTGTATTCATTTCTTTTTTCTCTGATGTCCACTTACGACCTCTTTGGTGCATTTATATACTTTTGTGACCATTTTCCAACCTCTCTTCAGACCAAATTAAATAGGCTGTTTTTTGTTGCTGTGTCTTTAAGACTGATATATGTAAATTACCTCTGATCCAATTGGCTGTACTGTATTGCGCCTCAATTAAAAATGTAGTCTAGACTGAAACACTCCTTATATCTTCAGTATGAATGAGCAGGGCTAAACTGCCGGTGGCTGAATAGATCGAACTGTAAATGTGTTGGTTTTTGTGACAGCACAAAACAATTCATTCAAAATGGCCTGAATTGGCAGCTTAGTATCCATTAGTCTTGCTTTGATTTTTCATATGGGCCCTTTAACACTGAAAACTGAACTATTTGTTATTAGTCACATATTATATTATACACTCTGCTGCAAGTTTGCTATAGTTACCAAATAAGGAGGCAAAATATATAACTTCATTTGTTATGCATCATTTACCTACTTCCATAAATTCAGAAACCTTTATGCCACTTTTCACCAAAATAACTAAATATATCTTACTTTTGCACCAGGGGTTGAAGAGCAGGACAAACTGCCCCAGACTGACCCCGCTGCCTTGGTCGAGGGTCAGCTGGTACAGGCCTATGGGGGCGCTGGGGTTACTGCACACGGTGAGTGATACAGTGCTCTCAGACGTCAGCGCTGCAGTTGCACTCCAGCGAGTCTTCAAAATAAATTTACTGAGTCCAAATTTTACTGCAGTGTCTGCGTCCTCGGAGGGCTCTGGGCCTATAAAATCAGTGCATGTTCAACGCAACAGTATTACACATGCTTAAAGGGGAATATACCCAAAATTTCACACAGTATCAAAAAAACCTGAGTGGTTTGGTGTGAAATGCTCCGCTCTGAGCCAGAGTGTTCACAGTGGTGGTGATGGGGACCAGACGTCTGAAGAGTTTAATGCCTCTAAAAGGTCCTTCACAGAAAGGTTTTACACAACATAGTCACAAATACACTGCCTGATGCCTGAGACATTGTTTTATCATAACTTTGTGATAAAGTTTTGGCTTTAAAAGTATTTCTAAAGACCAGAAAATTACATGCAGAGCAGGAAAATAGTACCTGTAAAAATGCAGGTTCAGTGGTCATTTTGTAAATTAAAGGCTATATTTGTGTTGTAGAACCCCTGGTTCCTATCAGCACCACTGTAAAGAAATCTGAGTCAGTTTCTCTACAAATGGATTTCACATTAAACCACTCTAAATGAGTCCGAATGACTCAGTGACACTGAATTATGTAGAAATTTTGAAAAATTGGTGGCGTTCCCTTTTAATATAGCAGAAGAAAGGTATTCTTGTATTTTACTTTCACAGCATGTCTATACCAAAGAGAAAAGAAAGAAGAAAATGTTGAAATTGTCCTCTAAATTACAAACTGAGTGTCAGTTTTCAGCGAGAGCTCTGATACTACTTAAAAAGTAAGGTAACTGGTCAAGTTTAAAGGCACATATGTACAGTGAAGCCATGATACACAGCCTGAGCGCAATAACCCACACCCAAATCAGCTAAAATCCCTTCTAGTCTTCTCAGAGAGCAGCTGGACTGATCTGTGGGCAGGAGAATGGGTGAAAGGTCAGGGGTTGCCAGTGACTGCTCTGCTCTAGCCAAGTATGTCAGGGAGCCCTGTAGGTTGCATAGGTTTTGAGCCAGCTGCCTTTCAGAGCTGTAACATTAGTGCGTTGACTGATAATTAGATACACGGATGAACCTCTCTCTAGGGATCTGGATACATCAGAACCTAGAATAGCTTTTATCCCAGTTTAGCCCCTGAACATTCCAGGCTTATTACACACTAAGCCTAACGGAGCTTTTCTTAGGTTATAGCAGTGTGTAATAAAACTGGCGGGCCCATGTCTTAAAGGGTTAAATCACTGATAGTTTTGCTTCTGAATTCTGCATTTGTGCAAAGTCTGCATCTGTTATGCATGACTGCTGATGTGACTGCATTACTTTACTATGTACTAGCTGGCTAGTTAGCAAGCTAAAGGCTGCACAGCTAACATCAACGAAAAAGGAGGGCAATACACCACAGTTCTAAACCAAAGCTTACAGCCACACAAAGCAATATTTCACCATATATATATATATATATATATATATATATATATATATATATATGTTATGTTCAGATGTCTTGCATTACAACATTTATATGGCTAGCTAATTAGCTCACTGAAGCTAACTGAACATTGTAGTTCTCTAATAATCTCACTGTGGCTCTTCTGCTGGTAAAACAGCACAGATCAGCATTAATTCCATGCTGATTTAAACTGGTTTATACTGGTCCAGTGCTGGTCATCCAAAACAACATATCGCTGTTGTCAGAAGAAAACCTTGTATTTCCAAAATGGTAACTTTACAGGAAAAGGAAAAAAACCTACTTCACTTTTGATGTGAGTCAATGGAACCAGACTTTTTTCCAAGTCGTTTTAGGCTGTTTCTTTTGGTCCGTTCTTCATGAAATTTACACACAATGTAAAGAGTAACAGGCATTTTCAAATTACCTCAAAAAGCTGAAAAACGAGATACAAGGTTTTCTTCCGACAGCAGCGATATGCTGGTTTTGCTGCTGTTTTTTCTTGCAGGGTAACTGAACACTGAACATTGTCGAGGGCGAGCGTGTTTTGATTGAAACTTTCTAGGAGTGAATCATGGTTGGCGAGGCCATGTTAAAAAGTACTGAAACTACAGTAATTTAAGTGTTATTTGGGTAACAGTTTAAATATTATGTCATTTATAAACTCAGACAACAGTGCAGACCAAACTACCAAGAATTAGTAGCAACGGTTAACATTGCATGAAAGCTAGTAAAGACCAGAGACATTATAAAGGAGGAGGCAGTTCACTGGTTGGAAAATGAATGGGAAAACCCATAATGCTCAGTATGGTGTTTATTTATGGGAAAGGTCCCACTGTTCAATAAAAAGAGCCAAATGGCTTGTGGGTAAAGCCACCAGCAGATAAACCTCCCCTCAGTTGAGATCTGTTCATGTGCAGTAGCAAAAACAAGCCATGTTTTTTGTGTGTTATTTGAGCAAAATGCTACAAAATATTCATGCAGTTTTTGTCAGACGTTTTTGAAACGCTAATCTGGTGTTCGGTTTTGAGTTTATAGTTCTCTCCTCATTCAAAACAAACAGGAGCCTGGGCTTGTATGAGTGGCGTTGCCAAGATGGCTGCAGAGTGGACAGACTTTCCTGTAAGGACTTTTAAAATAACTAACAGCCAACAATGACTTTCATTCCCAATAATCACAGTTAGCAGCTGTGAGTGAAGTACATTCTTTCTTCAGGGGTGAGTTGAGGTACCTGTGGTGGCGATGAGGTTGATGTTGGTTCCATTTTGAAAGTGAGCGCCAGGTCGTAGGTGAAGGGTGATGGTAAAAGGTTGACCCCTTCTCACGATCAGCCTGGTCACTCCATTCAGCTCCGTGTGGTGCTCAGCATTGTTCACCGCGCAGGCCAAATCAACATGATCTATCTCCAGCACTGGCAGGTCAGAGTAGCATTAATTAAGCATAACTTCACATTTATGTCTATAGGTCTCGGGTCAAAGCAGAAACAGGGCTAGCTAAGTTAGACATGAATGGCTGAGGTAAAAGCCCTGTTTGGACCAGAATGAATGAATTTAGTAAAGTTCAGAAGAGATGGATTTTCATACCATGACCAGCTGAAGATTTGAGGTTAGAATTTAGCTTTGCTAATAAACATGGTGTCCTCTTTTAAAAGGCTAACATGAAAGGGTTGTTATCTGGATAGAGTTGTATTTTGAAGGGAATAAAAACCGAACGAAAATGTCACCGGTGTTACCACAATTTGTTGAAATGTATTTTCGCAAAAATTGTTAATTTGTTTTTCTTTGAACTCATTTAAAGAGCAGATGTGCAGAAACTGATTAATGCTCATTCAGTTACGAAGCCACAAAACACATATACAACATTTGAGTTCTTTCATAGTGTATCTTTATAGTCATTGAGCCTCATTCATTCATTAAAAATGATGAAATCATTGTAGGGAGTAAGTTTAAAGAAACTGATCAACTTATAGATTTATAAAAGCTATAAAACAGATCCTGGGATCTTCTTTAATGACACACCTTTCAGGTAGATCATAGTCATCTCAACATTTTAACACAGTGACACGGAGTAACACCAATGACAGCACGAAAATACAATTCAGTCAGAACAGGAATAGGATTCCATTATGAAATGTCCACCACAAATGTCCACCATAAACAGTCTTTGAGGTGAATATTGCCTAAAGGAGTTACAGTGGACTTCTGTGGTCATGTCACTGGTGTTGCAGAAAGAGTGTGAGACCAGTGACAGTGACACCAGTGACACTTTGATCCAAACATAGGATTGTCTTTAATACATCTGACACATACAAGACGTATGACTTAAGATGTTATATTAGTGATTAGTTATTTATGCTATTCATTCAAATAAAACTCAAATACTAGGCTTTTAGAAAGAGTAACACCAGTGACACAAAGAAAATACTGTGGAAGACTGTGGGATATGTGAATTTCCCATTTAAAGCTCTGAAACAGCACTCTACCACTGAACTTATTTTTTTAAACCAAGTGTAAGGTATATAAAAAACAGAGTGTTCTGAGAACAGCAGTGACCAAAATATTTGGGACAAAAACGTTTTTAATAAAAATGGAAGGCTCATAATAATAATGTAAGCTCATTGTGCATGACAAAAGTACTTAACCTATTTATTTGATACTTTTATTACTTAAAAAGTACTTAATTTTTACATGATACAAGTATTTTACTTAATAAAGTACTTAATGAAGTACTCAAACCTTTTCTTAACCAGGTTATATTTTGGTTTTTCCATCTGAATTTACATGACCAAATCGTAAGGCATATTATTCAGTAACTGCATGAAATAAATGTAAATTTTTATTTTATTATTATTATTTTTTTTGTAAAAACTCCCCTCAAATTAACAGAACATGTGTTTTATGATCACACATATTGCTATATGCTTACAATTTACTGCTAAAAGCCAAAAATCTTTGTATTATTTTATAAAAATAATTTTTACAGAGTGTATCACTGAAGAGACACCATGTGTTTATAGTTTATAGCCCAGATTTGTGGAAAAATGGGTCGACTTTCAGTAGACAAAAAAAAGAGTTCAGCTTCTTTTATTATAAGGGTTTAAAATTACATCACCCATCTATTTGACTGGAAAGAAGACAGTTACAGCTCTCATATGACACCTACCTTTTGAATTTAGCTTATGAAATATGAAAGTTATGAAGAACATGATGAAGTGTGTTTTGGAACCACCGGTGGTCCCAAGTAGTTGAAAAGATTAAAGATTACATCTGATTGCCTATTATGCATACTGAGACTAGACATATGTCTATTTAAATATGAATAAAAATATCTATATAAATATAGATATGAACTTTTAAGGCACCAGAGACAAAACTTTACATACTCAAATGCTGGTCCTGGTCAGTAGTAATGTTTGCCGCTGCACATATAAATTTGTTTAACTGGCACAAATCACTGCATTTTCAAAAATCATCAAATATCAAAGTCAGAAACTCTAAAATATCAAAATATTGTCACATATTTATTGCATTTTCTTGGTGCCAACATTCATGTGCACCAGTTTTCACTCTGTAGTGTTGTGACATTGATGTCCACCTAATGATTAATGAAGATTAATCATATTTCTGAATGTACAGACAGCAGAATCTACCTCACTGATGGCTTCTCAAAGCACGCACAGCGCTCCACCCACTGTACAACTAGCTCCATGAAAAAAGCTCAAGTCTTTAAATCTTACCTTGATCCATATTCTCAGTTTCCGACTCGGACCTCGTGTGCGTGAGTAAGTTTGGGTCTTGCCTCTGCGCTAGGGCCAGTAAAGGGATATTTCAGGCATGGCTAATATTACTGCAGCATACCACCTTTGAACATCTTTATTTATGGCAGTTTCAACCCAGCAGAAGACGCCACTATCATATGAACACATCATATTACACTCATTCTAGTGTAACTGCTACTCAGCCATACTGACATATTCATTACTCCATTATTCTGCTCTAATGTTTACATGCTATTTGAAAAAGAAATCATGAAAAATACTAACGGTGGTAAACATTTACTGTGTGCTATCTGTGCCACTGATGTAGCTTTATAATTGACAGTCCTTCTTATTGACTACAGTTAACTGAGTTTTGACCATGAACCAGCAGGTGGGCAAAAACAATATTAATGAATTATATCATGTTTTGCCTTTTTCCCATCTCCACCAATCATGGAGAGAAAACCAGCCAGCTCAACTCACAGTTTGGAAGAAAAATGCATAATTTCCTGTTGCCCGTGCACAAAGGACATGTATTTCCATATATTTTTCAAAATAAGTGTCAAATATGTAATGTATTATCATGAATGTTTGACATATATGTACATATTAAAATTGTGCAATATTGCATGTTTTGTGTCTACATATGTGGAGGTATTGCCATATACGCACATATATTGGCATATAATAAAGTATTAAAACATAGGACAGTTAAATATATATTTAGCACATATAATTTAAAACCACATATACTGGACGTATGTGTGTTTCCATATATTTTTCAAAATAAGTTTTTAAAACTATATTACCATAAATGTTTGACATATATGTAAATATTAAAACTGTACACCATATCTACATGTGTAGATCTTTCAATATGTTCCCATATATGCACATGTATTGGCATATATTTCAATTTTCAACAACAGTACAGTTAAATATCTTTCACACTTGTATTTAAAATGAAACATATATTGCACATATATTTTTTAACATGAGCAAATATATGTACATGTGCTTTTCTTCAATGTGGGTCACAATGACATTGATCTCCAATGAAGTAACAACTGCATTTCACTTAGTTTCAGTTTCCACCGTGATTTGATTATAACTCTTCAAAGAAGCAATTTCAGTGCATCTGGAAATTTCACAATTAATTTGACCCAAAAATTACTTTTTAAAAACAATGTGTGAAGGTAGGAACTGTTCACACAGTACTGGAATACAGGCAATAATAGAAACAATACTTTTTTTAAAGTTTGAAAACATTTGTGTTTTTTTTTTTAATGTTGACTAAAAAAGGAGCGCACCCTTCTTTTGAAGGTCATTACAGTGAGTTACAATTGATTCCAGCATTTCAAAATCAATCACCACCTTCAAGGCCTTTATTTACACACCAAATGCGGTTTTTCAGATGGTGAACATGCAACATTTCTTTATCCGAATTTTTATCCGAATTTATTAGAATTTTGCGAATTTTCACTGCTCAGTCAATCATTCCTGAAGTGTGAAGTATGAAGTAAATGTGTTTCTGCTGTCTTTTATTTACATGCATTTGCATCAACCCAACAGACGAAAAACATAACCAGTTCACATTCTGTTTATTTCAAGTAAACAAGCGAAAAAGTAACAAGTGTGGAAAAGAATTGCAATCAGATGATTTTGTAATAAACACATAATAAACATGTAATAAACAGGCCTACACAATGCAAATGTATAAAGAATTTTAAATTACTGCGCCACCTAGAGCCGCATTTTTATTCTCTTTTCAGCATCTACATGCTGACGTTGAGGTTTGTGTATGCTTTGACATAACCCAGTTTCTTGCTGTAAAAAGTCGCCATCAGTTTGCATGGGCCACTTTGGGTGGGGGTGAAGTAAATCCTCGTTTTGGCCTCTTGTTCAGAGCCCACGTATGAAATCCTGCATTTCCAAAACAAATTTAATTAAACAGTTACCATCAGTAGTTGGTGTAACGCCTATATAATGAACTCTGGGTCTAAGCTGTTTTTCTCTATGGTAAAAAAACAAAAAAACAAAAAATGAATGGCGTTTTTGAAAATTGCCACTGTGCTAAACAGAAAAGTTTCCAAATCCGATACGTTTTGCCGTACGTCCATTTTTTCCCAGATGTCACTGGATCTTCGAGGGTGATAGTCAGATTACAACTACTGCTGAATGCAATCGAACACTAATGCACACTGAACTAACATTATAAGACTGGCAGTCTTTCCAAAATACCCCACACAGAGCAGTAAGCTTTGTCAAATGTAGTGGTTCAGTGGTTTTGCTGATAGAATCCCACAGTTTGAGTAGCTGGTGTTGGTATATAACAGTGTTCTTTAATAGCAGACTTACTTTCATGCAATATCATTTCAGTGTGCAGGAGTGTTAGTTCTTACAGCATGCATGCAGCAATATTCATGTTTTGACTGCTAAACCGGCCTCATAATTCAGAGGAGCCGGTTACATCCCTGCCGAAATAACAAGCACAGACCAACACGAATTCCATGTTGGTCTAACTGGTTTGTGCTGGTCTGGTGCTGATTTAGCTGGTCACCCAGCATGGTCTTACTGGTTGACCAGCATACCAGCATCCAAAACACAACATATACTGGTTTTGCTGATGGCCAGCCATGCTGGGATAAGCTGGCTTATGTTGGTCTAGTGCTGGTGAACAGCGTATCAGCTTCTATTGCTGCTGACCTGCATAAAAGCATTCAAAACACAGCATATCGCTGTTATTGGAAGAAAACCACGCATCTCCAAAATGGTAACTTTACATGAGAAGGAAAAAACATACTGTATTTTTAATGTAAGTCTATGGAACCAGACTTTTTTCCAAGTCGTTTTGGGCCACTTCTTTTGGTCCATTCATCATAAAATTTCCACACAATGTAAACGACAACAGGCATTTTCAAATTATATCAAAAACTGGAGAATGACAAAAATGGAGACAAGGTTCTTCCGACAGCAGCGATATGCTGGTCCTACTGCTGACCAGCCTTGCTGGTCCATGCTGGTTATTCTAGCAGGGATTCAAAGGACAAATGCGCACAGAATAAAACGTATCAGCTTTAGAACATTTTTCAGGGCGCGATAGTGGGGTTTTTTAAAAAATGCCGTTCATTTTTCTGGCCACGTCACAGTTTTGCTAGTTGTGAGGAAATGCATGAACATTGCAGATTCCTACCTTTGAGTCAGCACTTGTCCGTTGGTAAGATTTGCTCCTTCCACACCAAACCAGCAGTCACTCAGCGTCTCAGGCAGTGGGTTCTTCACTGAGAGCTTTACGCAGCTCTGCTTTCCTACTCTGGGCTGCCCGACAATCTGCACAAAAAGAGAGGACTCATCTCTTAGACAGAAAATGTTAAACGCAGAACACTAAACGTGCTGCAGATCAAATGGCGTCTCACTTGATCTGATTGTACTACCACTAAATGAACGTGTCAACCCACTGATCACCAACTTAGCACACTCCCATGAATAAAAACAAATTTCCTTATAAAATTCACTTGACACTGCCGAGTTCAAATTCACAGCACCTGAATGTTGAGTTTGGGGTCTTGCAGGGTGATAATGCGCTTCTCCATCATCCTGGCCATGGTTGACTCGTCTGTGAGTAGCACCCTGACCAGCAGCTGGCTGCTAGTGCCTAGCAGTGCGGAGTACCTCGTGTACAGATGCTTCATTGGAACCTTTAGCACTACAAACATACAAGATCATGTACGGTCAGTCTGCTGTGTAGGCAATGTGGTCTGGTCTGCATGTTGAAAGTGACAGCATTTGGCAAATTCTGAAAAGCTTAAAGCCCCATTGCTACAGTTCTCACAGCACCTTAGAGAACTGCAAAATGTGCTGTGTAAAATGGATAGTTTTGATTCTAAAATCGGTTTTATCTGATTTTGATTCTAAAATCTGGTAAAATCTGTTCTATCTCATTTTGATTCTAAAATCTGATCTATCTGGTAAAATCTGTTCAGTTTCATTTTGATTCTAAAATCTGATCTATCTGATTTTGATTCAAAAATGTGATCTATCTAGTAAAATCTGATCTATCTGATTTTGATTCTAAAATCTGATCTATCTGGTAAAATCTGTCCTATCTCACTTTGATTCTAAAATCAGATCTATCTGATTTTGATTCTAAAATTGAATCTATCTGATTCTGATTCTAAAATCTGATGTATCTGGTAAAATCTTTTCTATCTGATTTTGATTCTAAAATCGGATCTATCTGATTTTGATTTTAAAATCTGATCTATCTAGTAAAATCTGGTCTATCTCATTTTGATTCTAAAATCTAATCTGTCTGGTGGCTCTGATCAGGTCCTAAAATCTGTGTGGATCTCTTATAAAATGCTTGTTATACACCCACACGGCCACTCCAGGTGCGTAGCTACTGGGCGGCCTCACTTGGAAGCCAGGCCTCGCAGGAAACAAAAAATCTCCAATGCCAATGAAAATGACATAATGCAAGGTTTTTATGGGCCTTTTTGGTGGATTCCATCACCATGGCAACATTTACATGGTGGTATAAAAAGTATGAAAAGGTGCTTTTTTCATGTAAATTTGCTTTTTAAACATGTAAACATAGCATTACCTTAGTCCACTGGTGAGAAATGAGCTGTGCTTGTTCCTATAGACTGTTTACTTAGCTAGCGAGTTGTAGTAGTTGACCATGGACCAATTCAATATTCACTACTTTAAAAAGCGACATGGACATCACAGTTTTCAACCCTTTCGCTCTAAACAACATCTGCGCCTAGTGCTGTTAAAGCCAGGCTTCTGGTTAATTAGCCTTTATTTGTATGCAAGGCTGAAGTTGGTTTCTTATTCAAAAGCTCATTGAACTTTTCCATTCCGCCTAAAATGAGGCAGCAGTTACATTCTGTGCTTTTGCACCACTTAAGGTGGAACAGAAAACACAAAGAAGAAGCTTGCAAATAAGAAGCCAACCTCCGCTTTGTCTATGGTTCGCTGTCATTTGTTATAGAACAGTGTTTCCCAGCTTTGGTCCTGGAGGCCCCCTCGCCCTGCATATATACTTTCCCGCTTCATCTCAGTAAGAGGTTGTTCTAAAATGAATTTCTTGCTATGCCACTGGGCCACAATACAGATTACTGATAATGAACTGCATTGTTTGGCAGAAGAATTGTTCATTGCTATTACTATTGAAAAGAAATGGAATCATTAACTGAAAACGTGCTGTATTACTAATACAAAGATCCACTTGAGGCCTTATGTCATGCTGATTTTCCCACAGTTAAGGGAGTTTTAGGCACTCAGCTTCACATCACTGTAATGCACAGCCTCTCATGGCTTGTTGCTTTAATAGGTATCTGCCATTCTGTCTGTTAGAAACACAATGCTAATAAAGCCATACTGCTGCTGTACTTCCTTGCGTGAAGTTTCTGCATAATTTGGACATTGAGATGTAAACAAAGCAATTCCGAGTCATTTGATGTGAAATAGTTCATTGTAGAGAACCTTATTACTCAGATTTCTTTACAGTGGTAGTGATGGGAACCAGGTGTCATGATGTCTATAAGACAAATGTAGCCATTTTATCCTATACAAAATCAGCACCTACACGTCTTCTGAGTTTTGATGGTGGTAAAAGAGTGGTAAATCTAAAAAAATTAGTTTTCTTTAAAGACCTTACAACAGCCTGCATATACCTCTCCGTGACAAAGGTTTTAACCCCTTTGCATATTTGTAACCATTTTATGTAATAACTTTCCATGACAGCTTTTTTGGAGGTCTTTAGATGTGTGGCTCCTCTGACCACCACTGTGGACAATTCTGACTCTGCAACTTTCTCTAGAATAGAGCGTTTCAGATCAGACCTCTCTGAGTGACTTTGTTTTCACCACTTAATTATGCAGAAAGTTCAGAAAAATTGGTGGAATTCCTCTTCAGTCACTAACTCTTGGTGTTCTACATACATAGAACACTGGATACTGCAATTATGATCCCTCACAATAAAGTACAGCTACTGACCTTCACCAGGACTGAGGAAGTGTTCCCCTGTGTAGAACTCAGGGGAGCTGTTGTCCAGAAGGCCATTGTGAAGCACCCCTCCAGAGCTGACCTGAAGTTTAATCACCTTCTTAACACTGCTTTTATTAGTAACGCGGATATGCAGCAGAAAGTCTGAGCCTTTCAGAACATCTCCAGGGTCTTCAATGCTCAGATCGAACTCCTGACAGACCTGAGCGTTCCTGTAGGACTCCCGCTCCTCTTTAGAGCCTTAAGGTACAAAACAATGAGATGTAGAAGAAAAAGTGAGTTTTTCATAAGGACAAATTTAATGTTCTGTTCTTTCCCTTCCAGCCAGGACATGTTTTTAAAAATGAATGTGCTATCTGTGGCTCTGTTTACATGCAAAACATTTGCCAATCCAATTGAATACATTCCAATTACAGATTAAGACTGAGGTCTTTATGCTCACTATACTCAACAATCTGATGGAAATACTTCGTTTACATGCTCATTACAAGTAATCTAATCCAAAATGACGCACATGTGTAGAGGACCACTTAGAGTAAACGTTACCATGACAGCAAACATCACGTGAGGTTCAGTCATAGTGAGATGAGCAGCAGTGAGCAGTGCTTGTGTTTTTAATTGCTTTAAAATGATGTCAGACTCAGAAAAATGTACTTCACATGTACTTATTAAGAAAGCGGTGAGAGGAAGATGTTCTGTCTCATGTTCTGAGACACATAAGCTGGACGCCCTGTCCCACCAGTTTCTGCTCCCGCCATGTTGAACGTTATAAACCTCACATGCGCAGAACGTACTTACACGTTCCGTTGGAAATGTAATCATGTCATCATTTACATGGCTATTATTCTTCAATTTAACGGATTATTTACAGGATTACCCACCTCATTCAATCGGATAGAAATTGTATTCTGAATGGCCCCAATCAGACTAGATTACACTGATTGAGGTGTTTCCATAGATGTATTCTATTCTGATTGAGCTACTAGTCAGATTATCAATGGATTATTGGGCTGTATGTAAACGTGGCTAATGTAATTGTTTTGTTTAAAAGACATCATATGCTTCTTTAAGGACACTCTGGCCAAAAAGAAAATGTTAACCATCGCTACATCTGTTGTAAACATGCATATTTTCCCCCGGTTCTGCGGTTCTGCTGTTGTCTCTAGAGCACACTCTTAAAAAAGATGGTTCTTCAGGGTTCTTTAGTAAAGCTAAATAGATATCTATATTGAATCATGAACACTCAAAGAACGCTTTGCACGATTATAGGGTTCTTTACATCATGAAAGTGTTCTTCAGATTGATGGAGAATGTGCTGTAGATGGTCCTCAATGGAACATTTTTGAAAAGGCTTCCATATAGTGCCAAAAAGGGTTCCACCCTTGGCACAAGCCAAAGAACCCTTTTTTGTAGGGCTGGACGATACGGACATAAAATGTAATGTTCGATGAAGCTGTTAGATATCACAACGATGAAATGAGATGATAAATTATTAAAATCGTGTGCCTCTGACTGGATTTGCCAGAAGTACATGCTTTTTTTTTGCTGTGTGGACAGAAATCTAACATGTTTTTAACCAAATAGGAAAAAATACAAAAGTGCTATTCACTAATGTGCAAAGCACTGCTCTAATGCAGCGTCAAAAGCTATTTGACTACTAGTGGCGCCTCCTTGTGGAGAATTTGCAGCTTGTGAAATGTGAGTGAGCTCCATGAGGTGCTTCAGTCTGAAAACAGGTTTGCCTGAAGAGTTTTTTCTAGCCGTGTTTGCAGACAGGCTACAAACACAAATAAATATGTATAGTTTTATTTTCAACGAAGACCTAAAAAACCACCCCTTTTGATGATGCAGGTTTGTTGTAACAGTAGCCATTACCGCTTCATACATTTGACCATACAGTCTATGTATTTTTCACACAGGAAGCCTGAGCGGTCATCATGTTTTAAGCATTTTTACACGCTAGGAGAACAGTGTAGGGTATTTTTGAGTTGTACATGTTGGTTTAAAGGGTTTTTTGTTACTTGTCCTCTACATAAGCAAGCAGGGTTCAAACTCAGAAGCACTTGTTGGCCTTCTAAAGCTACGCTAATGTAATTATGTTCTGTTGGTCTGGCACCTGTGAAGGTCATTTGATCTGCTCTTAGTGATGTGTTTTGTGGAAACATATATTGCGATAAAACATAATTTGTCATGCAGCACTAGAACAGTGTTTCTCAACCCTGGCCCTGCACTTTTTAGTGTTTTCCCTGCTCCCAACACACCTCATCCAACTAGTCATCTTATTAACAGCCCCTTACTGTGTTGAAGTGGGTGTGTTAAAGCAGGAAAAGCCCAAAAATGTGAAGGACAGTGGGCCTCCGGGACCGAGGTTGAGAAACACTGCTCTTAGAATCCGATTTCCCTGGTTTAAAGACTAAGAAAACCTTCATCTTATGATGTATCTTGAAGGTAGAAAGACCCTTCTGAGGTGGATTTTATGTAAGAGTGCTGTTTTGAAATGAAACAGTGGAAGGAGAAGGACAGCAGATTGCTAACGTTACTGCTAGAAAGCCGAGTATCTTATCACAGCCCTATTACTGTAATAACTGTCTTCAAATCATCCTTACATTGGAGAGAATGGATTACTCAACAGAAATGACTCGTCAGATAAGAAGGACAACAAGATAATGTTAGCAAAGTTAGCATACTTTACCTCAGATTAGCTTCTTTTCTCTGGTTGAAATGATAATCATTTAAAACACATTTCTGGTGTCCATTTTGTGTTGAATACAAATCAAATCTCTGTTTACTTTACAATTTTTTGTTTGGCAACCAGGATTAGAGTTCGTGTTAATGCTAGCTAGTTTGTATTTATTAGCCTATAGCTCAGTGGCTAGCAGTCAGGATTGAGAGACAACACAGGAATTAGTGCATGCTGGGTATTGTAGTGAGAGAACATTGATGAACAAAAAACATTAAAAAGATATAAAGTGAGGAATTTAGACTAAACTAAATTTTAGAGGGATTTAGACAAAATTTTCCTTGGTTACTTCATAAATTTAGTTTCCTGTTTTTCGCCCCCATGTCAGGGCGCATTTATAAATGATAACATGTTCTTAATGCACTTTTATTGGTTAAAAAAATGAACATTTTTGACTGAACTTCATAACAGAGATTGGTCAGGGATTTCACTCAAACATAACCTCAAAGTTTACAACTTAAGTGCGGCCACATGGATAAACTTCTGAATAGATTATGGGGAGCTTACCTTCTTTGTATTTGTACAGATGTGTGATGTCCTCCCTTGTGTCGTTCCCGATGCTCTTTGTGCTGATATTTTGGCCTACTTTGTCTTTACTTAGCACATCCTCTAAGATGCCATTTCTCGTTCGATACTTTCTGACAACATCAGCGTTGACCTCAGCGTACACAAACGCCGCGTCATACGCACAGGTGAGGTCACCTTCCTTTATGGCCTTTACGGGGACAGGGCCACAACGCATCACACCTGTTATGGGCCAGACAAAGAAGGAAATTACCATTGGAAAGCATAAGATTACAGCACTGGTGCTTGAAAAGTGGTTCCTGTTTGACCCTTTTATGAATGAAACAAATCTTTTAGATTGCTTTAGTTAATCTGGTTCCTTATGTCACTGCCTACTGCATTCAAATTCTGCTGCTTTTGGTGGTCCCAGTTGGTGGTTCTGCAGATGCTCCTCTTTATAATTGTGCAGGAATCACCCAAGTTCTATATTCTTAATTTTAACATTAGAGATGACACAATACGACCATTACTGATATATATTGAAACCTTGAGTATACTAATATTTTTCTTTAAAAACTACTAAGCTTTAAAATGAGCTATTTTTAATTGAAACACTTCGGTCAGAAATGAGGAACCTCTACAATAATGCTCATTTTGCTAGCACCCCTATGGGATTATAGTAGCATGTTAACACTAATGCTGGTTAATTCATATTGTTTGGCTGTTCTACATTAATCACAGACATTTGAAGCTTGTAAAAGACATTCCATATGTTTTATTACAAGCTTAAAGACATATTTTACCTTGTATGAGCTTATTCTAATTGATATATCACTCTACAACCCCACAGGAAAAACTACACAGCTAACAAACATGATCTGCATTGAAGAATCATCAGAAGGAAACCTCATCACAGCCAAAGCCAACATCTGAAGTATGTAAAACAACTTCTAGATAAGTCAGAGGTATTCTGGAAACAGGTGCTGTAGATTGATGAATTAAAAACTGAACTTTCTGGCTACAATCACCAAAGGTATGTGTGGAGAAAAAGGGAGCAGCATTTGATGAAAAGAACACCTCGCTAAGTGTTAAACTTCAGATAGTGTAGATGGAAGAATGGGTTCCACTAAATATTAGCTACGTCTGGAATTAGGAAACTGAAGCTGATAAGACGCTGGCTTCTACAACAGGACAATGATCCAAAACATGCCTCAAAATCCACCATGAACAACTTCAGGAAATACAAGCTGATGCTTTATGAATGGCCCTTGCTGTCTCCTTGAATATCATTTGTCCAGGTGTGCCCTTTTGCATACAATTGTAACAATGACACAAAAATTTAAATACAAGAAGTATTATTAAATAAAAATGAACTAAAAAATACAGAAAATACACATTTTTTTATTCAGATATCATTAGGCCTTTGAAGGCCTAGAAGGTTCCTGTCTGCACTAAAAACATGTATAGAATACTTACAAGCACATATTTAAGCCATCGCAGCATAAAGTTTGGTTTGTGAATGTAGCCCTAGTGTCTTTACATATTCACTTCATTTTAGACCAGTACCTTCACTTTGTTCTTGAGGTGTTGGGTCACTGGCTTGCCAGCCATCATATCCAGGTTTGAGGTCAGGGCGTTTCATCCAACTTTCCACCCAGCAATGAAAATTCCTGTTGGGATATTCATTTAGCCATAAGATTGAAAGGATAAGTACTTGTCATTGTTATAGATCCTGTATTGTTTGTTGGATTCCTGAATTTTTACTATTGAGGATCTGCTCCCAGGTTCTCTATCCCGGCATCATTTATTGATGAGTGATTACTAAAAGCCGGTATCTGCGCCGGTCCCATTACAGAATGAGTACAAGTACAAGCCTATAGGTTTTACTGTTATGCAAAGTCTACAAAAGTTTTGAAATGTTTTTTTCTGAAAAAAAAAAAGTTGTGAAAACTGTATTTTTTTTTACATTACTATGAAAAGTGGCAACAAGCATTGACTCACCACAGAGACTCCTTCATTGTGAGACCGTTCTCTGTAATCACTGTTTCTATCTTGAGGTCGCCGTTGGTGTCGTGAGCTGATTCAAAGTTGGTGATCACCCGACAGGGAATCCCAAGAGCTCTGGCAACTAGAAAGAAGGAATTTGAAGAATAATGTTATTAATTACTCTAATTGCCATGTGTAAGTTCATCGTTATATGTTATGCTTTATAATCTTTCGTTCTGGTCTTGTGGCCTCTGTCATATGCACAGTAGTGATGGGAGGTATGAAGTAACCGTAGAAGTTGTGAAATTCAGAAGTTCATCTTAGTATAGCATCATTTTAGTTAGAGCAGATAAGGAAATGGGAACTATCTGATGAGCACTTTATAAATGCTCCTGTGAAAAACCTTTTAGAGAGTGTGCGTGCAGAAAGTTATCAGCTTCCTGTGCTGTCAGTAGAGAATAATCTCTTCAGATGTTTCTATAATGTGAAATTAATATGACATTTAAATTAATTTTGACTAAATTTAAGAATAAAAAACATTTGTTTATGCAAAACATGGTGGGGATTTTTTCAGTGTGTTTATTCTACTATTATCTACTAATGATAAGCATTATAGTATTATATGTATAGACAACTACTGATTGAGGATTACCTGTATAGACAAGTATTGATTGAGTGTCACCTGTAAAGATGACTACTGATTGGGTTTTACCTACATCAGCAATTTCTGATTGGATATTACCTGTATGCATAACTCTTAACTGAGTATTACCTGTATCGATAACTACAGATTATAGATGATTTCTGATTGGATATTACCTGTATAAATAACTCTTGCCTGTGTATTACCTGTGTGGGTGAATACTGAGTGTGTATTACCTGTATAGATAACTCTTGATTGGGTATTATCTTTATGGACAACTACTCTTTGGATATTTCCTGTATAACTCCTGATTGGGTATTACCTGTGTAGATGATTCCTGATTGGATACTACCTGTATAAATAACCCTTGATCGAGGATTACCCCTTTAGTTGAATACTGGGTGTGTATTACCTGTATAGATAACTACTGATTGGGTATTACCTGTATAAATAACCCTTGATTATCATCTGTATAGGTGAATACTGACTGCGTATTACCTGCATAGATAACTCTTCATTTGGTATTATCTTATGGACAACTTCTGGTTGGATATCACTGATTGGGTATTACTTGTATGAATGGCTCTTGATCGGATATTATCTGCACAGGTAACTCCTGATTGGGTATTATTACTATAGACAACTCTTGATTGGGTATTACCTGTGCAGCCCACTGCTGCGAAGACCCAGCACTGGCCAAACCGCACTGGTTTACACTTGGAGTCATGCCATTGCCGCAAAATTTCCACGCTGCCTGTCCACTTTGAGGGTTCCACTCCACCAGAGTAATTTCCATCCCATCTCCCCCAAAGGACTCCACTGTCATCATTTGAATTGATCTGACACAAGAGCAGAATTTTACATTAAAACCTTAATCAGGCAAACCACAAAAACCATAGAAAGAACACAACGTAGCTGAATTCATGGACTGTCTGTGAGGTTTAGTATAACATCAGGGCTCCAAACTGGTTTGAGGAATGATTGGTATTTTGCTATGAATAAAAATAAAACCAAAAACATAATCATCCTTAACTGTTAATTTAATAAACTCTGAAACCAGTTAATAATATTATTATTTTGGTTCTGCTCAGAGCAGAATTGGTTCATCTGAACATCTGATTCAGACCTTGGTACTCGTTACAACTGACAGGAAATAGGAGATTTGCGTCATTTGGTTTTCGCTCTTCTAGACCTCCTAAACCTGGACCGCAACATCACTGCACAGTGATTTTTGTATGTTAATATACCAGATTCGACCACAAGGCGATGACCTTTCAACTGTGAAACCGATGAATCAACTGACAGAGTATATATAGTTATGACTGAAAGTGGTCGTCTAATACAGCACTCACCATGGCACTCAACACCCTGGTCACATAGATCGGGTCATTTCTCTGACGACAGTCCTTATCTGGGTCATCTTTGTGTTCAAGGCTTTGATCCAGAATCTTCATGGAGGCCTTCAGGATACCTGACTCAAACTACAAAGCATATATACAGTCAACTCCATTATTATGGGCACCCTGGGTAAAAAAAGTGACTTGAAAAAAATCTTTGTGGTTAATTAGCTCAGTCTCACATTGAAAATATGAGAGAAATCTAACATTTAATTGAGGTTCATTTGGTCCAAGAAAACAAAACTGAACAAAACCACAGCTGTCACAGTTATTACAGAATTTATCCAGAACCTCCAGGACCCTATGTCCTCGCTTTTGGATCCCACAAGTTTTCAATGGAGTTTAGGTCATGGGACTGTGATGGGCAAAAGACAACAAAGTGGCACTAAGAACACAAATGAAAAAGCTACTTAAGGTGGATGAGGACATATCCGAGCAGGTGGGGACATGAGAAATGCTGACAGGACCTAGTTTACTTAGCTAGCTTGGCATTAGTTTGTAGCATATTGACTGTCATGACTGTGTCAAAATGAAGACAAAAGCTTTTGCCAGTTTTCATTTTATCACTAGCATATTCATTGTGGTTATCTCAGTGTAGCATATGAGTAATAAATGAGTTATAAAGAAGTTAAGAAAATGCCCAGATTTTAGAAAAAGTAATTTGCATGAAGGCACTGTGTTTGTGTGTGAATAGTAGGAGAAGTACAGCTAGAGTTTAAGGTGGACTGGTCTGCATAGCTTAACTCCCAGTCTGTAAACAAGTCCCACTCCATCCTTGTTCCCAAGGCCTTTGTAAGAGCAACAGCTCCAAAACATCACAGATCCTCCATTTTTTGCCAAAAAGCTCATCTGGCCATAAAGCCTGATCACAATCAAAGTTCCAGTAGCTTCTAGCAAACTCTAAGTCCTGACATTTGTGGTTGGATGAAAGAAAAATATATCTCATGGCATGCATTTGTAATAGTTTATTGGTATGAAGGTGGAGTCATATTTGCAGTTTTAGAAACCTGGTGACCCCAAAATGCTACCATCTCCTGCAAATCTCCAACTGTGAGTCTTGAAGATGTGTTTTGCTTCTCTAACCGTCCTCCTCACTGTGCAGGCAGATTCGTAACAGCTCTGGTTGTTTTAAACTTCTTAATTATTGCTGTAACAGTGGATGTGGGCATTTTCAGACATGTAGCTTATTGTTAATGAATATCAACACAGTCGATGAATGACTGAGGGAGTTTTGCTTCATATTTAAACAAAACTGAAACAGGAAGCCATGGATGACCTTTCATGGATGGCTTAGGAAAACTTTAAAAATCAAATATGAGTGGGAACATTTCTCAGTTATGTTCAGTTCATAGGAATTCCTAGCAGTACAAATAAGTGTGATGCATAAAAAATATCATAATAAGGGTGTTTGTATTTGTAAGCATTGACCTTTTATACTAATCTTTATAAAGAGTGCCAATAATTATGGCACTCACTGACTGACAAAACAAATCCTGACTACAATATTCTTAAATGCCCAGACTGCCTGAGCACTTACACTCTTTGAATTGTTAGAACATAATATGTTATTAGAGGTGAACCAAATATGATAAAACTAAATAATGTGAATTTTATCTACAATTATCCTGAAAGTCCTAAGCGGCTGAGCTGCTCTAGAGGAGGTTTGTGTCTGCGTATGCACTTTTAGGAATTTGGGAAAAAAGGAGAAATTTCCTTAAACAACTTTTGCAAAACCACTCCATATAAACATACCTGGCCAAAATTCCACGGCATCGATCCGATGTTGTTAGAACTCCCAAAAAAGATAATCCCATCTTGGGACAGTAAGTACTCCCTTCTCTCTTCCTTCTCCTCCATGTACACAGTGTCATCTGTTACAAAGAATCACGGAGCTCAAAAATATGGTACATTTTAGAGATACAAATTATTCTTATGACTATTATATATATATATATATATATATATATATAATATATATATATATGCATATACACTTGTTTGGGTGCAAAAGTTTGGGCACCCCGGTCACATCACATTTGGTTGATTTTGATGTGGAAATAAGTTAAGGCACCTCTACAGAGAACACACTTCTGCACATTTGAATGCACATTTTTAATTCTATTAGCTGCATTTAACATATTGGGAAAAAATAAAAATGTTTTCATGTTAAACTCAGCAAATGAATAGAAATTGTGCACTAAAATATTCAGAAAAATGCCATATTTAAGTTTAGTCCTTATATTCACTAAGAAAATCAAGAAAACATGTCACATGACCGGGACTGTTTGAACTGTATATCACAACAAGACATCATCGTTTCTCTGAAACATCATGTCTCTAATTTCTTTATATTTTACCTGGACACCAGGGGTTGAACAGCAGCACAAATTTACCCAAATCAGTCTTGTGATTCTGTGGAGAGAACATGTGCCTTTGAAACATGCAGTGCTCACACACTCATTCAGCAACACATCACATTTTACTATCATACTAAAGTTCAAACATGTTTTTATACAGATATATTTCAGATATCTTGACCGTACTGAGGATTCAGACAGGACTAGAGTGTATTTCCCATCACAGCATTGGGAGCTGGACAGATGGTCAATGAGACAGCTTTTCCACTCGGAGACACTGAGGCACTCCACCCAGAATCCTGCTTTTCTCCATTCAAATCCATGGAGACTTTGGTTCCAGATGACACACTGGGACGTGGTCCTTTAAAAACACACAGAATGAGCAAAGGATTTAGGAGTTATACAAGATAAAAACAATTAACATAATAAAGTAATAATGAACTCTTTAAAAAAGTAATGGAAATGAGTCATTTATAGTAGGTACTGAATAATATATAGTAGTTATTTAAGAAATTATAGTCATTTTGAATAATGTAGAACAGTTACTGAATAATTTAGAGTAGTTACAGAATAATTTATAATATATACAGAATAATTGACAGAGGATACTGAAAAATTGATAGTAGGTACTGAATAATTTATAGGAAGTACTGAATAATTCACAGTATTTACTGAATAGTTGACAGTAGCTACCCAATCATTTATAAACTCGAATGAATATATAATATATAACAGTATAATTTATAATATATACCAAATAGTTGATAGTGGGTACTGAAAAATGTATAGTAGTTCCTGAATAATTTATAGATGGTAGTAAATCATTTATACTAGCTAGTGAATAATTTATAGCAGTTACTAAATAATCCATAGCATTTCCTGAAAAATTGATAGTAAATACTGTATTTTTATAGCATTGTCTGCATAATTTATAGCAGTTACTAAAATTCATAGTAATTAATTCATAGTAATTACTGAATGATTCATAATAGTTACTGAATAATCATAATACTGAGCAACCCTTAAGGTTATGTGTTAACCCAAATGTTAACCCTGCTATAGAGCTAGGCTCAAAGTTAACTCACACAGTTATCATTATAGGCTATTACAGGCATCTGATATTACAGTGTTGCTGAATAACAGTGAAAACATGTCCTTTGGGTGTCAGACCTGTTTGAGCGGTCAGTTTGGCCTTGCTGAGTGTTTGTAGGAGGTTCCCTTCAAACTTGCAGCTCAGGGTCATCACGAAGGGCTGACCGCGCCTCACGATCAGACGATCCTCACGAAACACATCAGTGTGGTGATCTTCATTATTTCGCTCCCACTGGAGATCAACATCTAATACAGCTGGAAGGGAAGAAAAAGCTATGTAGTCACTTGGAACTTCATATGAAACCTTTAATATTAACACATTAAGAAATGCTAACAGAGCTATATGGTATAATACTATACCATATTATAACACTATATAATATTTTATTATACATATGATAGCATGGTATAATACTACTATAATACCATAGTAATACTAATACTATGTATCTCCATTATTATACTATATGCTGTAATAATGGAGCACAGTTAGCATAGATCTGATAAAATGTATACCCAAAAAGGAAAGTTAATATCCAGAATGAAGTTAAAAGTTCATACACAAAATGCCCAAAAAACAATAAAAACAGATAAATATAGTGCATGATTTTTTCGTTAAATAAATTCTTGTAGTTCCCAAAAGTACTTGAAATGTTGAATAAAAATCTAAAATACCTTTTAGTGTGTAGTTTATATCATTTAAATTAACACTGTATATGTTATTGTTGAATAAAAATAACAATATGTTATTATAACAACTGATTCTAAACAGATATGTTTACAAAGAATGCAACTAGCACAAAATGAATTTGCAAAAAAATGGCAGAGATTACCTCTTTCACCCATATTTGTGTGGCGGAAATGATACTGCTACACGTCCAGTCCGACTAACCAGAGAACATTCATAAATCTTCTTATCCTGCTCCTATATATACTAACATTAGCCACTGTTTGAGATCAAAATGACAAATTTCCTTTTAGTGGTGTTGCAACTCTTAGAGCTGTAAATGGGAACTCGTTTCACTTTCCATTGCACATGAATCCTTATTAAGCAATCGCTCAGCATATTGAGTCATGCAGATATCAGAGTCATTTAAAAAAAAATTTTTAATGTGGAATGAAACATCACAGTGGTGGTGATAGGAACCAGGGGTCACAATGTCTAGAATGCAGATATAGACATTTTATTTACAGTGCAAAATAACTTACATGTGTCTACTGAGGTATTTTTTATATCTGATGTTGATGTAAAATAGTGGCACATCTGAAAAAGTAATTTTTGGGGGAGATTATTTTGCCTTTAAACACCCTACATGTACCTCTCCACCAAGAATGAATTTTAAAATAATTTCAGGCCCAAACCTGAAATAAACAGTGTCTTGGCTTTCTGTGAGGGAGCTTTTAGAGGCATTAGACTATTCAGATCTTGGTTCTTATCACCACCAGTGAGAACAATTCTGACTTCAATATCACCCAAAGTAATTGCTATCTTAAACTTTCGAACTGGCTGTGCCATGTTTAGCAGCAACATCTGCGAGCAAATGCGAATAACTGGTGATTGGTCGTTCACATCACTGTGGAGGAATTTTGGCCCACTCAGCAAGAACTGCCCATGAGCTTCAGGTCAGACAATCTCCTTCAGGATTTTCTGGTAAAGAGCAGAATTTATGTTCCTGTCAATTACAGCAAGTCGCCCAGGTCCTACGCAGCAAACGCATCTGTACAGCATCACACTACCACCATCATGTTTTCCATGTCTTCCTAAAAGTCCTATTTTTGACTCATCAGTCCAAAGAACATTATTCCAAAATGCCTGGGGGGTCATTAAGGTTTTTGGCATTTTTTTGTCCAACGTGAGACGAGCCTCTGGGCCAGCAGGTTTACTAGGTTTTTGCCTAATGGCAGAATTATGAACACTGCCTTTGATTGAAGTGAGGCCTGCAGTTCTTTAGATGTTCGTCTGGGTTCTTCTATGACTTCCTGGATGAGGCAGTTATCAAGCCTGGGTGTGTCTAGTTTAGTAGATCCCAACAATCAATTAAATTTAGTTAATTGATTGACTGAGTAACTATGGGGGCAATTACTTTTTCACAAAGGGCTAGCTGTGAATGAAATGTATTTTTTTGTGTTTACTCAGGTTGTCTTTTATACTATATATTGTTTGAAGACACTGTTAAAAATGAAGTAATCTCAACTTAAGGTAACTGATTACATGGCTTTTTTTATGAACTTCATGAACTTGAGGGCACCAGAGCTCACCCAACTCTAACATCTTGGTTGAGTCATACATCCTCTTTAAGAATTTGTTCTGTTTAATTTCCTGACTAGCTGGAACTCTTTCCATTTTGCAAGCCTATCAGACGTTTTTCCTCTTTGGTGTTTACTTACGGATGGTTGTAGCATTTCTGGGGTTCACATAGTTCTTACAATCTCCTGTCGGGGTGGTGGCTTAGTGAACTGGACCACTTAGGAACACAACACCAAAATATATATATATATTTTATAAAGCAGCTTTATAACATTTAGTGAAACTGTCTAATTATTCATTCCAACATCAGGAGTTTTTGAGTTTGAAACCCTCCAAAGCCACAGCTGTCCATATCTGGAAGCCCAAGAGGAGAAAATGTCTGATGGGGCTATCTGAAAGAGCCCCAGCTTGTGGGGAGACTGAGTAGAAAACACAAGTTCTATTATGTTTACCTAACTAAGATGTAGAACAATAAAAAGAAAGTTGGGAGAACTTTTGATGCAGCTAAGAAGTTTGAGTTGGGTGGAATCTGAAAAAAAAGCTGCATTATCAGTGATAATTTTAAGTTGAGCTGACTTCTCTTTACAGTGAGGGAGTGAATACTTTTTCATGGCTCTGCCTCTGGGTCATAACAGCAAATAACTTAATTCCAGGTGGATAATGCAGGTAACACTGCACTGTTACAACAGGATCTTGTTGTAGTACAGTGTTATTTAACCAAGATAGCAAAGACTCAGTACGTTGGCATAATGTAAGCAAATCACATTGGGTCAATGCTGTTTTGGCCGGCAGGCCTACATTGGCCTGACATTGGTTGGCAACCAGTGTTAGACAGTGGGCTTACACTGGCCTGACATAGGCTGGAGAAAATCCCTCAGTGGGAGTAATACTGTAGCATTTACCACTATGAAAGAGGACATACAACTTACATACAAGTCGCTGTGCTTTGTCAAACGGCTGCAGTCGGCCTCAGCCACGCCATACAGAAAAAAGCAAGGCTTTAGGCAAACAGCTAGCTCTAGCATTAGCTCAGGTCTGCACTCTCTCGCTTTCGAGCTCCGACTGACAGTTTTTTCCTGTTGTACAGGCATAAAAAGAGAACAACTGCAGTAGAAAAAATAAGTAGAATAAACATGTAGAACATTTCTCGAACATGCTAGAATACTATTTATTCAAAGTGGGCAATATGGTAAAAATATATCGCAGTGCTTCAAGAAATTTTCACGATACATGATATTTATTTTGTCAGACATCTGATCAGTTGAAACAGGGAAAAAAGAACCTGTATTGCTAGATTTAAAAAAAATACAATCAAAACTGTGAACACGATTTTGTTTATTATTTTGCACACCAAATCCAGTTAAACAGGACTCATTTTGGTCTATCTATAATGAAATATGCAATTGGTCAGTGGTCTACAAGTACGATAACCAGATGACACAAATTTGTTTATCGTGACAAAATTTATCACAATAACTATGGATTGTCTTATTGCCCAGCCCTACGATTTATAGCAGCTTTACCTGCTTTTGAAAACCAGACAATGGGAAAAACGTAAAATCCATTACATACTTGAGTATATTTGACATTACAGCCTCAAACACAACATCATTTTACTATTATTGCCAAGGTTTTATCTGTTATGTTTGTATTTACTCTAAATTGTCATAAATTGAGCTACTTCCATGCTAACTGGACATGCATTATCCACCTGGAAGTATGGTCATCCTTTATGTTTACGAACACAATGATTTGATGTACATCACTGTTGTCGGAAGAAAACCACGTATCTCCAAAATGGTAACTTTACAGGAGAAGGAAAAAACTACTTGACTGAATGTAAGTCAAGGGAACCAGACTTTTCTCCAAGTCGTTTTGGGTCATTTCTTTTGGTCCATTCATCATGAAATTTACACACAATGTAAAGAGTAACAGGCGTTTTCAAATTATGTCAAAAACTGAAAAAAACTGACAAAAAAATGGAGATATAAGGTTTTCTTCCGACAACAGCCATATGAAGAAAGAAAACCCCTCAATTACACAATAGCCTTTTATTTTTTTAACATTACATTACACTTGGTTAAATAAATAAACAGCACAGTGACCAATTCAATTTCACACATGCATTAAAAAAGTGCTGAACAGGGTATAGAAATTATGATAGCTGTAGAAAAAACTGTACTACATTACGTGTTCAAGAAGTATAGATTAAAAAATATAAAACACTTGCATATACAGGCTGCCCTTTAGAAAATCAATACACAATAACAAAGCTTAAACATTTAAACAAGGCATGTGACACTGTCATCAGGTGACACGTCTTCATTTATTATTTAGAGACTCCAAAAAGATCTGAGACACTTTCACACTCCTGTTCTCACACAAAGTATAATGCTGTGTCAGCGCTGAGGTCCTCAGGGGCCACGCAGTTTTACTATAACTGCACTGGAACTATGATTCATTCAGGCTTTCGCTGTGTCAATGTGAGCTGTAGGTTCTCTGTTAATCAGTCTTATCTCTTCCCCCCATTTGAGTTTAGTTATTTCTCGTGTAGATGACGTCTATTACTCATTCCCTGGAAACGTCATGGTCATGAAATGGACGTTCTGTCACCGTTCACTTTCATGTTGGCTCACAAAGGTTCTTTGGGATCCGTCTACTGGGTGAGCTGTTTGTGGACCTGATAAAAACAAGAAGAAGATCATGTCACTTCTGCTGGCCATATTTCTGACACATGAAACACAATACAATATTAGAATAAATGCAAATAAACATAAATAAACTGTTGGCCATTAAAACTTCAACACCAAGAAAGATATCAAAGTGATATACACTGATCAGGCATAACATTATGACCACCTCCTTGTTTCTGTGCTCATTGTCCATTTTATCAGCTCCACTTACTAAATAGGTGCACTTTGTAGTTCTACAGTTACAGACTGTAGTCCATTGTTTCTCTGCATACTTGGTTAGCCCCCTTTTACCCTGTTCTTCAGTGGTCAGGACCCCCATGGACCCCCACAGAGCAGGTACTATTTGGGTGGTGGATCATTCTCAGTAACACTGATGTGGTGGTGGTGTGTTAGTGTGTGCTGTGCTGGTATGAGTGGATCAGGCACAGAAGTGCTGCTGGAGTTTTTAAACACTGTGTCCACTCACTGTCCACTCTATTAGACACTCCTACCTTGTTGGTCCACCTTGTAGATGTAAAGTCAGAGACGATAGCTCATCTGCTGCTGCACAGTTTGTGTTGGTCATCCTCTAGTCCTTCATCAGTGGTCACAGGACGCTGCCCACAGGACGCCGTTGGTTGGATATTTTTGGTTGGTGGACTATTCTCAGTCCAGCAGTGACACTGAGGTGTTTAAAAACACAGCACCGCTGTGTCTGATCCACTCAGACCAGCACAACACACACGAACACACCACCACCACATCAGTGTTACTGCAGTGCTGAGAATGATCCACCACCCAAATAGTACCTGCTCTGTGAGGGTCCATGGGGGTACTGACCACTGAAGAACAGGGTAAAAGGGGGCTAACAAAGTATGCAGAGCTTGGTGGTTTTCTAGGAACTGTAAGACGTTTCGTGCCACATGTGGTCAAGCATTGTCCTGCTGGAATATGGCACCAATGAACCTCTGTAGATAAGGAACCACCTCAGGCTCCAACACCATTGTGATGTATTGCTGGATGGTCAAGGTACCAGCAATATGATTGACAGATGCGATAGAGCTGCCTTATTAGCCTTTCACTGTGGTGTCTCTATACACAGATTTGTCCATCATGGTCCAGGAAACTGACGCTGGTCTGAAAATACAATACAATGCCAGCAATCCTTCCACTGGCAACATTCTTGGCACCACTGCTGTCGCAGATGCCTGCATTGGTCCAGCTAAAGGAGAACCCTACGCTGGACACTTGTGACATTTTAAACATCTGGTATTACATAAACTGTTTTGGCTGTATTGATCTAAAAAAACAATGATGTGGTGGGTCCACCAGCCCACTGAGGAACACACACATCAACACCACACAAGGGTTAAAGTATCGTCCACTGCACACTGATCTCTCTTTAAGCCTTTTAATGACCTTTAGACACCTCACCTCTCTTTCTCACACTTTATCATTCTTTTATTTCTTCTTTCTTTCATTACCACACCTCCATTATTCATCACTTTTATTTCATCACTTCTCTTTCTTCATCGCTTCTACTTTCCCACTCATGATCTTTATAATTAAAGCAGTTGACATCAACACTGTTTTGAACTTTAAGCTCTCTGAACTTCACTCTACAGATGCCTTCTTTTCCTGTAATTCCTTCCTCTCTTTGACTTCTTTCCTTCATATCTTTATTTTTTCTATAATTCCTTCCTTGCTTTTTTAATCTTTCCTCCATTTCTTTCTCATTCCTTAGAAATATTATTTTATGGTATCCTCATGTTACCCCCAAACCAATGAATGCTTACTGCACAGATAAAACACTTTACATTGTTTTCTTTACATTATTTCCATATAATTTTCTCAGATGCCTAAATATATCATTATAATCAAATAATTACTTTTGTTTATATAATTATATGCCTAAGAAATCAAACATGAGGGCCTTTTAACAACTATAGTATCACTTTTTATTCAACGTTTACATTTCCAACATTAAGCAGACGCTTTTATCTGGAGTGACTTTTAATTTAGTCATATTACAGACGCAGGTGAATGCAGTGTTAAGAGTCTTGACCAAGACTGTAGTGGGTATAGCGCAGTGTTCTTGCTCAGGGAAGGCAACCGAGACACCCCAGTGTTACCCACTACACTATACAAACCACATTAACAAAACTCACTTTAACAAATTTCACAACTTACTGGTGTAAAGTTTAAACAGTAACTAACTGTCCATGATTGATAAAACTATTACACTACATATCATTATTATACTACAAATTAGAGCATCAGATCAAACACCAGCATTATTATGCAGTGAATATGACTGTTTTCTGACCTGTCGGAAGCCGTGAGTAGGGGGCTGTGGGTTGGTCAGTACTGAGGGCTTTTTTCTGGACATTGTAGGCGATCTTTGCTTCAGGTGGCCCGCAGGTGGTGCCTCCTGGGTAACGGCAGTGTTTAAAGATGTGCAGTAAGGTTCTGAGCAGCTACTCACACACACACACTCTCCTGAAGATTCAGGACTGTCTGCAGAGAGAGAGAGAGAGAGAGAGAGAGAGAGAGAGAGAGAGAGAGAGAGAGAGAGAGATGCACATTAAAGGGGAATTCCACTCATTTTTAAAAAATCTGTATAATTCAGTGGTTGAGATGTAAACAAAGTCATTCAGAGTTGTTTGGTGTGAAATGGTTCTTTGTAGAGAAACGTAGTGACTGTGATTTCTTTACAGTAGTGGTGATAGGAACCAGGGGTCACCATGTCTACAACACAAACATAGGTATTTTGTTTACTATCCAAAATCACCAGTGAACCCACACATGTCCTCTGAGTTTTTATATGTAATGTTGATGATGGTAAAATAACAGTAAATCTAAAGTTTTCTTAGAGGACTTTTTTACTTACAACATTCCACCATGAATGGATTTCAAAAATACGTTTTAGGCCAAAACGTCTCAAAACTATCGTAAAACAATATCTCAGGCATCAGACAGTGCATTCATAACCATTTCATGTAATGTCTTTCTGTGAGGAGCTTTTAGAGTCATTAAACTCTTCAGACGTCTGGTTCCCATCATCACCACTGTGAACGATTCTGACTCAGTAAATTTCTCTAGAACAGAGCGTTTCACATCAAATCACACTGAATGAATTCATTTACATCTTAACCATTTTATTAAGTTCAGTGTTATCTTTGTGTATAAAGAAGTTAAATGTTTTAATGAAGACGTTAAACACACCGGTCAGATGGCACTGGCTCTGATGGTCATCTCCACTCAGGGTTTCAGAAGTTAAGTATAATCTGTGGTTGCTGCCATGAACCTGGTTTCCATGGAAACTGCTGGGTGACAAGGAGCCTCGTCCAGAAGAGGAAGACGACTGGCTGCCTGAGGTCGATGCATTGCTGCCAGAGCTGATGGATTCAGGCCTGGGCAGGGCCACGTCTTTTTGATGGCTGGATACCACATTCGGTGTGTTTAGCAATCCTTCGATTTCTGTAAAAGAGGCATTTAGTTAATAGTTGATGACCAGTCAGCATTTTTCATAACCCTTCGATTTCTGTGAGAATGTAAATTGCTTTTTTTTTATACATTCTTTTAAATATTCATAACATAATGTGGGTGTGGCTTAAAGGGGAATTCCATTTTGAAAAAATTGTACATAATTAAATGGTTAAGACATAAATAAATTCATTCAAAGTGGTTTGGTGTCAAATTCTCCATTCTAGAGAAACATACAGAGTCCGAGTTGCTCACAGTGGTGGTGATAGGTACCAGACGTCTCAAAAGTTTTGCGAACTGACTTGTTGCAATGGTGGCATCCTATTGCAGTACCACGTTCAAATTCAGTGAGCTCTTTAGAACAACCAGTTCTTTCACAAATGTTTGTAAAGGCAGACTGCATGGCTACGTGCTTTATTTTAATCACCTGTAGCAACTGGACTGAAAGGAACACCTGAATTCAAAGATTAAGAGGAATGTCCCAATACTTTTGTCCATATAGTGTAAGTAAACTCAGAAGACTTCACTGGTGGTTTTGGATAGTAAATGAAATGGTAATATTTGTGTTGTAGACATCATGACCCCTGGTTCCCAACACCACCACTGTAAAGAAATCTAAGTCAGTAAGTTTCTCAACAATTAACTATTTCACACCAAACCACTTGGAATGACTTTGTTACATTTCAACCATTGAATTATTTTGAAACATTCTGAAACATTTTGGGACATTTTGAAACATTGGTGGAATTCCCCTTTAAATGCTGGAAGTGAGTATATTCACTTACTGCAATGAACTGCAGACTAATCAGGAAGTGATGACATTCAGGAATATGCATATGAGAGGTACTTTAGACAGCCAATCAGCAGTCTAGTTTTTGGAGCAAGCATGCTTATTGGCTCATACACGCTGATAGAACTGACTACTTAGGCACTGAAAGCTGGTTTTGAAAAACAGGGAATTTTTGATACTTGGCATTACTGAAGTAATTCAGTCTGAATCACAAAAGTACTGAATTTAAAAAAAAACTGACCCGAGTTAAGGGAGCGGTCAGCTGACATGTATAGATGGATAAATAAGTACATTTTAAAGGCTTTATCTATGTTTAAAAGTCCTGTTAAAAATGTGGCATGTGGCTGATTGTTACCTCTTCCTGGCAAAAAACAGGTGACGGCTCTGTTGTGAATGGCTCCCTCGCTGGACTGGATGTCCACATAGGCTTTACTGCCCACTCCCATGAACACACGCTCCTGTCTCCGCAACTCTGTACAAAATCAAATGCCAGTCTTACAGACACTGAAACGGAAATTGACTTCCATCCTGTGATGTTTAAGGTAAGGTTTCAAAACCATCTACAGCAAAATTCAGCATTCGATCACAGACTATGACATTAGCAAGAGCACAAGCCCTGTGACGGGGATGTCATTGACTGGGGCGTTAACCCACCAACCAATCTTCATTCTGCTCTAAGGCCACTACTTTTTAAAACAAAAAAGTGAAACTAAACTCTGTGCAGGGTGCTACTGCTTGCTGCTGCACCTGATACTAAAGACTACATCAGTTTGGGTGGCATCACTTTGATCTGGCTGCAATTTAGGGATCTGCTGTATGCTGTGAGATATGAATCAGCAGACAGATCTTCTAAATAAGTAGAGCTTTGTTCATTTGCTGGAAATGTGGCTCTCCTGTTGATGTGTGGCTCCTCTAGGTAGATCTACAGCATCATTTATCACATCATTTTTTGCATTTATCTGCAACAAAAATCGATTTATGTTATTGAAATTTGGTTCCAGACTTTGGAACTCACCTCTGTTCTTCAGGGCTTGTTCCCACAGTATCTGCTCCAGGTCTGCAGTCCAGGCCTGTTTGATGTCCCGCCTCTCAGCCTGAAGGATGTAGGTGTCCTGTGCTCTCCTCCTTCTGAACCAAATCTCAAAGCACAGGCCACTGTCCCCACAGCTGTGGGTCAGGCCTATATCACATGTCTGTGTTTCAAATCAAACAAATGAGCAAACATCAGCAGGGAACCCATTAGGGCTTTTAATATATATATGTATATATATATATATATATATATATATATATATATAAAATCATAATAAATGTTGCATTTAAACTCTGGGTTGCAAACAAAAAGGGCTACATTGATGAAAGGGCCAATGGAAAATCAGGATTTTTTTCTGCTGTATCTAGTTAGATTGAGCCAAGGACTTCAGGAGCTGAACAGAAGGCCTTACTCATTAGATTAGCTACCAGCGTAACTAGGAAGTGTCAGTAAGTGAATATGACTGAACATAAGGTTTCAGTCAGTTGTTAGAAATGGAAAACAGTGGCAGCAGCTCTATGTCAGGAGTCTTTACTGAGACTGTAAAACTGTTACAAGGTAAAATATAGGTCTGTTTCAAGCTTTAAATGAAATCTATTAAATGTCTTTCAGATCTTTGTGTTTAATTCAAATGTCTGTGTTGAATCTAAAGCAGCCAAAAAAGGTTCATGTGCACTAGCAAGAGCATAGTGCTAACATACAACGAGAAATCCCATAGTGGTGCTAGCAGAAATTAGCCTTGTTGTAGTTTTGACTTTTCTGGCCAGAAGTAAAGGCCCAGCTCTAATAGCCATGCCAGATATGTGAGGGAATAAAATGAAGGAAAAATGGATGTGCACATGCGCCCAGAAGATTGTGAAACAAATGACTGCTAATCTGTGGTAGGCAGACATTCATAGGGGATTTATTAATAAAACTTCTCTAATTGTGATCTATTGTGTGTTTTATTATTATTGCACTTTATTTGTGTTTACTCAGTGTGTTTAAATCTAGCTCACAATGTTCAGAAGCTACAGAAACGCACCTTGAAAGACTGTTTGTAGACATATACGTCATCTCCACGGAGGGTTTTCTTCGCCTTGGTGAAGAGAATGAGGTCCTGAAACAGGAACACTCGACGCAAAGCTCTTTTCTTACGGAACATCACACAAAACCCGTCCTGCCGAATTAACTGGCCTTGCTCCTTTAAGTTCACCTGAACAGAGAAAGGAGGAGAATTAACTTATCAGAGTCGGCTCAACATAATACTGCTGACTACTTTGGCTTAAACGGTTGCATAGTGTTGTCTAAAACTGATACCATTGAGTATATGGATGTTACCAATAGAATGCTGAATTCTTTCTAAGCCATTCAATGATTAAACCCATGGGAAAATCTGATATATGGCAATATATACATTGATCAGGCATAACATTAAGACCACCTCCTTGTTTCTATGCTCACTGTCCATTTTATCAGCTCCACTTACTATATAGGTGCACTTTGTAGTTCTACAATTACAGACTGTAGTCCATCTGTTTCTCTGCATACTATGCACCCCCCATAGTTCATAAGGACCTTTTCTGGTTGAAAGGAGTATAGATGTATAGACCACACCCTCTCAGACTAAAACATTCAATCAAGTAGATTAGAAACTGGAATTTCTACTTCCAACTAAAAAACATGAGGAAACGACATGGAATTTCAGAGTATTTGAACGTATCAGACTCACATCACAGTCTCGGATGGCGTCCATGGTGAGCAGGTCGTTGCCATGGCGTAGCTGAAAGCGGATGACCTCTGCAGCGGCCTGTATCTCCTGGCGCTCTGAAACCTGCTGCGGTCCACACTCCCCCAGCATCTCCTGCAGCAGCAGGCTGTACTTACTGATCCTCTGCACAGGCTTCAGCAGATACGAGGACAAATCCATACTGTCCCTCAGCTCCAGCTGCTTACACTGCATGGAGAAGACCAGGAGGGGAGAAGAGCTACTTTATCTGGTCTTATTCTGTACATCTGTGGTCCTAGTGGGATGTTTTGGTCATTGCTTTAGGACAAATAGTGGGTTTTATTAATATTTGAATGAAAATAATAGAGCATGTTAGCATCGAGGAAACACCAAACCACAGAGTGAGTAATTATATACAGTGCATTTCCAACTGATTCACTTAAACTCTTCAATTCGCCTCTCATGAGCGTGTAAACCATGATTTTACTCCACTTCAGTCCGACTTACACACTATAATCATGTAACTGCTAGCGATTAGCGTTCTTATCAGCCAGTCATCACTGTTAAATTATATCTGCCTGATAAATGAATTCATGCCCAAGGGAGAAAGAGATAACAGATTAGTACAGACAGATTAGTACAGATTTCTATGTAGGGTTATTTTAGGTATGTGTGTACAGTCTTATGCAAAAGTTTAGGCACCCTTGGTGAAATGATATATCCTGTTGGTTTTCTAAGTGTAATTAAGTGAACACATCCTTTACAGAGAACACATTTCAGCACATTGTAATGCACTGTTACTGTCTGTTTGCTAAAATTAATGTAGTGGAAAAATAATAAAGCATAAAATGTGGCCTGTGCAAAAGTCACGGCACATTTTATATGTTATGCTGTATTTTTTTATCTGTTCAGCTCAGCAAATAAATAGAAATTGTGCAATAAATTTGCTGAAAAACGGCATTTCTACCTTTGTTCCACACACAAAACATAGGTAATTTGGCTTTTGCATGCAACTGTATGAGTGTGTGTGGGCAGCACGGTGGTGCAGTGGGTAGCTCTGTCGCCTCACAGCAAGAAGGTTCCTCCGGGTGCACCGGTTTTTTCCCACAGTCCAAAAACATGCAGTCAGGCCAACTGGACACTCTAAATTGCCCCTCGGTGTGAGTGTGTGTGCGTGAATGTATATGTCTGTGTGTCCGCTCTGCGATGGACTGGCAACCTGCCCAGGGTGTTTCCTGCCTTCCGCCCAATGACTGCTGGAATAGGCTCCAGCTTCCCCAGCCTCCCCACAAGGCTAAGCGGCTTAAAATAATGTGTATGACTCTGTGTAACGAAGCCATTTCTGGCCAATATGTCCCCACCTTGAAGAACTTGTGCTGCTGGATCAGAGCATCTGATTGGGGCTTGTTCTTGCTGTAAAGAGCATATAGTCCAAAACTCTCTCTCTGCATAGAAAAGAGTGAACCAAGAACAACATAACTTTAGTGTACAAGCATGTTAAAGGTCAAGTTCTCTTCAGCTCTCACTGTGCTTATCAAACCATTACATTAGATTGGTGCCAAATGGACAAAGTTTAAATAATGTATTGCTCTTGCCAAAAAACAGTTAATTACTGACTTTTATATGGATATGGCAAAAAAAAAGCCATAAAAACCTATCCACTTTCAAACGATTAAAATAATTCATTGTGATTAATTGCATTCTTTTGTGTAATCATAGAGGAGACGTGCTGCAATATCATGTTCAGCATTACTGCACAGAACATGCAGCAGGGCTGTAACAGAGATGCTTATTGGCGACGTGGAAGAGGCCGCGAATAACTCACATGTCTGAGGAAGCAGCGGCCCACCCTTAGCGGCTCTGTCCGGCACGCCTCCAGTTCCTGCAGAAAGTACTGGCGATGGAAGTCATACAGTTTCTCCAGGTTCCCAAAGATCCTTCCACGTTGGCCTCTCAGGTCTGGAGGAATGTCTGGCCTGGCCAGCAGGGGGACGTAATGAGTCAGGATGTAACCCAGAGAGCGCACGTAGTCCAGTTCCGTCAACAACAGCTCCTCCATGATACGCTGCAACTTTCTGCCAGAGAGAACCGGAGTTTAGCATGTACTGTTCCACACATACAGGAGAAAATGATTACAGATGGATGGTTATTGACCCCTTACTCAGTTATAAAGTTGTTATAAAGTTCTATAAATTATACAGTCATAACTATGAAGGTAATTTGTTATGCAAGAATTGAAATGTGGGGCCACATAACACTCTCTACTAACATTATAGTCTACAGCTATGTTCGGAATAGCTCCAGAGTTCCTCTTCTTCTTGCTTGTTAAGCTCGCCCAAAGTTTGTTTTTCTGTAGCAGTAGCAAGAGGAACTTTGGCATAGCGGGGCTAACAGTTGATCAGAGGAGACTGGATGCCACTCTTGGCCAGGTTCGATGAGCAATTCCACAAAAATATGCTAAGAAAAAGGTGTTTGTGTATTATCAATGTATAAAACATCAGTTATCAAGTACCGATGTTTTGTCGCTCAGCTGAAGCTATAAAAACAAAGCAAAGCTCTATAAAATCTCTGATGTGCGTGCATGTAAGCGGGTTTGGGTTTCAAATTTAGCAGTACCAACTGGGCTGGATTGGGTCTCAAAGTTTCATGTATGCATCGAGTTTGAGTTCTAACATAAGCAAGAAATCTAAAAAATGACAGGCCCATTAAATGCAAAGTAAATGTGATATGGTTCTACTTTATGTGAAGTCTGCAGTACCTGTTTGACATCAGTGTTAGCTTTTAAGCAGAAAGAAAGACAAAGAAGAAGTGATACAAATCAGCAGGACTAGTAATAAGCTTACATTTAATGCTTACATGCCTTCCTGTGCGGTCATTAAACTACTGAAATATAGCTACAGCAACATTTAGCATTATAAAATTACTACTGTAACACTGTTTTATTTCCAACTTTTATTTATTATTATCATCATTTTAACTATTATTTTCATAACTGTTTTATATGCATAATTTACTGAACCTAAAAAGGTAATTATCTAAACCATTACATCACCTCAAACATCTAGTGTAGAGACACTATATGTTCAAAAGTGTGCAGATGACCTTTCTAGTTTGTGGACTTTAAGTGGGGTGCTGCTTAAGAGCCAGACCTAAGAAGCCAGCGCTGGGACCTGACCTAGCTAAAGCTCTTGTGGCTGAATGCCATCAAATTCTTACAGCAATGTTCCAACATCTAGTCTAAAGCCCAGAAGAATAGAGGCTGGTAGTAAGGCAAATGGGGCCAAACTCCCTATTAGCCCCTTAACATTCCAGGTTTATTTCATACAAAGGCTTACTATTCAGTACCTACAGGGACTTCAATGCAGACTAATGAAACTATTCTTAGGTTATAGACGTGTGTAATAAAACTTTGGGCCAGCTGGCCTTTGAATTTGGAAGTATTGGACCAGCATGAGTCCGTATATTTCTGTACATATAGTGTATATTTGTCCTATCAACTCTATTTAATGTACATGAACTGATATAATTATGTTACAGTGTCATGTCTTACATAGTGTTGCTAGCAGTGCCAGCACCAGTCAAAGCTCCGTCACTGTCCCAGTTCACAGCCTCCTCTGAGTGGAAGATATGCCCATGGAGCCCTGCTTCAATGTACGATTTCTCTGGGTAGAAACTGTCAGGATGGGAGCGCTGATAATCCTGAGTAGCCTGTAGAGCTCTGCAAGAGGGCTGGATCTGGGGGCAGGTGGGCACTGTAGTCTGGGTTCCAGGCAAGGTAGGATCTGGCATCTGAGATTCAGAGGCATGTGCTGGGACCTGGGGTTCACCACCGGTTGATGATAGGGTTTGGGATTTGGGGGAGCTGGAGGCTGAAGCTAAGTCCTCACTAATGTACCTCCTTGAGTTGTGCTGCCAGGGGAACCACCGGCAACCAACTGTGCTTGAGCCTTCAATTGGTTTTTGCCTGCGATCATGGGAAGTGCTTCTGGGTGCGTTTTTGATGTAGTCGGTAGGATCCTGGTCTGCAGCCGGAGCCAGTCTGGACCCTTTGCGACCTTTCCGGGATTGCCTGAAATTGATATTGAAGCAGCTCACCGTGCCGTGGATGCTGTCTCGGTCTCGGCAGAGCTTGACCTCAGAGTGATCTAGTGGGTTCCTGCGCAACTCAACCTGTGGAAGAGGCACTGAAGTTTCGTCAAATGAAACTTCAGCATTGGTTGTTTCTATTCCATCACTATTCCAACCATGTGGTGCAGAGGGATGCTGGGCTTGCTCCAGATCCTGGAGGCACTGCTCCAGTTGCCGGCTGACTTCCTGACACTTTACCCAAGCCATGTTCCACACTTGTATTGCTCTGGAGATCTGCAGAGAGCAGGCCTGGGCTTTTGCTTCCTGAAAACATTCAGGGGAGAACTCACTCATTTTCTCATGGCATCTCTGAAGGATTGTCTGTTTTTCCTGCTGTGTCATGCACTGCAGTCGTTCCTGCTCCAGCTGTTGTGAGCATTCCTCTGCCACTTCAGTTGCCTGTGAATATAAAAATGAAATGTATCACACAAAAACTAACAAATATCAACATAAGGCACAAATGTAATTCCTTCAATTGATGAAAATCCAACAGAGCAAAAGGAAAGGAAGACCAGCTTACCCTCTCACAGAAGTGGCACAGATTTACCATGGCCTCTAGTTCATCACAACACTGTTCTGCTCGAGACAAGAAGTCCGACAAACTGGATTTGAAGGTGGATACCATAGTGTGGAACGCTTCCGTCTCAGGGTAGTTTGGTCCCTGGATGCTTTCTGCTTCAGTTACTAACATCATTGCCTGAAGCTTTTGTTCCTGCAATACAGTGAAACATGAATGCCTCAGGAATGAACCATTCTAGAGTTGTTCCATCTATAATCCAAATGTGCACATGTGCATCCTTCAATATAAAAATTTACATCAGTGCTTACATTAGCTTCAGAGAGGAATGTGGTAAAGCTTTGGAGAGTCTCTTGAAGTCTCCCGCTAGATTCCTCCACAGACTCCAGCAGTCGTCTTTCCCCCTCCATGTCAAACCGTTCCCTTATCTGGAGAGAGCAGATAAATGTTCTAAACCTAGGGTCCACAGTCCTGTTCCTGGAGAAGTAACTTCAGCTTGAGATGTTTTAGAGTTTAGATATGATCCTATCGAACACACTTGATCCAGAAACTCAAAGTCTTCAAAACTGGACAGATTTTTACTAAATGCTCTAAGCTAGGGGTGTTAAATGTACGTCCCGCAGGCCAGGACAACTGTCTCTAAGCCCTACTTTTTCCGACAAGTGAATGAAAAACTCTGGTAAAACTTTTCAGGAGAAACCCTGTGAGATTGCTGATGGTGGTAAGAGACATGAAAACGTGTAACTGCTAACACCCACTTTACCGGTCATCTTTTATTTTGGGGTGGCCAGTAGGCTAGTGGTGGGTGAGATGAGCCAACAACCAAAAGGTTGTCGGTTAATATCCCAAGACTGAGCGGGTATTCCTGATTGCAAGGCATTTAACAGGTAGCACCACCCTGCTGGTGACACTGTGGTGCTCCCAGAATCAGCATAGTTAAGAAGCAAAATGACAAATTTCCCTTGTAGCAATAATATTTCAAAAGCCTGCACTCACAGCTCAGAGTCAAAACTAGCAACAAGCAGCTCTAAGATTAGCCAGACTTCATCTAAGGTTATAGTTTCATATATTATGATAATGATGGTTAAGGGAAAATGACTCTAGTTCTATTGGTGCCTATCAATGTTTGGTGTTATTATTATGTCCAATATGGCAGACACACATTTAGTCTATTCTTATACTTCTAACAAAAGAAAAAACATTGTATATGTTGATACACTTGGCAAAAAGTGACTATATTGTCAATACAAAGAATCAATACTAAATCACTGTTCGTCAACTCAGTCACCAATTCCACTACTGTCTATGTTATATTCAGTATAACAGAATGTGTTGAATATGTTCAATAAAAAATGACAGAATATCTGTTTCAGTCTCCAGATCAGTGGCTCTCACTTTGTACCTTGTTAAACCTTGATTCCATCTCCCTGAGCTGCAGGAGAAAGTTAAGGTGTTGCAATGACATATTGGACCTCCTTGCCAGCACATGGACCTGTTCCTCTACTTGGTTATACAGGTCCTCCACGGTATCCATGACCACACTAGGAGAGAGTGTCACAGGCTTTCTGTTGAATATATTCAGTATCTTTAAAGCCATGTTAAAAAGTGACAGTTACTTATGGGGAATGTTCTGGAATGACCACAAACAGCACAGATGAAGATCACAATGGATGAGTGATTGTGGCTTTTGTTGGTGCATTCTGGACCAAAACAAAGTACAAATCTCAACACTTCAGCACTTTTTATGTTTGGACTATTTTCATTACTTCATAACAACAGCTTTAGATGTTCGTCATTAAAGCCTGATCTCACATTTTTTGTATTTAAATGCTTTTTATTGAGTGTTTTTTTTAAAACAAGAAAACTGCCTGTTTTATCTTTCATGGCCGTCTTTGTGGAGAGGTGTGAACTGTTCTCTCAGCAGGGGGTTGCCACCCTCCCCTTTCACCCCTCATTGTTAGCTATCAGCTCAACACAGATTCATCACATCTCACGCCCAGAGAGACAACAGTGTTCCAGTTAATCTGAGTTAATGATAGAAATAGAAATTATATATTTCGTTCATCTTCTAAGCTGCTTATCCTCTGGGTTGTGGGGGTTTCTGAAGCCTATCCCAGTGGTCATTGGGCAGAATGCTGGCATGTGTTTCATAAATTAACCTAGCATTGTAGCATTACCGGCTCTCCTCGCAGTACGCTGCCTTTACATCACTCTCCCATCTCAACCTGGCCAGCATGGCCCCGCCCTCCCTCTGTAAGGCAACCAAACGGGTGTCTTCCAGCACATCCTTCATCAGAGCTCTCTGATCGTTGATGCACTGCTGAACATCCTGAATGTCAAAAATAAATACACATGAGTTCTGGTCTGGGAGAAGCTTCCCTTTTGGACAAATTGATCTGTCAGTCAAAGTCGGAAAGCAAAACTGACTTCCTTGCCGACAGCGATGGATGTTTTGAACTGACCTGAACACTGTCTATTTTGTGGACCCCCTCCAGCTTCCTTATGGCTTCTAAAAGCAAGTTTGTTGCTTCTTTCAGGTCCAGCACGAATGGATGCAGTTCCTGTAAAATGACGATTAGTAATTAAAGGTTGCATGGCTTCATGATCGCAAATTCCATATTCCCTACTTCACATTCCCAGGAATCATTTCCATGATATGAATAAAATATATTACATCAACACAATTTTGTCTTCTGTCAGTAACAGCGTGGATTTAACCCCTTAAAATCCCAGGCTTATTATATACCAGGGCTCATTATTTAGTTACTACAGGGACTTCAGGGCGACTGGCTGAGCTATTCTTAGGTTATAGAAGAGCATGATAAAACTTTGGGCTGCCAGTGGGCTCTGGCTATTTAAGGAGTTAAATAAAGCTAATTCAGTTCATTACTTATTCACTGTTGAAATCCAATCCAAGCTGAAATCCAATATCAAGCAAGAATTCGAGAAAACAGTTCATGTTTGAAACGACAGGAATTGGTCTCCTCAGTTCCCAAACGCTTACAGAATGTTGTATAAAAAAGAGGTGATGCAATATAGTAGTAAACATGCCCCCGTCCCAACTTTTTGAAGCGTGTTGCTGGCATCAAATTCAAAGTAGGCATACATTTAAAAAAAAAAATTAAAACATTCAAACATTTGATATGTTGTATTTTTACTATTTTCAAATAAATAAAGGATTAATAGGGTTTAAATGATTTGAACATCATTGCATTCCGTTTTTCTTTACATTTTACACAGCGTCACAACTTTATTGGAAACAGGGTTGTGGTTGCAATAAATAAGATTAACACCAGCGCCCATAGAAACAGAAAGGCAGTTTGAAAGTCCATTAGAATTGGAATACGTCTGAGAAAAGAGTACAAGAACTTCCCTGAATGGACATACCTGATGAAGGTCCAACCAGTCTCCGTGACTGTAGGGAAAAGAGCCACCCAGGGCAGAGGTCAGCTGGCTGGATTCCACAAATTTATGAAGAGCTCTGAGAGACAGTACAAGCTCCTGCCAAGACAACAGCTGCATTTATGTGCATATACTTTAAAGCTGACAGCTATGTTAAGTATGCATTTGGTATACTGTATGTTGTTAAACCATCTGGACAACTAATAAAAATGTGACTTCTAGATGAAACAGAAACACAAACCATCCCTCCTGGGTATTTCTCCTGGCTGTGGCTTTTCTCCTTACTCATCAGCAGCAGCACAGAGCAGAGAGCTTGTGGATCCTGCTCCTGTGGTCAGCAAAAATAAGTCAAAACAACACCAGACAACCAGGCTGGGCCTAGTTTTTAATTACACAATCAATGGGGATTCTCCCCTGAATATAATGGAATGATGATTGTGTTGGGAGCTGGACTACAAAAAACAAAAAAAAGTAGATTAAATGAAAGTACTAGACGGGGAACCACTGGTCTAGATCAAGACTTCACCTTTGACTACAAAATTGGCCGCATGACTAACGACTAGTCAAAAAACTAGCTTAGGCCGACTACATGCTGAGGATTCCCTCTTCAGACTGGAACACATGAGCACTCACATGCACCAGACGCAGAGCTTCTGTGAATTTTGAGTGTGGTGGTGTCTTACGGGCATCATACACAACGGTCAGTCCAAGCTCTCGAACCTCCTTCCTGTGTGGAAAGGCATATTGCATTAATTTGTTTAAGACAGATAAGGACAGATAGATACATCAAGGGTACTGAAAGGGAGTTTGTTCACCCCTTTGTTGCAATTCCTCTGGAAAGAGGAAGCCTCAGAGCCTTCAAGGCCTTCAGAGACCACCTACTGATTTCTGAGAGCTAAAAATGCCTGTAATGGCTGTACTTTTTAGTTCATTTTATTCAGTGGAATCATGCTTATATTTAAACTTGACAATTCTCGTTTCCTCATCAAATTTTCATTGGAAACAAAAGGGGAACCGCGACTGGGAAATTGGCCAATCAGGAATCGTTTTTCTTGGTGCTATCTAGGCAGAGAAGGCCTAATGCAGTAGAAATGACAGTGAAATCAACCAATAGGTGGGACCAATTTTGTAAGAAAGAAACTGTAGGCTTTCTGGAAGTTCTAGATATGTCACTGACTGTGAATACAAGCAGCAGCCTAATCAATGTGAAATGCATTTTTGTTTGCCCTTCATACCTGTAAGGTTTCATCTTTGCACTAGCTGTTAGAACATTACTGTAAGGATTTGATTAAGTTCAACCACAACAGCATTAGTGAGTTTGCTAGTATAAGTATGCCAAGGATTGGTTAGGAGTTTGGTATTACTTTGAAGTAAGATTTTATTCAGTTACGGCTGCAATTCGACGGGTGAAAGCGGTAACTTTTGTTGCTCTTCCTCACTTAGGGTGCTGGAAATGACTTGAGTTAAATCGTAATTGCATTTCTTTGCAATTGTAAATATCCTTGCAAAAGCCTGTCTGAAGTGCTAGATGTCAGGAATGTTCTAATGCTTTTATATTTCTTTATGTCAAGCACTTTGAATTGCCGCTGTATATAAAAGGTGCTATACAAATAAACTTGCCTTGCCTTACTTTTGTAGTAAAACAAACACTAAAATGTTTGGCTTGCGCATTCCATACCTGGTGATGGTGTGGAAATAGAGGATCAGCTGAGCAAGCTCCAGGCTAGACGGAGAGAACTTCCAGTACTGATCATCCCCATAAACCTCTACAACTGCCCTGCCCAAACGATCTCTTCCACCTAAGGGGGAGAGCCGTGTCAGAAAGGGAGAATATGGACAGGGGACAGGGGCAATAGAGGAACTGCTTGGAGGGGTGTAGACGTTTTAGAGAGGTAAGGTGCATCAAATAGAAATCTGAACACTGTTAAATACAGTATTGGCATCTGCAAAAGAGAATTCAAGTACCATTAAACATGCATGCACACTACTGAGGGTGCGTTAAGACTTGGCAGGTTTGGTTCAATTAAAACGAACCCAGGTGTGAATGGTCTGTAAATGTGGTTTGTTAGAGTAAGTGAGAATGCTGCCATCCGAACACTGGGGCGTAAAGAATAAGTGGACTAAGACGCCCTAAGCAGAACTGTAGTCAGGTATAGTCAGAGTTCTTATCAAGCAGTTATCAGCAGCAAAGATTAGAGTGCCAGACAGTGCCACGGTCTCACGGCCTGGTGCTCCCATCGAGCAGAGAATCTGTAGCTCAACAGCTGGTACTGACAGTGTAATTAACTGTAATATTTATTAAAATGCAGCAGATTCTGACGCTCATTGATAACAAAAAAATGAAACAAATGACGAGAAATTTTGAGCAAACAACATTTAGTATCAAGCAACAAAAGCTACTGAGTTACCATTTCTATATATTGTTCAGATCTTTTTTCTATTTTTTACTATAGAAATTTACAATGTACTTTTTTTGTTAAATATACTTACATAGGGCTCTCTACAATAATATATTATACAATATATAGTATCAGTATCAGTACTCAGCATTGGCAGATACTTCAGGATCAGGTATTGGTTTCAGAAGCAAAAAAAAAAAAAAAACAATATTGGTGCATCCCTACTTTTAACATTTTATATGATTATCATTACACCTGCGTGAAAGTATACTCTTAAAAATAAACGGTTCAGAAAGGGTTCTTGAAGTGATGCTATAGAAGTACCACTTTTGGCTCCCTAAGGAGCTTTTCAGTAGAAATATCAAAACCATTCAACTGAAAGGTTCTTTGTGGGGCAAAAAAGTGGTTCTTCCATAGCAGTGCTCCAAGAACTTCTTATGTACTCTTTATTTTTAAGACAGATAGCATGAAATGTTTCTACACTGCAGCAAGATCAAACAAGGACTCTAATTCCTACTGTTATACGTCTCAGGATATAGTCATCCATGTTTGTTTGATGCACGTGTGTCAGGCTCCAGTCCTCGTGGGCCAAAACACTGCAGACTTCAGCACACTGCCTCACTAAACACACCTGTTTCAGCTCATCAGCTAATTAGCAAGGCCTTCGTGAACCGAATTCAGAGCGTTAGATGAGGGTAAATACTTACATCCACAGCACTTTGGCCCAGGAGGCCCCCGGTTTGACATGCTTGATCTACTGCAATGTGTAATGCACCTGGTTTGCCCTTCATACCTGTAAGGCAGGCGATTCCTGACTGCAGGAGAGAAGCCTCTGGTTTTGATTTAGATGGTAACGGTGCTTGTGTTCTAGGCTCTTCTACATCTGTCTGTGATGAAGATAAAGGCGTATTTGTCCGAGGCACATTAGCAAGAGGGGAGACTGTTTTAGGGTCCTGAGGGTCATCTTCAGAGAAGCAGTAAAAGGAACAAATATACACACATGCTCATGAACACCAAGAGATATTGAACTTGTATGATATATAGCTTTTTACAATATTATGTATAAAATGTAAGTAGCATTATTTCATACAGTGTATAAAAAATATAACGTGTAATTCCATGCAATATACTATATGCCTAAAAAGTATTTGACACTTTTAGGTATTATATTACTTTAAGACGGGTCAATTTCCCAGACAAGAGTTAAGTCTAGTATTGCACTACGCAACACTCTGGATGGAAATTCAACATTGAAAAGTAAATGTAGCTTAGCAACAGCAAAATCCCAGGCTACGTAACTGACCCACTACATTTAACAAAATCATATTTTTTTTAGACTAACACTTTTAGCACAACATCAAACTGACTCTTTTAGTGGAGAAAGCCTAGAGAATAATTCCAACCTGACTGCACTAAGGATACTGTAAAGCACAGAGATTAATATGTCAAAGTGTGGGACTATTTTTGATTCAAACATCCAGAAATCTGCAAAGAAACTGCTGAAACAACAATCTGAAATACACCATTCACCATTTGAAAGAGTATTTTGTCAAGAAGAAATATAAGTCTTAGAATCGTCTGTTTAAAATGTTCACCATTTTGTTTCTTAATACAATGAATGAATTTCATTACAATTTTAAGTATGGCACAAATGTCCAAATACTATCTGGGCCCACTGTACACAGAGAAAAGGCTGAAATGAACAATATGCTGTTCTCACCTTGCTTTGGTAATCTTCGTCTGTTTAATTTTGGAGAAACAAGTCCAAAAGTAGTGGTCTTTTTCCCATGAACTACATGTAGCCTTGGGATAATTTCTAATTGGCTGTCCCTGCATCCCTCACTGGGCTGTCCTTGGATGACAACATGGCATTTCTCTGATGTTCCCACCACGGTTGGTGTGAAACAGGTGATGGTTCCTCCACGTACGTCTGCTAAGTCCACCAAGATATCCTGAAAATTTTCAAGAACTGTTCTGTCATCTGCAGTAGTGTTGTCACTCACAGTTTGAGACTGAGGATACTGATTAGAATTTTTTTCCTTCTTGGGAAGAGTTTTAGACTCTATTCTTGCTCTTCTTTCAGAGAAGACTGGTTCCTGTAGTCTTTTCTCTATGCTCACAGGACTTTGCTGTGCCTCTTTATAAGACTCCCTGTATTGACACTCCTGGGCCTTGGCCCCCTGTCCGTGCTTCCTCCGCATGCAAGGTGTGCAAGGTTGCTCTGCGAACCTTACAGTGCGCCCACAGGTAGGACGTTCATGAGGTGTTGGGCGGTTGTGAGATGTAGGACAGTCCTGAGGTGTAGGACCAGATGGTGTGGGAGGTGTAACCCTTTTGGACCTTAACAGAGGAGTTCTAGGTTGATCCCAAGTCCTAGAGTAACCTGAGGATTCCTTTCTTTTGGGAACATCCACGGGGTCTACATGATCCCTCCCAAAAGAGTTTTTACTGCGACTGTCCCAAGTGTTGGGAGACACCCAGCCCACTGGCCTCATCTCTGGCCTGGCTTGATCCATTTCATTCTTTTTGGAGCTGTCGATTAAGCATAAGGACACTGCAATACCATCCTTAGCGGGACATATCCTGGTCTCAACTGAATAGGCAGATGGTGCAGGTGTACCCTGCCTGTGAGGCCTAATCATAGACTCCTGCTGATTCGAAGAACCAGAACAAGCCATGTGTTGTGGCTTATCTACAAACTCTGGGTTAGCCACCTGGTCCCAAGGCACTTTGACTATACCCTGCTCAGTGGCCAACAGGCAGCGGCAGAGAGGCTTGCCATGTCTGCCCGCGTTGAGCTCATTTAGCCAGTCCTGGGTAAAGATCGAGGGGTATGAGGTCTCTGGGATAGGGGTCTCCTGCAGTTCACGCCTTTCTTCCTCCAGTAGGCTCTGGGCCACGATGCGGGCTCCCTGTTCCCCAAGTGGTGCCACTTGCAAGTAGAAGTCCCCCGGGGAAAGCAACAAGGGGTTGATGGGAGCGAGATGGATTACAACCCGTTCTTGCAGGCACAAAGGCCAGCCCGCATAGCGGAAGACCACATCAGAGTATGGGGCCTAGACAGAAAAGAAGGTCAATACTCCTTATATAGTGCCAATTGTACCTTAATCCTTAAAAGTCCCAGTTATCGTCAGTAATTTTAGATTTGTAATTTTATGTAAATTTTAGATTGTTTCTCACTCATTGTTCTGAAAACATGTCAAGATATTCTGTTGAAATTGTGAAAACTTTCAGTTCATACCACATTCGTGTTTGTAAGTAGAAGGGAAGATATATTTATAACAATCCAAATTTGAAGCTAATGTTGCTCCCACAGTCCTGTTTGTTGGAAAGAAAAGGATACATCACATTTTTGCCATGTTTTTGTCCTTTTTTTTTCAAAACTTACAGACGAATGACAGAAGTGCAGGCCTGCCAAGACAGAGCTGAATATAAATGTCATTTATTACATAATAAGGTGTTATTAAATGATATAACTATGTAATTACATGTAATTAGTACCACAAACCACGGTAACAATAACTCTAGGTTTCTAAGCGTTAATGGCTACCGATATGGCTTGTACTGACCCCTGACCAACTGAAAAAAGTGGGCTAACTGGAGGTATGTTCCCAGCAAGCTGTCAGAACAGAATGCTTTTGTTTTCCTGCCATTTCTGTGCTCATGGAGGAAAATTTATGCAAAGCTTCAAGATACTGTAAATGTATGGTGTTCAGCTCCCTCTAGTGAACATCTACTGTCAGTACAGGTATAAATATGTAAGCAGGTAAGTAACCAAAGGTCTGCATAAGTTCTCTCTTTACTTTAAAGCAGATGTCTTGTTGAAAGAAACTAAGAAGGACAGAAATATTGTTAGCTGGAGCTATTGAATAGTCAGAGAGGTGCATTTTAGAGTAACTGGCAATCTAAGCTTCAGAAAGACAGCTCATGATGCTAATAGTGTGAAGGAATGCTCTTGATGTCAGACACATGCTTCTGTTCTTGGCTCCAGAAGTCTAGCATTACTCAAATAGCTGAGCAGATAAACATCATGAGGTTGAGTAATTGATCCAGGTGTAGTGACTGCTCTTCTTCTGCTGGGTTTAGGAGAGCATGCTTTAAAAGAAGGCCCTAAAGCTTACATGTATAAATTCATATAAGCTTGCAATATTACAGCAAAGGACATTATAAAGATATAGGATATACAGCAGGCTGACTATAACTTACTGTACAACTGTATTAAATATACTGTATAACAAAATGTAATTAAGATACTGAGTTTTCACAAAAAATGACACTCGTCAGAATTTTTAGAAGTACACTTTTATATTTTATATCATTTGGCAGTGCTACATTAGCAGTTAAAAATGCCCACTGTGTTCAGCAATGTGACATGGACATTTATCAGTCAGAGGCTAAGCCTGAAACACATTATTCAAGTAGACAGATAACCTGCTGGAACAGCTGTCAGCACTATTGAGGATGTAATCATTAGACTTGCCAAATGCCGAAGCAAACAACTTAAAAGTGCTTTCAGGATGGAAAAAAATACTTGAGTAATTGTGCCTCGTTACTACGCTTAAGTATAATTATGGATTATAAGCACTCTACTCAAGTATTATTGAAACTGAATACTTGTACTTTTACTTAATTACATTTCCAATAGAAGTAAACATACTTTTTAATTTTAAAATAGACCTTCAGAGTACTCAATACAAACCTCAAAAAACAGGGGAGTCATTTAAGTTCCAGCACATTTGAATTGTTTAGATTTAAAGTATGGACTATATTGAATGCATGGATATCCAAACTCATCATACTCAGTTATATTGTTTAAAACCTCTTGTATTTTTCGGATGTGAAGTACCTCATGGACTAGCTGAAGTGAAGGTTTAGGTCATGGAACTGACCACAGGGGAAAAAGAGTGACACTGTGTGCCATTGTTAATTTATACAATGGGAGAAAATGGAAATTAGATATTGTTAAAATGGGATAAAATATACTCTGGATGGCCATTAACATACATTGGGGGCTAAGTGTGGCCTATGTGAGGGAGACACTGTCTTAGACTGCCAATTGATTTTCAGTGTAAAGGCTTTATTTGTTCTTACTCATGTCTAGGCTAATCTGCATATGGTTCTAGGAAAGAAAAAACTTTAGGTCCCACTTTACATTGAGTGTCTCTAATAACTGTAGTAACATGTGAACAACATATGCAACAACAATGTAACTACTAATGATTTAGTCACTGTTACAGATGCATTACAGAAGTAAACCATATGTAATTACACAAGTGCATCTTAGTAGTGATAACAGCCCACTCTCTCTCATGTAATTAGACAAGTGTAATAACATAAATGTAATTACATTTGTAATCAGACTGGAACAGCTGTTTTTTCCAGAAGTTCCCAGCAGTAAAAGGAAGTATGTAATAACGTATATTGACATTACTTACACTGTATCTGCCATCTTTCCTAATACTTAGCTAGCATTTATGTTGCTAGTGTTGTGACATTGTAACCAGTTTAATCTTTAAACCACTCTGTAATGTGACAGTACAGCAGATGACCCCTTATCTTTAAATATAATTCTCATTAATAATTACAACACTAATTAAATTTGTTGCATTGCCCCAAAGCAACATCTGTATTACCACTCCATTATTACACAGTACCTACATAACAACTACACAGGAACTGTCCACTTACTTTAAAGTGTAACTTTAACACTGCACTACAGAAAGTTCCTGTGAAGAAGATCCACTTGTGTAATTAAATAAGGCAAAACTGAAGTTGATACACATGTGTAATTACATAGGCTGTCAGTCTGTAATCCATCTGTAACATTGACTAAATCATCAGTAGTTCAGTGTTGTTGCATATGTTATTAATGTGCAACTACACAGTTATTAGAAACACTTAATATAAAGTGGGACCAAACTTCAATTGGTATCGAACCTTTACATTATGTGGAGTGTCTAACACATTGTTATTCATCCTTGCAACTCTCATTTACAACAATCCTTCCACTTGAAAGGGAACCAAAGTGAGAGGTTAAGCGCAGTTTTATACTATATAGTGTTTTATGTTATATGTTTATGTTATACTACATTAAATTCTTATTTTATTTTTATTTTTATTTAAGTATAGTATCAATTTGGAGCCTACCTACCTTGTTCATTTGTTTTTTGTCCTTTTATCCCTAAGCCCACCACAATGCTTCCCCGCCCTCCCTACAAAAAGACTGCTGTCTTATGGCATCACTTTTTTGGCACTTTTATGTTTTAAAATGCTCTGAGCTGCTCCCTTTTCATGTTTACTTCTAAACAATGTATTTGCATGTTTTCTGTCTAATTTGTCTCCTCACTCACGCAAGCTGCTTGCTGCACGCTCTCCAGAAGATGCCTGGCTGGGATCAGAAAGTCTGTCAGGCACAGAAGGGGGTCTCCATGGTAAAGACCCTCGATGACCTGGAAGAGCTGGCTGAGGACAGTTGGTGCTGTGACCTCAAACGGAGGATAGAGAGCAGACAGACAACTCTGTATGGACGAGTCCAGGGAGTCTGGGTTCTATACATAGAAACAAAGTCATACCCAGCAATCAGTTACATTATCTGTGAAAAGTTTGGATCATCTTCTCTTCTTTGGAATTTTTCAGAGTAGGGTTTAATTTTGACTGTTATTTTTAAGTCAAGTTGCAAATCGCTGCTGTCAGAATAAAACCTCGTATCACCATTTTTCAGTTTTCAACATAATTTGAAAGTAACTGTTGCTCTTTACATTGATCTTTAAATTTCATGACGAATGGACCAAAAGAAACGGCCCAAAATGACTTGGAAAGAAGTCTGGTTCCATTGACTTTCATTAAAAGTAAAGTAGGTTTTTTTCTTCTCCTGAAAAGTTATCATTTTGGAGATATGAGGCTTTATACTGAATGTATAGAATGTATATATATTATATATATATATACATATATATATATATATATATATATATATATATATATATATATATATATATACAGGCCATTTGCTGGCTTATTACTTATAACTCAGAAATCAAAGTATGCATTTTAAGTATAATTAAATTTTTTACATTTTTAAACTTTGTTTTTCTGCCATGAATGTCATATGGAATTTTAGGTTTACAAGCAGCACTTAAAGTCACCTAAAACCCCAGACTGCATCTTTCTGATATTTTCCTTTGTACAAGGAAGTTGAGCTTTTCTGTTCATTTCTGGGACGTATTGTGAATTTTAACAAACACTCACAAGCACATCTGCCAAAAACTGAAAACAAATGAATAAAAGAATGCTGGAAAGCAAACTCGAATATGAACAGTTGAGACTCATTGTTGTGGGACAATTCAAGGATAATAATAATTCACAAGAGCACAATGGTTTTGGAGCGTGGAGAGAATCATCTTCTTTTCTTTAACAGATGGAAAGCAAACCACATCTGTAGATAAAGAGCTGATAAGAGGATAACTGCTGAGAGCTTTGAATAGTTGTTGAACATTCATTTTAATATCTTAATGCCTCTTGTCTGAAATTTAAAGAGGTATTCTGGCCTATCTGATTAGCTGTTTTTGCAGAGTTCTGTGGCAGCATTTTACACCTCAGCCTCGTCAGTTTAACAGAATTCATGATTTTATATCTATTTCACCCATAAATGGCCTCTCACTACACTCTTAAAAGTGATGGTTCTTCAAGGGTTCTTTAGTGAAGAAAATGCTTCTATACAGAATCTTGAACACTCAAAGAGCCCTTTGCATGATTAAAGGGTTCTTTACATTCTGAAAGAGTTCTTCAGATTGATGGAAAATGCTGTAGATGGTTCTATATAGAACCTTTTTAAAAGTAACAAAAAAACGTTCTTCTATTATTACGATGTCAAGCCTGTAACAATAGAATAACCATTTTCTTTACTAAAGAACCGTTGAAGAAGCATCATTTTTAAGTGTGTGCAATATCCAGTGCACACCACACAAATACTATAGAAGACCAATTAGCCTGACTGCATGTCTATGGACTGTGGGAGGAAACCCACGCAGACACACGAACAACATGCAAACTCCACACAGAAAGGACCCTGGTTGCCTGGACGGGGAATCGAATCCAGGCCCTTCTTTCTGCCCCTGTCAATATACAGGGTGTCCCACAAAAATTTCGTAGTCTAATAACGTCGAAGAATGGCGTTCGTGCATTTTGTGTGTTAGAATATGCTCGAACACAGTCAAACAAGAGTGTGCAGCGTGCATTTTTGAGAAAATTCAATAAAAATGCACCAACTGGAAAACAGATTTGGACATGGCACATGTCTGTGCAGGGCAAAGGGGTCTGGACGACCACCAGTATCGGAAGATATTACTTTTGTGAAGCTGTGAAATCGGTTGTAAAATCTACATCCGTCTGAATTTCTTGTTCGAATTTTGATAAATAAATCTTGTTTTGTTCAACATAAAGCCTATTTAATTTCATTTGCACAGGACATGTAGTTACTCAGATATTCACATCTCAAATTATACCAATTTTTTTGGGACACCCTGTACTATGAGGCATTATTTTTTACTCTTGAATCAAAAAAGAATCAATGCTGGGTTCTCCAAGACTGGCAGTGGTTTAGTGACACCAAAAACAGTGGCTTCACACCAAAACTGGACTATAAAAAGCTGACAGGTTACTGGTTGGATCTGGTGAGGAGTGTGTTGATGGCCTGCACTCTTAAAAACAAAGATTAATAAGGTAATTGACTTAACGTTGGAAATACGGTTCTAGGTAAAATATTACTTTAGTGAAAAAAAACTTTTTTTTTTCATTGAAAGGTTCAGAAACCTTTTTGGATTCCCTGCCTGTAGATGTTTTGTAGATGCTTACCTTCTGTAATTTGTATTTAAATAAATGTCTATTAAAATCACCATCATTTTTCACTAGACTTAACCCTACACTTAACCCAAAACTTAATCCTAATCCTAACTCTGGTGCTAATCTTAACCCTAATCCAAACAATACAATGCACCTGAAGGTTCTTTAAGGAATCTAAAGTGGTTCTTTTATAGCATCGATCCAAAGAATTCTTTTTGGTTTCATTTGGCACCTTGTGTCACTCTTCCATGAAGATCCCATCAAGAACCTCTCAATTAATGGTTCTTTTAGACAGCCATCTCTGTAAATGAGATGCATGAGTGTGAGGAACCTTTTGACAGTTTAATGAACCTCCATATAATCTAAAGGTTCTAGGAAGAACCCTTAAATTGGTGTATATCATGTCAAGTTCTTTAAACCTTTAAAAGGTTCTTCACACTCATAGTTCTCTTTTCAAAGATGGTTAGGGAACCAAAAGCTCCAAAGAGCCCTTTTTGGTTCCCTTTGGCACGTTTTGCATTAAAGAGTGTACCATCTTAAAAATAAAGGGTTCTTAATGTGATGCCACAGGAGAGCAATTTTTGGTTCCATGAAAAACCTTTCAATGGATGGTTATTTTGAGAACCATTTTTGTAATGAGATACGTGCAAGAACCTATGTGCAAGAACATTATTATGTAACTGTAAAGAACATTTATACAGTTACATAATAATGTGACAACATCACAACATCACTCATATCACCACACTATAGTGTAGTACTAGAAGGCTTTTTTGAGCAAGGTTATTATCCACAGAGAATTCCAGCAGGGTGGCATTTATGCTTTCCGACCCCGCGCCACCCCAAGTGGTCACCCAAGTCTTGTGACAGACCAACTAGTGTTCAGTGGCGCTACTTTGTGTTATAAAAAAGGCCTATCCATCATGGTTGTCCACACCTGGCTGCATCATACGCCTTATTAGGGAAGTGAGCTGTTCTTCAGGCATCTGTAGAACATGCCTGGTCTTCAGTTTCGCTTGTTCAGTCAAGTGGACCGCAAGAGATCTGTGAATCCAGATCAGGTTGAGGTCACAGGCCGAGACCTCAGTGAACTATCTATCAACACACTCACTCCTCTTAAATCAGCAATTCCTTTTGAAAGCAGTCTGGTTCTGTTTCAGTCCAGAGAAAATCAAACGCTTCTTAATGTACTTCTGGACATTCACCTTCACAGTGCACAGTGTGAAAAAGCCTCTGTTTATTATGAGACTAAAAGCTCTTGAAAATACAGTGTCTTAAATGGTTTCTGGTGGGACGTATGTGTTTTCAGAAAACTCTTCAAATGCAATAGAACTCTTACATTATGTGGAGGTTCATTATATTTTAAAGAGGTTTTGCATACATTTGTATGTCTCATTTACAAAAGGACTCTTTAAAGAGCCCACTATTAAAAAAGTTCTCCAGGAAACCAAAAGTGGAACCAGTGTTTATTTTGAAGTATGTACTATGGTCTAAAAGACTGACTCAGAACAACTAGCCCAGTCTGTAAGATTGATTTAGTACTGTGTGGTTTGAAAGAGGCCGCAAAGAGCAAGCGAGTATCCCGGAGGAGTCTGCAGTTTCACATTCCCACTGTTTCCTGACCTCATGGCCCACAAGTTCTTCTTTTAGTGTCAGCTGGATTTAGCTCAGCTGTCCTTTCACATCCACAAGAGACTTGGAGCTTTATGGACGCTCGTAGGATCATTCGTTTAATGCACACACTCTTGTCCGGTCATCCAAATACAGTAGCTTGGTGTATTACATTTTTAGTGGTTTACTCAACCGTTCTACATCTGGAATGGATGCTCAGTCTCAGTCTGTGCTTTTTAGGATCTTGTATGTTTTACATTTGTCCATCAAATAAACTTCACTTAGGCTTTTAAGCTGTCTTTTCCAGCGTTATTTCAAAATCAGAAACAATCAAAAAGTTTAGTTTGTTGACATGGTCACCAAGTTAGTGCACAGTTTTCAAGCCATCATTCAATAAATGTCAAAATATCTAACAAGGGCTAAGCATTAAACAGTGCTGCTAACTAGGAGAGAGCAGCCGGTTAGTATAAGCTTAGCTGGCATGATAGCACTGCTTACTACAGAACATGTTCACTTCTGGCTAACTAAAGCACTAGTTTAGATGGTACTGATTCAAATCTGAGGGACAGAAGTCGAGCAACTGAAGTCAAAGGCACAGAAAGACAAAATTAAATCTGTAGCCTCATCAGCTAGCTTAACATTAGCTTAGGAAACAGGCTACAAACCCAAACAGTGCCTCACAGCACAGTGCAGGTTTGAATCTGACTAACTGGTGCTCTGCTGAAACAAGTGTAGATGATAAAAAGTAATGTCTGAGAGAAAAAGTGGAGCGACTGATGACAGAAAGCTGAAACTGAATCTGTTCTGTGGTGTTTGGGACTGTAGCATTTTGGCTAAGCTATTGATAGCATAGTTAGCAGGTCAATGTGCCACACAGCACAGGTTCCAGCTAAGTGGTGCTAAAATGACACCCAATTAGAGGATATCTGAGAGGATCTGGTGTTGGATTGAAAGCTGAAACTGAATGTATTCTGCGGTGAATGTAGCTCTTAGCTGCTGCTGAGCTGCTATCATCAGTTTTTGCCATGCTATCATGCTTAGCTCTGATTTTCCCCCTCTTTCTGTTAGCGGCACTTATCTGTGAACTCCCACACCACCAGTCAGTGAGCTCTCTAAAATATAAATGGGTGAAAAGTGTTTATTTGCCTATTCAGACGTAAAATTTGACGCACCATAATTCTGAAATACCTCTTCATGTTTAATACTGCAGTATAACTTACATTGTACGGCACAATCCTAATGAAGAGCTTGCTGTTTGGGCCAAGTCTGGTTAGATCTCTGGGATATTAGTTGGAAACATGGCATCAACCTGAAATCTTTGCAGATTAGGTGATTTCAAACTGAGAACTGGTTGAACAACCAGGTATCCATCAACCAAATATGAAGCAATTATTTACACTGCTTTCAAACAATGATTATTGGGCCCAAAATGTACTAACAAAACATTAAGATGGTTGCAACTGTTGCATCTGAGTATCAGGATGCTGTACATTATGCAACTCAAGTGCAATTTTGTTTCATATAAGTTTCAAGCAACTGAAGTTGCATCAAAGTTTCGGCATGTAAAGCCAGCCATACTGTACATGTAGTGACTAATGGAGATTTAGTTCCATTGATAAAAACACAAATAGAGAATGAACCTCTTGAAGTGCACTAAGGTGTTGAATCAGTTGTCCTCATGTCCTGATTTAGGGCTAAATCCTTCCTGCAGCTGTCTCACCAACACAGTGTTTTCCTCTCACCCTCTGAAGGACGTGATGAAATGTTCACAGTTGTCTTCCAGCCACCTTTGACCCTCACACCCATTCATCAGCTCACATGACTAACCGGCACCTACTGGTCTTACTCCTGTGCGAGCGTGAATGTGTTTGGGGGCATGTCAGAAAGAGTCTGTGGCCAAGACAGAAACACTGGCAACATCACATGACAGTGAATTGTGGCTGACGTTTTGAATGGAATTGAAAAAGACAGTTGCCCTTTGAACAGTCCTGCATCCGGTGGTGCTTCATAACGACAAATCTTGAGTCTTATACGAGGCCCTTGTATTGATTTTACATTAAAATCGCAGACTATATGAGTTTCATATAATCATACATATTGGTTTTATAACTGATGCTTAACTTTCTTTAGTGTAGCTATAAAAAATGTCTACTTTAGCATGGAACTTGTTTGTAGCAATGTACACCAATCAGGCATAACATTAAGACCACCTCCTTGTTTCTACGCTCACTGTCCATTTTATCAGCTCCACTTACTATATAGGTGCACTTTGTAGTTCTACAATTACAGACTGTAGTCCATCTGTTTCTCTGCATACTTTCTTAGCCCCCTTTTACCCTGTTCTTCAGTGGTCAGGACCCCCATGGACCCTCACAGAGCAGGTGCTATTTGGGTGGTGGATCATTCTGAGCACTACATTAACACTGACGTGGTGGTGGTGTGTTAGTGTGTGTTGCGCTGGTACAATCAGACACAGCAGTGCTGCTGGAGTGTTTAAACACTGTGTCCACTCACTGTCCACTCTATTAGACACTCCTACCTTGATATTTGACTATCTGTAACAGTTCATGGATGGATATCTGGGTAAACATCGGGAAGGAAAAACAACAACAAAAACAAAAACTTTTGTCAAAAATAATGTAGGGCTTTTTGGAGGCCAGCGTTTGTATGGGATAAAGGACCTATGTAATTTCCCCAAATTGCCCCAAACAGCTCGAACTGAAACATCATCATGATGATTATCGTCATGATTATCTTCTGACTATTAAGGTAAATCTATATTAAGGCCGTTTTTGTTATTTTTTGACCAAAAAGAAGACTCTTTTTGTGGTGATGCTCTAGTGGTTTGTATGTAGTGTCTGCAGAGTAGTGTTCAGCAGCAACTCAGCTTCATGGGAAAGCAGAATTAGTGAGTGCTGATGATACAGTGTAGATTAAGAGCCCACAGTCTCCTCCGAGTTTTCCTTGTCTCTCTCCTATGCATGCACACGCTTCTAAAGAGCCCATATTTTACATTTCTTCAAATATTTTATTTCCTCTCTTAAAATTTGTGTTAGAATTAAACAGACTTTGTTACTGTGCCGTTAAGACTGATATATTTGAATGAGCTCTGTTCCAATTGGCTGCCCTGTATTACATCATATAATCTTAAATCAGACAGAGCTGAAACACTCCTTATTACTTTCGGTGTGAATGGGCGGGGCTAAACTGCTGTAGGCTGAAAAGAGGAATATATGTGAATGTTTTGCTTTTTGTGACATCACAAAAACACAAAATGACAGAACAGGCTGTTTTTGCATCTTAGTTTCATATTTGGACTGAGGAGTGAATGATACATATGTAGCCTATTATTGTGTGGTAACAATGCTTATATACCACATTCTACTCTTCTATTTAAATAAAAGAATATTTTTACTTGACAGTTTTCCATTTAATATGAGCCTTTAGAAGTTGCTTTGCGTGTAAAGACATTTTTGGAATTCCATTTCACTTGGTTACCAAAAGAGGAAATGATTCTGATTCCTGTGTTTATGTCACAGAAATATCTCCAGACCAGAGCACTGTCTGTCTGATAAACAGATGGACATGCTGTCTGTGGAACTATTACATCATCCATCACTGTCACCACTGACAAACCAGTAAGATCTCACTGGACAGACAGATATGCTGTATGCTGCATATCTAAGCATTGAAAAATGGGATTAAATTGATTCCAGTCTCTTGGCTTTGAAGGTGTACCTTAAAAACTGACTCACAAACAGCAGTAACTTCTGAAGCTGAGGCTGTTTCTATGATGGCGTTTTAGGGCCACTGTTAATAAAAATAAAAATAGTAGACTTCAAGAATAAAGTCGTAATATTTAGAGAAAAAAAGTTGTAATATTTCGAGAAAAAAGTAATACAGTATGATCTTTTGAGAATAAAGTCGTACAATTTCGAGAATAAAGTCGTAATATTTCGAGAAAAAATATTCTGTGTTAAAACGAGGGGCGTTGAGGAGCTGGTGGAGTTATACTTTCATATCGCTTTCACCCATAAAGAAATACTCAGTCTCCCTGTCTCTCCTGGTACATCAGCACCAGCCTATTATTAGTATAAGAAATATTATGACTTTATTTTTGAAATATTAGACATTTTTTCTCAAAACGTTACAACATTTTTTCTCAAAATATTACGACTTTTTTCTCGAAATATTATTATTAAATATTATTTTTTTCTTGAAATATTACACCACCATATAAACATATATGGTTATATGTTTATATGTTTCACCATATAAACAAGTGACTTGTGGAATGTGTTTGATTCTGACCACCAGAAACAGACGTTGAAAGCAAGGCCTCGATGATGCTTGTTTCTACATGCTACCAACAAATGCATGAACAGTGTATTAGAAAGTCCTAAATGATCAAAAATACTTATAATTTTATAAGGACTGAGACAGATGTGCACAATACTGGCATTTTGAGATACAAACAAACACACACACACACACACACACACACACACACACACATCATTATATCTTCTAAAGAACCCAGGACCCCTGTAATGGTTCAATGGTTCTTTATAGAACTCATTGTTTCAAAAATGTAGAAAAATCTAGAACCATATACTCATCAAACACATTCTCCATTAATCTGAAAAAAACATTTCACCATGCAAAGAACCATTTTACACACAAATTAGTGTATACAGACCTTATAGTTCTAAATAGAACCATTTCCTTTACTAAGAACCCTAAGAACCACATTTTTTAGTGTGTACTTCCACGGTGGACAGTTACAAGAATCAGTGGAATTCCCCTTTATTAATGAGGCTGATGCCAAAAATAAAAGAGGGAGCTGGAGAAAGAGAGAGAGAGAGAGAGAGAGAGAGAGAGACAGAGAGAGAGAGAGAGAGAGAGAGAGAGAGATGTACAATTAAAAAAAAAAAAGGCTGTCCAGCCCACGCAGACCAAACCACTAGGAATTTCCCCAAACGTCCCGATGGCCTGATCTTTGCTTGCAGAGGTACTATGTAATGACAGTATTCTGCCTCCATTGAGACAAGCTTATGTATCCATATTTTAACTATTTCTGTCATATTGCATTTCAGGTTTACCTGTGAGCACCAGACATAGTGTCGCTGATGCAACAACTATCTACATTTTTGTCGTTTTTATTTATTTATTTATTAATTTTACACAGTTTTACAAATTATGAGCTGGCCTTCACATGCCCTATAAAATTTCATGATGAGAGGACCAAATGGTTCAGAACTACTTGGAAAAAATTTTGTTCCATTAATTTCTATTAAAAGCTAAGAATATTTTCCCTTGTCCTATAAAGCTACCATTTTGAAAATAAAAGGCTTTTTATGACAGCGATGATATGTAGTGATTAATAAACAATGGACTGGAATTACCAATTAACCAAATTATCAAATTTCTCTCACCCTATCTGGCAATAATTGATCAATTAACAAGTCTTCATTAGATCAATCACAAAGCACTGTAGTAACATTGCACAGAGGGCTGGAACCTTGATTATTATTATTATTATTATTTTTGTTAATAGCCAATTTGTCTGTGTGTCAAGATGGATAGATGGACGCTGACTCATCTATGGAAAACCAATTTCACCTACAGGTACAAATAAAGACCTGAACTTGAACCTAAACTGAAGCAGTTCACTCTTTTATTCAGAATAGCTTGACCTGTAGTGGCCAGCTTCACCTGATGTTCTTCTCTTCTCCACATGCCATAAATGATCCTGTCCATTTCTTGCCTGAACATCACTATATATAATGTCATTTTATAGTCATGAAAAGTCCACACCAACACAGTCTCTCTGAAGTGACCAATATGAAACTGGACTTTTTCTGCTGCTCCAAGCAGCTCCCAGGTCCTCAGTAATACAGGCTAAGTTGAGTCTGTCTGACACTGAGTGTGTTTACATGCACTTAATAATTTGATCATTATCGGGTTTCTGCAGTTATCTCATTATTCAAGTCGTCGTGTAAATGCATACTCTGATATCTTAGATCAAATTAAGGCCTAGAAATCCAATAAAGAAATCTAATAGAGAGCTGACTTTCAGTGCATGTATGCCCTTACTCTAATTTCTTTTGGAATGACACTGAAACAACTACATGCTTGACAAACAGAAGAATTAAAATATTTTTCATCTTCGATGTTTGAAAAGCAAAGCCACAGCATGACTTTTGGCTGCTACATCGTGTCTTGTTGTGTGAGATTATTGGCTGGTTGCAAAGCAACTGCCTGACTCGTGTATCTGATTACCCTAATAAGTGCATGTAAGCGTTGGATGAATTACTTCTTCTGCAGTTATTAGATTATTAAGTGCATGTAAGCACACTCATTGATGAGATCAGGGACGTCATTATTGGGCAGTCTTCACTTTGGGCTTACATTATTATTTATCCAGTTTACTTTTGTGTAAAATATTTTCAGCACAACAATCTAGTTGTGCGTGGGCAATGTGGCAAAAATATAACATTAAAAATTCACTATAGTTGATGTTTTCACACGATTTCATGATACACAATACGTGTTATGATATTTCACTTTTTTAAGGTTCGCTAAGTTAGAACTGACATAATGCAACAGTAGAGCCATATTTAAAACTGCTACCAAAACATATGAGTACAAAGCTTTTTCCTCACTACATCTGAATAAAACCTGAACAATTACACTATTCCAGACGAAAGATGCAAACTCTCGACAACAGAGCGAAGCCTTAAACAGGTACGACACTCCAGAGCCTCTTTTAAACCTCTTCATCAAAAAAGTTTCTGGAAGAACTTTTAATATCAGTATGCTCAGAAAAGCTTATCGTGATCTAATTTATCCTGATCACAATAATATATTGTCATATCACCCATCTGAACATCCACTCATGACCTGCCTCACTTCAGACGAGGCACAAAACTGTGTGCTTTGGTAAAGACTACTGACCCACACTAGCAAGAGAACTACACGCTCATTTTGGGGTGACTACAGTACTGAGTCTGTTAGCTGCCTGAGCAAATAACTGCGCAGATTTAATATGAGGCAGTTACTACTTAAAAACTAAAGTAGCCAAATATGATGTAAAAGCTACCACAAAGTAAATGAAACAGACATAACAGGCAACGCAAAAACATTATGCTCTATACTAGCATGTGTTGGTTCTGATTTGAGGCAAATGATAGCAATGAAAAAATAATGCCTTGTTTACATCATTTCCACATATAATAAAAATATATTACAACTGTTGTCAGTTTACGTTAGAAAACTATGTTGTTGTATGTTTAACTAACGCACACATTTCAATCATGCCATGATTCAGTGCAGTACAATATGTAAGCCAGCTGGGCAGAATAAAATGTAGAAAGAACGTTACCATTTTGACCAGAGTGAATTTGCTGTCCAGTCAGTCATGTCTGTTCTGTCCTCAGCGGTCATAGAAAAGTCTGTCTGCCCATCAGTGAACTCTCCTACGTCTAATCTCTCTCATTCTGCTCACAACATGATCTCTCTCTCTCTCACTCTCTCTTGCTCTCTCTCTCTCTCTCTCTCTCTCTCGCTCTTGCTCTCTCTCTCTCGCTCTCTCCAACAGCTATGTTTGTCTTCCCTGACTTTGAGAGAGGCTAACATACACTGTCCAATGATGTGAGAGACAGAATGAGAGAGATTGGGGGAGGGTGGGGGGTGGGGGGGATCTCCCTTAAGAACGCACTCATCCATTATTTCCTTTGTGTCTCTTTAGCGCTAGAGATGAATCCCATGGTGTCACTGTTGGATACTTTTATATGTACCACTTAACTGATCGGAGGTCCAACAATTTCTTAGCTATTTTAAACGTGAACCATTGTGGCGTCTCAGAAAACTTTCTTGCAAACTGCATAAAACAGCCAAACTGTTTTAAACAATGCGTTCCAATGCTAATAAAGTGTGCTGGACACGACTGAGAGAGTATGGAAAAAGAGCCTGACTCTATTGAACTCCACTCAGTGTGAGTTTAAAGGGAAACTGTGGCCAAAATGAAAAATGGAACCATCATTACAGCTGTTGTAAACACCCTACAGTGGTGCCTCAGTAGTCTCTAGAGTGAGGTTTTCTAATTTAAAGACTGGGAAAACCCCCTTCAGATGATGTCTCTTGAAGGTGGGAGGAGCCTTTTTAAAAACTACAAGAGGATCTGAACTGTTTGTTTCTGTTAGGAGGCTGAATATCACATCTATATGTTTTAGCCTCAGTTGCTATGCTAACAGTTAGGAGGCTCGCTAAAGCAATAACAATAGCAACGATGATGAGTTGAGCATGTTCAGCGCACTCAAGTGTTCAAGTTTGAAGCAAAAACTTTTTAAGGCAAAGGAGTTTAAGGCAAAAGGCCTTATCTCAGTTTCAGTGGGTGGACAGCTGACGATGAGCAGAGGAAAATGGGTTTGTTCTGTTAACAAAGGAATAATCTTTGTCATACGGAGGAATACGTCATACGTGTCTGCATTTCACTGCTGACTAACGTTACACTCAATGCAGTTCGTGCTTTAAAGTTGCTGCTACAGCCGCTTTCAGATAAACAGTTCATTTTCTCCCTCAAATTCCCTATTAATCTCCCTGTTAGCGTCCGACAGAGCGAGTGCTCAGCAAGGAGTAGATGTTTGTTCTCTGGAGCCGGTGTTTGCGGAAAACGTCTACAGTGGCGTTACAGACCATGACGACCCGGCGCGACCCCAGTGTGCGTCTGTAGCTTTTTGCCAACAGTTTATTGTTAATGAGCTGTTTCAATATCTCCAGCTAACATGGCTTATCTAGTGTTTTGGTTACGGTTATTTTAACCTAACCATCGATTTATTGCTCTGAAGATGTTAGCTAGCTGACATTATTGACGTTATAGCTATGGTAGGGGTGATTCACAATGGTTATATGACATGTGCATAATGCATGCTTGGTGTTGTAGTTAAAAGAATACTGATGGACAAAAACACCAAAAGGGTGCTAAATCAAATAAACGCAATATAACAAAGAACATACTAAATGCTAGTTTTAGAAAACTGCACTTTACGCAATTTTCCCCTCATCCCAGATCAGCAGTCCATCAGCCAAGCCTACTTTTTTGTCAGCTTCTTTTGTTTTGCACTGGGGCAACAAGGCTAATGTAGCTAACAGGTAAAGGAAGCTACTAGGTTAGCATTGTGCAAATCACATGTTTTATCATCACACCTGCCTCAAACTATGCTAAACCGCTAAATAATCTTAGATAGTCTTGTGTATTTGGTTTCTGACACTATGCTTTACTGTTATCTATAAAAATGCAGAAAAATTCAGGTTTCAAGATGGTTGGTAGTGCCGTATTAGCCAGACGATATGCTTTTGTCCCTTTTTATTAATAATGGTAGTCATACAGAGTCAGAAACCACATAAGTCCATTAGACATTACTTTTGAACTCAATGTGCACAATGCTAGCCTTGTAGCTTCCACTACTTGTTAGCTACATTAGCTCCAGTGAAAAACTAAAGATGATAATTCTGGACAGTAAGCATGTCTTGGCTGGTCGACTACATTTGAGGTGAAGGGAAAATGGTGTAAATTTAAGTTTTTGCCACACTATCAGCTAAACTAGCAGCACACAAGTAGCACACAATAAGCCACTATGAGAATGAGAGAGAGAGACAGAGAGAGAGAGAGAAAGAGAGAGAGAGAGAGAGAGAAGGAGGCCCGCACTTAACCCGAGACGTCCCAAGTCTAATTCCTGAGTGTGCTGAGTGAGAAATTGCTCTCCCCTGTAGACTCATTAGAGCAACAGCAGTCAAAGATAGCAGTGATTAGACCCCTGTCCCGCCGTCCCAGTCTGAGGGGCTTTTTTACTCCTGATCTCAGACGCACAGGGGTGTGTATGAGCCCAGTAGCTTCAGTTTAGACTGTTGAGACCCTTTTCAAAGCCAACGGTCACAAAACCAGCAACTGGGAATAAATAAAGATCAGTGGCAGGAAACCAGCCTGGAGAATCTGAGCCCAGCGTGGTGACTCACTCAGACGGGACAGTGCTCCAGTTCCTGCTTCAGGCCAAGACAGGACACCAAAACAGCTGAGCTGTTTTATAACATGCTTCATAACAGAGCTTCATAGTTTTCAAAAATTGCTGGTGTTGGTTATGACTGTCATACCGTAATGTTTGCAACTACAATAAAGAATAAAGACCGTCTGCTATTCGGACAGATTTGCTGTGAATTTGAAGCAATCATACAGCGTTACTCGGTACCAAGAACATGAAGAATGGACTTGTGTGGTGTGAGAAATACCCGCTGGTATTTCAGGTGTCCTATGTTGGCTGGCTACTCCAGTGTTGGCCGGCTGCTAACTCGCTTGCCATAGCGGTGCTGATGCTAGATTCAATGGCAGCAAAATACTTGGTTTGTCAGTTCTTCTCCTGGTAATGCTCTTTTATAGTTTGGTCTTCACATTAATTGAGATCTCACACTTCTCCTCATTGGTCTTTGGGTGAGTTTCCATTTATGGAAACTAAGCTGCAAAAAACAGGCCATTTTGAAATCAGCCTTTTTGTGATGTCACAAAAACCAGCACACATGCAAATCTCCAACCAATTCAGCCTGCAGCGGTTTAGCCCCGCCCACTCAGGCTGAAGTTATAAAGAGTGTTTCAGCCTACCCTGCTCTTTGAAATGAGGCAGCCAATCAGAACAGAGCTCATATATCAGTCTTAAAGAGCCCATATCCTACATTTTTCTTGAATTTTATTGTTTCCCTATTGTTCACACTTTTAACATTTGTGTGTGTCATAATTCATTTTAACATGGCCATTTTTCAGCCTGGTCATTTTTATCTCTTAGAATTAAACAGGCTGTGTATATATATATGAAAATAAGCTCTGTTCTGATTGGCTGCCATGTTTTATGCCTAACTTAAAGTACTCAGAGCTGGAAAACCTCTGAAAAGCCTAGAACTTCAGCATGAATCAGTGGAGCTGAACTGCTGTAGGCTGAATAGGTGGATCTGTGTAAATGAGATGGACTCAAAAGTAAACAGTATGTTTGAATCTACTTCAAATCCCTTTATTTTAAAAAAGCAAGGGAAATTCAGTTTCCATGATTTGGGCCCTTTAAGGACACAGTAGAAATAACAGCCTGTTTATTTCTCAGGGATTAGAAAATGTTCACATAAAAATGAGCAAATGTTTTTTATGCATAAACTAACACAAATAACCTGAAGGGAAAAAACAACATACAAGAAAGTTGTAGGATTTGGGCCCTTTAGGGGAATAATACGCTGGTTTTGTCAGCAGTGTTATGTTCCTCTAAGCAACACTGACCTTAGCAGTTCAATGAAAGGGGAGGGGAGGGGGGTTCACGGTGACTGATTTTACCGCCCTGAAGCTCCGGCACACACAAATACACACTCACATAGATAAACACGCATAGCTTCAGCTCAAACAATCCCATCAGCCCCTGGGGGACACAGAGGATGGTGGGCTGTGTCTCAGTGACTAGACTAGACTCTGTGATTCACACCCAGAGGTGCTCCAGCTCATCTGTCACTCCATTCCTGCTCTGTCCTTCACCCTGAGAATCCACTGCGTTATATAAACTACAGCTGTGACTATTAGTTGAGTATCTACTGATTATTCTCAGGATTAACCAATTAATCATTCTCCACAAGACAAGAGTGATCAATGGAGTCAACTGGATGATAGACCACCATGCATAACCAAAGATTTCTGCATAATTCAACCAAAGCCAATATTGTAAATGTTGCCAAATGTTGTAAAATTGTGTTTTAATACTGATGGTGTGCAAATAAGTGTTTACCAGTGTTTTATATATATATATGTACACCAATCAGGCATAACATTAAGACCACCTCCATGTTTCTATGCTCATTGTCCATTTTATCAGCTCCACTTACTATATAGGTGCACTTTGTAGTTCTACAGTTACAGACTGTAGTCCATCTGTTTCTCCGCGTACTTTGTTAGCCCCCTTTTACCCTGTTCTTCAGTGGTCAGGACCCCCATGGACCCCCACAGAGCAGGTACTATTTGGGTGGTGGATCATTCTCAGCACTGCAGTAACACTGATGTGGTGGTGGTGTGTTAGTGTGTTGTGCTGGTACGAGTGGATCAGACACAGCAGTGCTGCTGGAGTTTTTAAACACTGTGTCCACTCACTGTCCACTCTATTAGACACTCCTACCTTGTCAGTCCACCTTGTAGATGTAAAGTCAGAGATGATAGCTCATCTGCTGCTGCACAGTTTGTGTTGGTCATCCTCTAGTCCTTCATCAGTGGTCACAGGACGCTGCCCACAGGACGCTGTTGGCTGTATATTATTGGTTGGTGGACTATTCTCAGTCCAGCAGTGACACTGAGGTGTTTGAAAACTCCAGCAGCACTGCTGTGTCTGATCCACTCGTACCAGCACAACACACACGAACACACCACCACCACGTCAGTGTTACTGCAGTGCTGAGAATGATCCACCACCCAAATAGTACCTGCTCTGTGAGGGTCCATAGGGGTCCTGACCACTGAAGAACAGGGTAAAAGGGGGCTAACAAAGTATGCAGAGAAACAGATGGACTACAGTCTGTAACTGTAGAACTACAAAGTGCACCTATATAGTAAGTGGAGCTGATAAAATGGACAATGAGCGTAGAAATTACGCATTATTAAATATTACATTATATTGAGAAATCTTCCTTTAAATTATGCATTATGATCATTCACACTGCCAACTAATCACTGATTCTCAGTGCAGTTTAATTGGATGTAAACATATCATGACTTACTGTGCACTTTGTAAGCCCTTAACATTCACTACCAAACCAGATTGAACATATAAACTCCACTGCATGAACAGACTCCTAATACTGAGCTGAATCTGCTGCCACACCCCAAACAACATTACCCTCTTTCTGTAATTTCAAAACCCCATCATTAACATAGTTCTCTGGGTGGAGGGATATTAATACTGCACACAGTAATGTAATCCAAGTGAGGAATGTGACTGTTATGCATCTGCATCATGCCATGGCTTTGCAATGCACTTGTTAAATATACTCCTCCTAGGCTATTTTGACCGAGGGTGGCCGCACTGTTGCCTGACCACATCGTCGTATGTCACTGCCCACTTGGGCTGTTTCTACTGCTGTGACTTCAAATCCGTCCTGGCAGCCAGACCTTTTTAAAACCTCCTCACCTGTCTGTCTGACTTGCTTTGGTTTGTTTTCATTCATGTTGTTTACAGGCTGCGTCTCTGGGGCTTGCGTGGAGGCTTTATGAGTTAATCTGGCAGCTCATTTTACAACGCAAAACCACAGAGTTGTTGATCTGTCGCCATCGTTTCAGCATTAAAAATCACCGGACTGGTCAATTTAACATTATCCCAATTCACAGTACATTAACAGACAACATTTAGGCTCTCAGCTGCTACAACTGTATTTACCTGTTAGCCACTGCTGTTTTTAGCTGCTACCACTGTATTTACCTGTTAGCTACTGCTGTTTTTAGCTGCCACAACTGTATTTACCTGTTAGCTACTGTTTTTAGCTGCCACAACTGTATTAACCTGTTAGCTACTGCTGTTTTTAGCTGCCACAACTGTATTTACCTGTTAGCCACTGCTGTTTTTAGCTGCTACCACTGTATTTACCTGTTAGCTACTGCTGTTTTTAGCTGCCACAACTGTATTTACCTGTTAGCTACTGCTTTTAGCTGCCACAACTGTATTTACCTGTTAGCTACTGCTGTTTTTAGCTGCCACAACTGTATTTACCTGTTAGCTACTGCTGTTTTTAGCTGCCACAACTGTATTTACCTGTTAGCTACTGTTTTTAGCTGCCACAACTGTATTTACCTGTTAGCTACTGCTGTTTTTAGCTGCCACAACTGTATTTACTTGTTAGCTACTGCTGTTTTTAGCTGCCACAACTGTATTTACCTGTTAGCTACTGCTGTTTTTAGCTGCTACAACTGTATTAACCTGTTAGCTACTGCTGTTTTTTTCCGTTCCACCTTAAATGGTGCAACAGTCACTTTCTGGTGCCTGAAGCTATACCATTTAAGGTGGAACGGGAAAGTTCGAACAAGAAGCTGACAAATAAGAAGCTGATTTCAGGTTCTTGTAAGAAGGTGCTACAATTAATCTATTATGAACATCTACACTGATTAAGGAATGTCATAACTTACCAACATAAACATAAACACATGAACATCACACAAACAATACGCATCACACAAACATGAGTGTGGATCGCTGCGTTTCCTCCGTTATATAATCCTATCCCGCTTTCAGTTTTCTAATATTCTTGAAACAGTGTAATTTTGGACAGCATCTTACACTGCCGCTCTGTAATGGTACTGAATGCAGTCCAGCAAAATGGCGGCGCTGTTGATGTGCCTGACTGGACCCAACACGGCATCTAGATATGCATATCTATGTTTTTAGCTGTTAGCAACTACCCATAAAACAAGAGGATAGCAGGCTTTTTGTTTAGCGATTCCCAGGAGGCAACTGGCATTATTGGGAGTGAGTATTAGACAAAATGCCATGTTTCATCACTTATTTTACACTCACGGTGCAATTTACTTATTTTTGCTAACTTTCTTTTTTCCGTTATCCTTTGTAAATTCGTTTGGTAAATAATTTTAAGAGCAGTATCATAAATTCAACAAAATCTTTTTATATCAATTGGTTGTAGTATTAATCTTAGTTTATTTTCCAAAATAAAAGTCTGAAAACCTTCAGCATCAGATACAACACAACAAACACAAAAGCCTCAATAACTCAATATATCACAATTTTGTTAGTATTTAATGTGTCCATGCTTTACCAAAGCTTCCATTCTTTTCAGGAGCCTTTCTTTCAGTTCATCTGCAGGGATGTTTTTCCACACCTCTAAAGTTCAGTCTTACAAGTTGGTTTAGCATTTTCTGCTTTTCACAATCCAAATAATCCCACATTCAGTGATGTTGAGGTCTGATCTCTGGGGGGGTCAGTTTTTTGTTCTTAAAGAGATGGTGGACATTTTTCTGGAAATGTTTTTCTTGTTTTTTTCCTCTTATTTTCATTTGACTTCCCCCTTCCATAAGTGAGTGGATTATCTTATAAGTAAGAGTTGACAATGATAGATTTAACAGATTTAATATTATACTTAGTGCTGGAGGCTTCTGTGTTTTTTTGTCAAATATATGCTTCCTGCATTTTTTCTGACAGTTTTTTTTATACTTAATTGTTGTTTTGACTGGAAATTAAATAAATGAAAGGGTGGTCTCTGACTTTTGTGCTGTACTCTAATCTACAGATCTGAGACTTGACAGGATAAGAAGTTGCTTGCAAGCTGGAATGGACGGCTATGCGCCTGGCAGATTTCAGTCTAAATTAATGATGTCTCAAAGCAAAACTGCAGTGATGTCTCATTCGGTATCCTTCATGTTTCACTGCATGTCTTTGCCCTACATTAAAAACACTTCTCTTTTCCTCAAGGTACGGAGAATGAGGAAGACAGTACGGCTGGGTATCATGTCATCCACTGTTTTCAACCTAAAACACAACAACTGGTGAACGGAACCAGACGCCTCTAAAAGCTCCCGCACAGAAAGTTATTACATGAAATGGTTATGAATACGCCCTGCTGAAAAAGGGCCATTAGAAACTATTAGGATTAAATGCCTGAGACATTGTTTTATGAGTTTAGAGATAAGAGTTTGGCCTAAAACATAATCATTAAATGTATTCATGGTGGAGAGATACATGCAGGGCGTTGTGGCAAAACAGTACTAACAGTACATATAAACACTCAGAGGACACGTGTAGGTTCCCTGGTGGTTTTGGACAGTAAGTATAATAGCTGTAAGTGTGCTGTAGACATAGTGGGCCCTGATTTCACCACCACTGTAAAGAAATCTGAGTCAGTAAGTTTCTATACGATGAACCATTTCACACCAAAACACTTTGAATGACTCTGAATCCCCTTTGAAGCCTTAATAACAACAGATTAAGATGTTTTGTGAATTGATTTAGACGCAGATTAACTTTCAAGAGAGAATTATGGTGCATTTAAGAATCGAGTATTTTTCCCACCCTGATGTCCACCCCCATGTCCTCCACCAGCCCTCCATCACGCTGAATCATCAGCCTCGTCTGTGTCTTCAGAACGCAGCCTAATGATGAGCACAGTTTGATGATACATCAGTCCTGTCTGTGACTGACCACTGAAGGGGTCAGTGAGCTGCAGCTGAACAAACAGCAACAAATGCACACCTCAAACAGCTGCTCCCTCACGGAGACTCAGAGCAGCTCAACAGGGGACGAACGAGTAATAACAGCTGAAAAGAGAGAGAGAGAGAGAGAGAGAGAGAGAGAAGGAAACAAAAAGAGAGCAGGAGCAAGATGAAGAAAGAGGTAGAGAGAGAGAGAGAGAGAGGCAGACAAAAGAGAGGGAAAAGAGAAAGAAAGAAAGGGAGGAAAAGGAGGAGAGATGGAAAATAGTAAAAGGAAGAAGGAAACAGAAGAGAGGGGCAGATAAACAGAGATCAAGAGAGAAAAAGAGAGCAAGATGACAAAAGAGTGACAGAAGAGAGAAAGAAGTAAGAGAAAGAGGATAAAAAGGAGGAGGGAGAGAGAGCATGATGGAGAGCCAAAAAGACGTAGAGATGGAAGAGAGGAAGAGGAAGAGAAAGAGTAAGAAAGACTGATAGAAGAGGGACAGAGAGAGAGAGTTGGAGAAAGAGCGTAAAAAGGAAGAGAGAGAGGAGAAAAAGCAAGAAAAAGAGAACGAGATTAGAAAGGAAGAGAAAAAGAGACAGAAAGAGAGAAAAAAGGAAAATAGAGGAGAGAGATAACAAGAGAGAGAGTGGAAAAAAGGGAGAGGGGGAGTGCGAGAATGATGGAAAGCCATAGAGTTAAAAAGAAGAGAGAGGAAGAGGAAGAAAGAGAAAGAGTGAGAGAAAAAGACGGAGATAGAGAGGAGAGGAGGACAGAGAAAGAGTAAGACGAAGAAAGAGAGATAGAAAGAGAGAAAAAGAAAGAGAAAAGGAGAGAGAGGAGAGAGTAAGACTGAGAAGAAAGGGAAAAGAGAGAAAAAGGAGGAGGAAAGAAAGAGAGGGAGGAAAAGAGAGGGAGATGAGAAAGAAAGAGAAAGAGAGACAGAGAGATGTGGATCTGAGTGATTTCAGATTTTGTTTCCACATTAATAAAATCTACTGCATCAGCACAGTCACTGTTAAAAGTAAATGAAGCGAAGGACAAGCATGTGAAATCTACACTGAAGGGACTGAAAGGGTTAAGAAACGAGGAGACGTCCCGTCTGTAACTGTTCATGAGGAGCTGGTCAGTCAGTTGATCAGTAGAAGATGAACTGGAGTCTGAGCTCCCTCTGTTGGTACTGATTATCATGATGATGAAGATGATGATGATGAAGTAAATGCACCACAAACACTTGTGTACCACACTGAGACACAGTGGGGAGAGCCTCTTTCACAAAAACTGCAACGTTAAATAGCTCAGATCAATCAGCTCAGTGATAACTTCACAATTTGGACAATAAACATCCTCAGGTCGTTATATGAAACATGAAAATTCTCATAGACACCATCACTGTACTGTCATCACTGTACTGAAGAGGGCTTCAGTACACATGTATCAGTATCTGTACAATAAGGAGTTTTACCCCGGTTTTTCCCCAGATTGTGATCCGTTGGTTGTCAACTATTTTCACATGTAAACAAATCTCACTAAAAAAACTGATCACAAAAAAACAAATATGATAGTTCTCCATAAGGGGGAGCTATTAGCACTCAAGTCGCTTTTGTGAGCGTCACTGAAAATGATCACAAAACATAACATTCCGCAAAATCCCTAAAGGAGTGCTGGCTCAAAAATGCTGTTCTACATGAATCACTGCAAGTTTCTGACTGTCTCAAAGTGGCATTAAAAGTTCCTCAAAAAACATTAGACTTTCATAGCATTCAGTCAAAATTGCTGATACTTGCAGATACAAAATACCAGATTAATCCTCAAAATAATCACTAGATAATTTGATTACTAATGTAACTGACAGTGACAGCCCTGATTGGGACTGGTCCTCCTCAGGCCTCAGGCCTACGACCGCAGCGTACCAGTATCTCATGGTACTGGACTCCCTCTCATGTATGACAGCCAGTCTGCAAAATACCCCCTGGCATTCGGGGGTCCCATGCGGTAGTTTTTTTAAAACTACTCCAGCGTTGGGTGATTGCTAAATCACTCATCATAGCAGCACTGGTGTTGGCTTTAATGGCAACAAAATGTTTGCAGCGCTGCACCTCTAGTTAATTAAGAATACCAGAAGCTCACTGCTTGAGGGTGAAGCAGCTAAACAATGACCTTTCTCTGAATTTGTAGTCAAATTGTTTTTTCTAATAGACAGCATGACCCAGGGGTTGGCAACATGCGGCTCTTTTACTGCCCTGTTTCGGCTCCGCGGCAGAATTAGACTTTCAGGTAAAAATAAAATAATCCTCCTTTTCAGTAAAATAAAGCTCTGCTGATTGTTCAACACTGTTTAAGCAATAAATGGTCTTACATGCTGGAGTTAATGTATACCTGCTAATTCAACCTTTAACCTTGAAGACTGGTGCATAGACTGCTGATCACCATAGCAACACAGACAACAGTCTCGCCTAGCTAGTAGCTAACAAAATGGCAAAGAGAAATATTTAATTTAGCCATTTTTAATAATTTCATGTTATTATATTCAATTATTTAAAATAATAATTATTTAATTATTATTTTAAAAAACAATAATAATATTTAATAATTTAGAGACAAACAGACTTATTTGCGTTTATAATCACTCCAGCTGGTTTCCTGATATGTTTAATCTGCAATGAGAAACTGTCAAACACTAAAAAGTCACGAGACTGAAGCTTCTCCTTCGCCAGTTTCCTGTTCGAATTGTCCCGTTCCACCTTTAGTGGTGCAGCAGTTACATTCTGGGGCCTCTGGCACCATTTAAGGTGGAACGGAAAAATTTGAACGTTACGAATTTTGATTTTGAGACATTCAGGGGGTCCTAGAGGTTAACTAGGGGGTCCTGGACCCTCCAGGATCCCCTCTATTTGGCAACATGATTACAGCTTAAGTATCTCATGTGTTTCTGCCTGTGTGCAAGACGCCAGACTGCGTTTAACATCAGTGCATCTCCAGCTCTCTGAGTCCAACGCACAACAACAAACTGTCGCTTTATCACTGAGAAAAGGCTACAGTGACATTCTTAACTTTGCATGTGGAATTAGTCTTTACAGAGTGTAGCAGTAAAGGGCAATTCCATCAATTTTTCAGAATTTCAGCATAATCAAAAGGCTGAGATGTAAACAAATGCATTCAGAGCAGTTTGACATGCTCAGCTCTAGAGAAACTGACTGAGTCAGAACTGTTTACAGTGGTGGTGATAGGAACCAGACGTCTAAAGATTTTAATGCCTCTAAAAGTTTCCTCAAGATATGACATGGAATGAATCCACTGATGTCTGAGACATTGTTTCCTGACAGTTTTGAGAAGAATTTGGCCTATTTTTTTTTTTCTTTTTATCTTAATGGTGAAGTACATGCAGGATGTAAAAATGGTCCTCACTATTTTACCCTTATCAGCATCACCCATTAAAAGTTTGAAGACAAGTGTAGGTCCACTGGTCATTTTAGATAACAAATAAAATGGTTAGATTTGTGTTGTAGGCATTGGTTCCTATCACTGCAACTGTAACCTGTAAATTTTGTTTATTTCTCAACTGAATTATGCCCAAATTTTGAAAAACCGGTGGGATTCCCCTTTGATCGTCTTGCGGCCCGTACTGAACATGAGCTAATTCTCTGCCGTGGTCCTCTGAGAGAAAGGCTGGGACTGCATGCGTTCAGAAATGAATAAAGGAATATCCTCCCCTCTTTATGATGATGTAAAAGAAGACAGAGGATTATGACTGATGTAAGAGATACAGCACACAGAGCCACTTCACCATAAAGGGAGAAATCACAGCCTCTACAGAGCGCTAATCAATCTCTGTTATTCCCCATGTCCCTCATACGAGCCCCGGTCAATCTCTGTTATACTCTCAGCATCGACTGGTGGTGTGAATGACTGGCTGTTATACACTAATGACTGAGCAGAGGCATAGAATGACACCCACACAGACTGCAGCCACACGTCCCTCTCAGCATTAGTGTATATCATTTAGCTGTAACTGACACAGTTTCAAAGTCTCAAAGTAGAATATACAGTGTGTAGCTTTAATCTGCAGCACGTTCACTGCGTAGCCTTTTTTCACAGTCGCCATAAAGTGCTCTTTCAGCATATTTTGGATGTTGAATTTAATTATCTTATATATATAATAATATATATAAAATCTATAATATATATAAAAATTTGAAAACATTTAATTTCAATGTTAATTATATTTTGAACAAAAATAAATGCGCTTTTTATATTAATAAAAATATGTGAAGAGTCGATTTCCATTCTGAACAGCTGCGTGCAGAGAGGGGTTAAAGGACAATTAAACTCCTTTTTTATTATTATTATTTCTACATAATTCAGTCGTTGAGATGCAAAGTGGTTCAGAGCGGTTTGACGTAAAATGCTCCATTTTAGAGAAATTCAGGTGTCTTTACTTCTTGGTGCTGATGGGAACCAGGGGTCGCAGTGTCTACAACACAAATGTAGTCATTTTATTTTTTACATGTTCATATATTATATGTACATATATAATAATATACATATATTATTATTAGTTATATGGTTTTTATATAAAGCATATAAAATAGTTTCTTTGGGTACTATTTTATCTCATAACTCCCTGCATGTACCTCTCCACCACGAACGAAACAATAATAAAACAATGTCTCAGGCCTTCAGAACTATTATTTTTAATATTAATCTGTAATGTAGCGTTTAGAGGCATTAAACTCTTCAGACGTCGGGTTCCTATCACCCCCACTGTGAACAGTTCTGTGTTTCTCTCGAACAGGTGTGTCAATCTGGGGACCTTCTGGGTCAAAGTGCTGTGAGGATTAACATTTAGCCTCATCTAACGCTCTGAATTCAGTTCATGAAGGCCTTGCTAATTAGCTGATGAGCTGAATCAGGTGTGTTTAATGGGGCTGTGTGCTGAAGTCTGCAGTGTTTTGGCTCGCAAGGACTGGAGCCTGACACATGACTCTGGTCTAGAATGGAGCATTTCCCACAAAACCACTCTGAAAGGCTTTGTTCACATCTTGATGATGTAATTATGCAGAAATAAGTTATGGTGTGGGATTGGAAGTGAATGTGGCTCCTGCTGTCATTGAATAAGGAATGACACAGAGGAACTTGTATTGATTATCATCATTAATAATCTTACAAAACAACAAGACTGGTTGGTCAGCTAGCTAATAGGCTAAAAGATAGCAAACACTAAACAACTCCATCGTTAATATCACAGGCTTGAGTTAAAGTACTTACAGTATGATTCACTGAAAAACGGCAAAATATAAGTCTAAATAATGTCACCTGAATGTCTCACACGCTTCAACTGTCCGTGTTTCAGTCAGAAGCAGCATCAAACCCAGGCTATTTAAATTCCTCCTGCACTATGTAGGGAGCAGGAAGCCGTTTGAGATTCAGCCCCAGCGTGAGAAAAGTGGCGTCGTCAGACTGGCAGAAGACTCGCGGTGGTAATTTGGTGACCAAAAAGTCCTTATAAACTGAAAGTATTTGCATTAAACAGTGCTGTGTTATCACATGTTCATTGTTCATTAAAAAAAGTTTTAAAAATCATGAAATGACCGCAGTTTACAGTGACTGGCGAATGTTCTCTTCATTCAGCGGTCAGTGATTGCTTAGCAACGATACCGCACTCTAAAGGAACTACATTTCTTGAGGGAATATTTGTTTATGTCGGTTATTGTTAATAATAACTTAAATAATTATCTAGAACATTGTGTATTTTAATATATTTTATGTTGGCCGCCTTTTTATAAAAGCAATAAGCCACTCGAGGCTGTGAGTTACTGCGATTTTGAGGTAATTCTGGTTTTGGTTTCTAACTCAGCTGCACTGTTTTTGAGATGGCTATTTTGCACACCCTGTTACTTTATGAGCTTTTGTTTGGAAATGATCTGTATTTTTTCTGAGTCAGTCCCATGACGCAGTATATAACTGGAGCTCTGGGTAATCAAGACAGTTTTAACACATTAAAGAGTGGAAAATCGTACCAAAGCTGAAATACTCAGTGCTCACTTATCCAGCAGCCTGTTTTCTGAATGGTCTGAGTTTGGCTGACGCCTCAGAGCCACCTGTGGCTCTCATGTTCAAGCACAGGCTATTTTTTACCACCATATCCCTCAGGTCACTTCTCTCTGAGGCCACTTTTTACAGCCCCCAGAGACCCTTATTGTCAATAGACCCTACTGTTTGTTTCCTCAGTGTAAAATATTCACGCAGTCAGTTTCCCGGCTGCCTTACATTGTTGAGCTGACTTCAACTCCAATAGCAGGACACATCAGCACAATCCCAGATAACGATACAGAGATGACCATCTTAAAAGCCAGGTGCCAGAACGTAACTTTAAGGTGGAAAGGGAAATTCGGAAAAATAAGTTGGCAAATAAGAAGCTTAAGCCTCGTGATCATGATGGTATCTGAACGACATTACAGCAATCTAATCACAAAAAAATGTCCGAGAAAAAAACACTATTTTTATGATTTCATGTCTATGGAGCCCCCAAGGTGACATTATTTTTTAATAAGGTATGGCCACAAATTAATATACAGAGGCCACAAAATAATTGGGGCCACAAGTTTCTGTATCAAGGTCCTGAATTACTATATTGAGACCACAATTTACTATATTGAGGCCACAAAGTACTACATTGGGTACACATATTACTATATTAAGACCACAATTTACTAGATTGAGGCCACAAATTACCATATGGAGGCCACGAGTTACTACATTGAGGCCATGAGCTATGAGAAATTTAACTTGTGGCCTCAATATATTAATTCAAGGTGTCTGTATGTATTAATTTGTGGCTTCATCTTATTAAAAAGGAATCACCATGTCACCTCTGAGGCTCCATAAACCTAAGACTGGTAAGGTTAATTTTTTCTAGCAGATGCAATAATAAGTTTCCAATATTTAGACTGAAAAAACACTGTAAAAATGTCTCCTTATGAAAATCAGTGGAAAGCAGAGCAGCATGATGTTTGGTGTACATGCTGCCTTTGACCAGTACTGACAAAACAACATGCTGAAGTCCTCCAAACTCCCAATTTCAGTATTATGTTTATGGCCAGCTGAGTTGTTTTTCTGAAGAAATTAGGTAAATGAGTTCAGAACACGTCACAAAACATTGCAGACACAGTTAACGGAGTGTAGAAATCCACTGCCTACCTTAACTGCTCACCCAGTGACCTGCTGACAGTAACCTCCACAGCCAGAGTGAGATCTGAGCGGTCTGTGCTGGAATCGTCGGTTACAGCCATTACTGCGCGATTATACGGGGCTTTACGGTACGAGGCTAAACTCTGATTCGCCGCTGACCGAGAAGTAAACGGGTCTTTCTAATAGCTTTTATCTTCACATTGTTCTCACGCTGGACTTCATTTCTCCACTCAGTGTACTTTGTGTAATTCTGTTAGACACATTAAAGTGAAAAGCCTCTCACTATTAACGCTGTAATTAAAAATGTATACTTACTTTTCTGGGATTAGTTGGGATCAGTGTTCAGAGTCATCAGGTTGAAAATTTTAATGCTCATTTTTACCTGACGTTACGGTACCTGATCAGTCAAATTCAGAAAGAGGCGTTTTTGACGGTTTTATATTTTCTTATGCACTTTTGCCGTAAAAATAGTGGTAATATATTAAACTTCTCAAGTGACGTTTCATATTTGATTCATATTCAGAATTACGTTTCATAATTTAAAATCAATGACAGCAACAGTTCACCCCACAGTTATATATTATATTTTATACCTGCTATTAATATCATATCTGTTCATTCGTCGAACGTGTGTGTTTCACTGGGATTTAGGTGGGAAAATCCTTAATGTTAAAGGCCGGAGCTGTTTATCCGTCTCTGTAACGTAACAAATAAACAATCATACTCAATTAAAATAAACAGATATGAACCTGAAACTGCTGGAATAATCATCTCTCTCTCTCTCTCTCTCTCTCTCTCTCTCTCTCTCTCTCTCTCTCTCTCTCTCTCTCTCTCTCTCTCCCCTTCCTCCCCTCTCTCTCCCACCTCTCTCTCTCTCTCCCTTCCTCCCCCTCTATCTCTCCTTCCTTCCCTTCCTCCCCATTCTCTTTCTCTCTCTCTCCCCTTTTCTCTCTCTCTCCCTTTCTCTCTCTGTATCTCTCCCCTCCTTCTCTCTCTGTGCTGTCTGTCTCTCTCCCTCCTTCCCTCTCTCTACCTCCCTCCTTCCTTCCCTTACTCAGCTCTCTCTCTCTCTCTGTTCTCTCTCTCTCTCTCTCTCTCTCTCTCTCTCTCTCTCCCCTTCCTCCCCTCTCTCTCCCACCTCTCTCTCTCTCTCCCTTCCTCCCCCTCTATCTCTCCTTCCTTCCCTTCCTCCCCATTCTCTATCTCTCTCTCTCCCCTTTTCTCTCTCTCTCCCTTTCTCTCTCTGTATCTCTCCCCTCCTTCTCTCTCTGTGCTGTCTGTCTCTCTCCCTCCTTCCCTCTCGCCTTCCCTCTCTCTACCTCCCTCCTTCCTTCCCTTACTCAGCTCTCTCTCTCTCTCTGTTCTCTCTCTCTCTCTCTCTCTCTCTCTCTCTCTCTCTCTCTCTCTCCTTCCTCCCCTCTCTCTCCCACCTCTCTCTCTCTCTCCCTTCCTCCCCCTCTATCTCTCCTTCCTTCCCTTCCTCCCCATTCTCTATCTCTCTCTCTCCCCTTTTCTCTCTCTCTCCCTTTCTCTCTCTGTATCTCTCCCCTCCTTCTCTCTCTGTGCTGTCTGTCTCTCTCCCTCCTTCCCTCTCTCCTTCCCTCTCTCTACCTCCCTCCTTCCTTCCCTTACTCAGCTCTCTCTCTCTCTCTGTTCTCTCTCTCTCTCTCTCTCTCTCTCTCTCTCTCTCTCTCTCTCTCTCTCTCTCAGTAGCCGTGTGTGGACTCCAGTGTGGGTATTCGAGGGTCAGCAGCAGTGAGTGACTGAATATCATATTTCCCCTCTGTTTGTGTTTAAAGTATTTACAGCTAACAGCCTCTTCCGTCCTCCTCAGTATCCCCCCGTCCCCTCGTCCAGCTCCAGACTTTCTCGTGGGAAGATGCCTATTGGAATATTTGGACTGCACAACACGTTTGCCTGTTGTTTATTGTCACATTGCATATCTATTTATTAGCCATTTACTGTAGACTATTTTTGGGATTCTTTCACCAACTTCCTACTCTGGTATTTAGACTGAACACATTTCGTCCACTCTTTAGCCTCCTTTAAGAGCAGAGTCCATTAGGAAAAAAGACTATTTGATAAGCCATCAGTTCTCTGATGTCTGTGTGTGAGAAAATGACATTTTTCCATGATTTGGAAAATCAAATGAATCTCCTTTGATTTCCTGTTGATGGTTAATGTTTATTTAAACATGTTTTCAGTTGATGTCTGATGTGTTAACAAACAGAATATATCAAGCCCAGATCTGCCGCTTCAGAAAACAGCCGAACAGTCGCCAGACCTCCAGAGATCAACAGACAAACAAACAAATAAATCATTTATTATTAGCATCAAGCCTCACCTCTCACTCGAAGCCTAGATAATCACACTGAACATCTTATTTTGGACATTATAATAATAGTCAGCTCATCTGAGAAGGCAGTTATGTTCAGTGGATGGATACAATCAGAGGAATCAGGAATGAGCCAATACATCAGAAGATTCAAACAGAAAAATCTGTATGGTCACCAGGGGTCTGAATCAACTTGACGGCACTAATAATAACAAGAAGAGCATTTATACTATATAAACAATCTTTCATCTTTGTCCAAAAAACAAACGAGTATCTGGCACTTTCCATGAGTAGAGTTCAGTTTAAGCAGTAAGTAAGTAAGTAAGTAAAGTTTATTTATATAGCACTTTTTACAACAGGTGTTGTCACAAAGCAGGTTTATAGAAAAAAAATTAGCATTACTGAAAGAAATCCGGGTCCAAACCCCCATGAGCGTCGCCAGTGGCGACAGTGGCAAGGAAAAACTCCCTAAGAGCAGGAGGGAGAAACCTTGAGAGGAACCAAGACTCAGAAGGGGAACCCATCCTCCTCTGTTCGACACCAGATAGCAAGCATTGTTAGTATAAGGTATTGTAGTACACAATGTGGAAAACAGGTGGAGCAATGGTTAAATTGATTAGCTTAGTTTATGCAGCAGCATCAGTACTATCTAGTCAAGTGATAGTATTGGGTGCTCACCACATAGTATCTGGTGCTCACTTGATAGTATTGGATGCTCACCTGATAGTATTGGGTGCTCATTTGATAGTATCGGGTACTCACCTGATAGACGCTATATTTTTGAAGGCTGAAAAACTCAACTACTTTGATCCATTAGTTCACAAGAGACTTTCATTCAGAACCAGTGACATAACTGGGGTCTTATGGGCCCCCCAATATGAACATTACTTTCGATGATTAAAAAAATTAAATGTAATTTGCTTGTTTACTCGCTATTGTTACAGCTCAGTGATGCTCTGAAGGCACAGAACTCCACCCACTCACCTCTAACGTTCACATAAATGTTTGTTAGCCCACCTGTTTAAGATTTAGGGCTGTAAGTAATGCAGTATGATGTGAAGCAGGTTTAAAGGATCTGTTTGAAAACGGCTGCCATGGATAAGCTGAATTATGAGTAAGAAGGAGATGAATAGAGGCCAGTTCTGTGTGTGTAGTGTTGATGGAAGCTAACTGGAGAGGTATGTTGTTCAGAGATTTGGATGTTTCCGTGAGTCGTGAGTGAACAGTTGCGTCAGTATCTATATGAGGGGCCCAGTAAAGATTTTAGGGGGCCCGATCATCACCATAAGCTCCAGTGTAATTTCCCCCCGACCCCATTTTTGCAGTACACTAGTCAAAATCACTGATAAAAAATATGAAGAATAGAGTGAAACATGTTGCAATTACATGACAGTTCCAGTAGATGGCGATGTGAGGTCAGTCTTGCTCTTCCTGTCTTGAAAGTGGAAGAGATCAGCAGCCGCCAGCCTAAGGTAGCCACAGGGTGTCTTCTATTCTGGCCCCAAACACGCCTGAGGTAGGTTCTCAAGAGCTGTAGGACACCTTAACTAAAGTGAGCTGAACAGGATTAAAATGTGGGCTGGCTTGGGGTCTCCAGTGGGGGACCACTGGGATTATTGGTTCTATTTCTAGTCTGTCACTATATGCATATTCAAAGGCTTCTTAACTTCTTCTCAGCACTGTAAACATGTGTTTAGAGCAGGAACTGCTAATGCCATAGTATACTCCTATCAACAGGATCATATACGGTTCCCAAAATGTTCTATAACAATATTGGAACACTTTCTGGTGCTAAATAGAGCCTGTTTTGTTTTCATCATGGAGAAGAACCACATCACTATGCAAGCAACTCTTTAAGTGTTCTGATTGTGCTTTAAGTTGTCGTAGTTTAATTCATTTTATCATGCAAAGAGTTCTTTGATAGTTCATGGTTCTATATAGGACCATTTTCTTTACTGAAGAACCCTTGAAGAACCATAATTTTTTAAGTGTGTATAGCCATTTCCTTTATTAAAGAACACTTAAACCTCCTTTATAAATGCATTATTTGGCAAAAAAAATCTAAATTTACACCATTTTCTACTTACCCCAGATGTGGTTGATCAGCCACGACATGCTTGGTTTCCAAATTTAGCTTTTTAAGTTTAACACTGAAGCTACGAGGCTAAGAAAGCACTAGAAGTCAATAGTCACCCAAATATTTTCTGTGAATATATTCCCAAAACATCACTCCACACGCTTAAACTACATCCGGCTCATCATTAAGGTCTTTCAGTCTTGTCCATGTTGTTTAGGACATAGTGTGACTTATCATGAAGTATAAAAATGAACAAAGTAGCAAAGTTTTGTGGATGTGTTTGTGGACAAGATTTGGGTGAGTATTGACTTTTCATTGTTTGTTAGCAACATTATCCTTGCACCACCAGCACTAAACTAAATGAGCTATATTTGGACACTAAGCATGTCTTGGTTGATGGACTGCACCTTCAGTAAGTAGAAGATTGTGCAAATTATATATTTTCAATTAAGTCATTCCTTTAAAGGGTGGTGTTGTGATTTTATTTTGTTATATTGCAATATATTAGGATTGCATTTCACTTTTGAATCAATATTGCAAAGGACAACATCAAGATAAAGCAATAAGCCACGAAATGCCGTGCATTACTGCGATTTTATCACGGGAAGGGTGTTCTTAGGCATGGCACGAAGAGTTGTCCCTGTGATAAAATCGCAGTAACGCAGGGCTTCAAGTGGCTTATAGCTTTTGCAAAATGACAGCCAACATAAAATATGATAAAATACACATTTTTTTGAAAATAATTTTAGTTATTATTAATAATAATTGACAAAAACAAGTATTCCACCAAAATATGTAGTTCCTTTAGAGTACGGTATTGTTACCAAGCAACCATGGACCACTGAGTGAAGAGAATGTTCAATCGCCCATCGCTGCATCTTGCGGTCATTTCATGATTTTTTCAACTTTTTGTCATATAACAATGAACATATGATAACGCAGCACTGTTTAATGCAAACACTTTCACTTTGTAAGTACTTTTTGGTCACCAAATTACCACAGAGTCTTACATAGCACCAATCCAGCGGCTCCCCTCTTCTCATGCTGGGGCTGAATCTCAAATGGCTCCCTGCTCCCTACATAGTGCACTGCAGCCCAATTGTGCAAAATATAGCTAAGAAAGAGTCATTTTACAGTTAATCATACTGTAAGTAATTTAATCCAAGCCTGTGATATTAATGTTGAAGTTGTTTAGCCTGTTAGCTAGCTGACCAGCCTAGTTCTAGTTGAGAACATAAGTCGCCAGCCCCTCAGTTTAAACAAAAAATGGGTTCTTACTTCATCAGTATACTGAGTGGTCCATGTGAGCAGCATGAGAGTCAAAGTTGTGTTGTCATTAAAAGCACAAGGGTTTTTTATCGTGCCGTGCCGCAGTGATAGACAATGCAGTGGTTGTGAGGTGGTCATAGGTGTGTATATGTAATGGATTTTACAATGGCTTTGAATATATAATGATTAACACACAGCATTCTGTGCAGCCCTAGTGTGCAGTTGCCTCACAATACTGACCGGGGATTAGTTTCCTTCAAAGCCCTCCTCATTACGGTTGGATCCGTCCAGATGGTCTGGATCAAGCGCACAGTTTGAAAACTCTGAGACTGATGAGCCAAAATCCATCCATTCAGGAAATTTATACTCTCAATTCTTTAGCGTAGCTAGCAGTTTCACTTCCAAGATGAAGAGACGCTCGCTTCCAGTTTCTAAAGTGGCTGGTGTGTCCACATCTTTTTTGCTGTGGTTGTCTCTTATCACTGAGAGGAGCTACTCAGTGTTCTGTGGTTTATGGGAAACCTCAGCCATTTATCCAGCCAAAGCTCGGTTCGGGGTGGCGAAGCGTTTTGAACAGCCATTAATTCTGCCCTCTAATGGCAGGGCGGCTCAGTTTCAGTGAATGGAAAGCTGAAATATGGAGCTTCTCGGCCAGGACCAGGGGGAAAAGCTCTCAAACATGTGGATCTCGGGATCAATTGTCCAATTTGTGAAAAACATTCTGTGCTAGCTAGGCTAGTCTTGCTAACAGCCATCCATAGTAGGCCAGTAACCACTTCTTCAATATAGACTACATCACTGCCTCAAGGAAATCAAATAACTGTAAGACTTTACAAAGTCAGGCCATCTTCTGTCACTTATGATCCACATAGATTCCTTCTATCTACTTCCATCTCCCCCGTCACACAAAATACATTCATCTGAAAAGAGGAGATGCTCTGCACCAGAGTTAGCTAATGAGCTAACTTCGCCATCTATGCTCCGCATACAACTCTGTTACTGCCCTTTAGTGGCTCCACAGCAGAATTAGATGTGTAGGTAAAATATAAAATAATCCTCCTTTGCAGTAAAATAAAGCTCTGCTGATCGTTTTAACAATAAATGGTTTTAAACACTGGATTTAATGTATATCTGCTAATTCAACCTTTAACCTTGAGGATTAGAGCAGAGACTGCTGGTCACCATAGCAACACAGACAGCAATCTCGCCTAGCTAGTCACTAAGGAAACGGCAAAGAGAAAGATTTAAGATGAACATGGATAATTTTGAGACAAATGGACTTATTTGCATTTATAATCCCTCCAGCTGGTTTCCTGATACGTTTAATCTGCAATGAGAAACTGTCAAACACTAAAAAGTTTAAAAGTTTCCTGTTCAAATTTTCTCGTTTCACCTTAAATGGCGCAGCAGTTACATTCTGGTGCCTCAGGCACCATTTAAGGTGGTGAATGAGAATGAGAATCTGACTACAGCCTGAGAGACATTTTACAAGAAACTAGTCCACTTTTTCAGGAAAAGTTTCTTGCTGGAGATGTGAGAAAAGCATTTATAGCTGATCTAAAGCTTAAAGCAGAGCAAACTGAGTCTGTGTTTAAGTTTATATTATATTTTTTAGCCTATACTCATACATCAGCACATACTGAGACATATTTACAGCCAAAATGTTAAAATTAACATAAAATGTTGTGGCTCCCAAGTTGGATTGATTTTTGTTAAAAGGACAAAATAGCTCTTTTTAACATTTGGGTTGCCGACCTCTGCTCTATACAGTATTCGCCATCCTAATAAAAAAATGAACAAATTCTGATTAAGTTAAAAAGTTTTAAGGTCCACACAAGTTTTCAAATCAGTAGGTGGTCACCAACCCTGCCGTCCTGCAGAGTTTGGTTCTGCCATGCTACTTAACTACTACAGATGTCCTTGATTGGCTGGATCAGATGTATTAGTGTTAGGTAATGAGGAAGCAGCATTTTTGATGCAGGTTGTAACTCTGTAAGAAAGCAGATCTCCAGGAGGAGGGTTGGTGACCACTGTCATATAGGAATACTACACTGCCCCCTGGAGGCAGACCTTGTAGCCATGCACTGATTCTCTGAGTGAAGCTAGACAACATTCTTCAAACTTGAGGGTGCAGTATTATGGATAATCTTAAGCACCAGACGGACATTCGAATACATAATTAGATGATCAAAATGTAAAATATTGTATTTAGAGAGGATTCGACAGTGGTGATACTGTTGTGATTTCCAGGCAAAAGTGTTGATGACTTGTTTATTAAATGATTCAAGTGGCTTCACAACCACCTTATTTGCTTGTGACCAGCAAGACATGAATAATAGAAATGAGAGAAAATCACTGTATTCAAAAATGTTCTAGATGCTTCCGTTGTGAGTGAGTTTCTAATTTATCTAAAATTGGCCATGGTGTATTTTATTGTGTAGTTCATATTTTTTATAATAGTAGGATCCAGAACAATACCAAAATATTTGAACTCCTCCACATTCTTATCTTTAAACTGTTCACCAAAATTTGAGGATAATTTCTCTCTTTTCATTCACTAGTAAAATACCTGATGACTCTTCTCTTCACATTCAGAGTTAAACTGGAATTACTGAGCCATGTTACAACTTTATCCTGTGATAATTTAGCAGCAACTTGCACTGCATCTATCCTATCTAAATCTCCAAACCAGTACATGACGGTAGGTCCTTTATCTATAAACTGAATAACAGGGGTCCCAGTATAGAACCCTGTGGGACTCCAACTCACAGGCTTTAGGTCAGAGGTTCTCAACCTTTTCCACCTCAAGGCCCACTTGTTTGTCTCTAGTAAGCGTGAAGGCCCACACGAAAGCAAAACACCTTTTTTAATGTAGGAACATCATTTTTGGGAATATTTTAGCATAATGTAGACACTCCTGCAATATTCAACATGCATCAGTGAACATAAATATCAGCAGCATGGTAGCAAATTAAGTGGAGTGTTCCTACAAAACTTTCTTTTTGTAGTGTTGCAGGTGGACAGCTGAAACATTGAGCTGAGAATATTTGTTTTTCAGAGTGAAGAGGCAAAAAATTGACAAATCTTTTGTGCTGTATTTTTGCAGGCCTTAATGTTGTTTACAGTTTTGAAAGATTTAATACTTCTTTTTTTATTGTTAAGTCAATTCTTTTTTATGTTTATGGCCAACTGCCAGCACAGGCCCAGTATGGACTACTCATTATTGACCTGAGGACCACCAGAGGGTGTTTCAAGGCTCACTTGTGGTTGAGAAACCCTGCTTTAGGTGATGATAAAGCAGAATTAATCTGCACACACTGATATTGACCAGATAAAAAAGATTTTATCCAGTGTTTTGCATCCATGGAAGGTTTATGTTGGGATAAGCAAGTGTTATCGTTTACTGTGTCAAAGGCCTTAAGCAGATGAAGAAAGACGACCTCAACCACCTTATCTTTGTCCAATTTAGCTTTAATAACAACATGGGATGCACTAGTCCTTCAAAATCAATAAAAAGACAGATATAGAGAAGTAACTGCACTGTTCTCTCATTGTGGAGAATTCCTTAAACCCCAAATTCTTCAAATCCCATCAAGGCTGACTGGAGAACCCAGCAATTTACGGAAATAATCATGTTAAATCATTTAAACTGGCCTAATTTAATTTACTCTTATATTTTGTACTTGCAAGTACAAGTTATACAACTAAATTAAGTTAATAGGGCATTCTTATCTGGGACAAAATATCATGCAAAAATCCTCCCATAAGCCTTTGCTAATCCAGGCAAATGCCTCAGCAGTGAAAGCCAGTGTGGCAAGCAGGCCTTTATTTACTAACCTTATTAAAGTTTCTGACCCACAAATCTCCCAGTCGCTTTCCAGAACAGAGCGAGTGCAGATGAAGTCGGCGGTAATTAACTGTTCGTTTGAAATGAGTCTGAAATCATTTCGCCGTGTTTATTTTTGCTCCTAAGTGTTCCGGCTGGATTTAGCACAATGCAGCGCGCCGGTGCCCAGATTTCTGAAGGCCATCTGCGGGAGAGCGAGTGGCAAGGCCAGATTACAGCACCGATGCTGTTGAGGAGACCACTGTCTGTCACAATTCATACACATTTGAGAGAACTCACACGCAGATGAAAGACAACCCGAGACCCCCGGGACCCTGCTCTAGTAACAGTGGAACAGCATGTGATGTACCTTTCATTGATTTCTCCGAATGTAGATTGAAAAACAGGCATAGACGAACATTCATTGAGTCATTTTCGTCAAATTACAGCACATGATCCAGTTCAGTCAGATAGGGGAGCAGTTAATGTGGCCTTTGTGCTCAGTGGATATCCAAAATGACCAGTGAACCTACACGTGTCCTCTGAGTTTTTATATGTAAATTGTAAAATAGTGGTGTTTTTTGAGGACTATTTTCCCTCATTACGCCCTGCAAGTGCCTAAAAAATAACGTTTTAGGCCAAAACCTGCCAGAAAACTACCATAAAACAGTGGCTCAGTCATCAGGCAGTGTATTCACAATGATTTCATTAATACCTTTCTGTGAGGGAGCTTTCAAAGGCATTAAACTCCTCAGGCTGGTCTGGTTCCCATCACTACCACTGCGAACAATTCAGACTCGGTTTTTCTAGAACAGAGCATCTTGTTTTTTTGGCATTTTATTGCTTTAAAAATTGCAGAAATTTTGAAAAATTGGTGGAATTTCCTTTCCAAAAAGCCCAGAATTATTTTTTAAGTAACTATTTTCAATTAAAATTTAATCCAGTAGTTTTATTGTCACCAGGAATATTATAATATATTTTGGTTGTTTTATATAAATATGCCTGTGTGAATGTGTGATATTACACATTTTGGAAATGACCTACATTTTTCCTTTTGTCCCCACTTCTTTCTTCTTCTAATTTATTATCTGGTGAGAACAACATGCTTTCTTGTGAGGACCAAAAAAAAGTCCCTACGTAACAAATGTTTCATGTTGTTATACAGTCATGAGGACTTGAGGTCCTCACAAAGACCTAAACACACACACACACACACACACACACACACACACACACAAAGAACAGCCATCAGCTTCTCCAAGAAGAACCCGTTCTTTACTGTGATGTAAGAGACTCTCTTGTGCTCTCTCTCTCTCTCTCTCTCTCTCTCTCTCTCTCTCTCTCTCTCTTTCTCTCTCTCTCTTCCTCTCTCTCTCTCTCACTTTCACTCTCATTCTCTCTCATTCTCTCCCCCTCACTCTCTCTCTCTCTCACTCTCTTGCTCTTTCTCTCCATCTCACTCTCTCTCTTGCTCTCCCTCTCTTGCTCTTATTTACTAAGTCTCTCGTCCTCCCTTCAGTCTCTTTGATTCTTTCTCTCCCCCTCTCTATTTCCCTTTCTCTCGCTTTCTTTCTCAGCTCTCTCTCTCTCCCTTTCTTGCCTTTTTCCTGCTCTATCTCTCTCTCATTCTCCCTCTTTTTTGCTGTCTTCGTCTCTCTCTCTCCTCTCTCTCTCTCTCTCTCTCTCTCTCTCTCTCTCTCTCTCTGTCTCTCTCGCTTCCTTCCCCTTCTGTCTCTCAGTCTGCCTGTCTCTTTGCCGCTCTGTCTCTCAATGTGTCCATCCACCTCTCCATCTTTCTCTCTCTCTCTCTCTCTCTCTCTCTCTCTCTCTCCTCCGCTTGCATAATCATCTGTTCACTTTAATTGCTCTCTTTCACTCTGTCTCTCGCTCATTCATCGTCTGTGGCTCAGGCTGAATATGCCGTTTCCCCCTCCGCCCCCTCTTCTCCCTCCATAGTCGTTTGCAGCTCTTCCTATTTTTTATCCTCCAGTGCCTCTGCTCTCTCTCTCTCTCTCTCTCTCTCTCTCTCTCTATCTGTGTCTCCCTATAGCTCTCGTCCCTTTCCTCCATATTTCATTACCCTCACGTTCTCCTATACCGCACAGCGCCAGTCTCGTTTTTTTCATTCCCTCTGTGGTGGAAAGAGATGTTCTGCATGAATATATGAGGATATAAAAGGATAGTTTGACCAAAAAAAAAAAACTTAATTTTTGCACAGCAGCTAAAAGGCTAATGTGGCTAAGAAGTGAAGGAAGCTGATACCTCATCAATTATCATCCTGCAAACTGCATAACTAAACTTCACCAAACTGTCACTCTGACATCGCCTGCTCTCACTGAACTGTGGGTCCATCAGCTTGGACACTAATAAGATGCTTCAGTTCATCTTCTTTAAGTGGAAGGTGATGATTAATACAGGAGGGCTCTGATTAGCTCACAGGGCTCCCAGCTCCAATTTCAGCTGAGAATAGCTGAAGTACTCTCAGGTATCTGCACTCTTACTGTTATGATAGGCTGGCATCATCATAACCTCAGGTTCTGGATACAGAGACACAATTCCAGCAACGTCTTTTCTCGTCTTGAGGAGACAATATTCTACTTTTCCTGCATTTCATTTCAACACTTACAGTGTTAACGTGCTTTTACATTTCACATTTTCCAAAAACTCTCATTCTTTGTCACAGCATTTCCACCCTCCTTTATACTTTAAATTATACTGGTTTTGTACATTGAGGCTGATATATGTAAAGGATCCTTGTTCTGATTGGCTGCCCTCTATTTTGCCTCATGCAAAAAGCAACATGAGCTAAAATGAGTTTACAGCTACTCAGCACTGTTTACTGCTACTGAGTGCTGATTGGTTGGCATTACTGATACTGAGTGCTGATTGGTTGGCATTTCTGATACTGAGTGCTGATTGGTTGGCATCCCTGCTACTGAGTTCTAATAGGTTGGCATTACTGATACTGAGTGCTGATTGGTTGGCATTACTGCTACTGAGTTCTGATTGGTTAGCATTACTGCTAATGAGCGCCGATTGGTTGGCATTACTGCTACCGAGTGCTGATTGATTGGCATTACTACTACTGAGTGCCGATTGTTTGGCATTACTTACTCAGTGTTGATTGGTTGGCATTACTGCTAATGAGTGCTGATTGGTTTGCATTACTGCTACTGAGTGCCAATTGTTTGGCATTACTTACTCAGTTTTGATTGGTTGGCATTACTGCTACCGAGTGCCGATTGGTTTGCATTACTGCTATTGAGCGCCGATTGGTTGGCGTTACTGCTGATGAGTGCCGATTGGTTGGCATTACTGCTACTGAGCACCGATTGGTTGGCATTACTGCTGATGACTGCCGATTGGTTGGCATTACTGCTAATGAGTGCTGATTGGTTGGCATTACTGCTAATGAGTGCTGATTGGTTTGCATTACTGCTACTATGACTGCCAATTGGTTGGCATTACTGCTAATGAGTGCTGATTGGTTGGCATTACTGCTAATGAGTGCTGATTGGTTTGCATTACTGCTACTATGACTGCCGATTGGTTGGCATTACTGCTAATGAGTGGTGATTGGTTAGCATTACTGCTACTGAGTGCTGATTGTTTCGCATTACTGCTACTGAGTGCTGATTGGTTGACATTACTACTACTGAGGGCAGATTGGTTGGCATCACTGCCACTGAGGGCCGATTGGTTAGCATTACTGCTACTTAGTATTGATTGGTTGACATTACTGATACTTCAAAATGTGGTATGGTATGGTATTTCCATAGACAGATATTATGGTCTGGGAGTAAGAGGCAGGCACTGAAACTTCAACGTTGTTTTCATAGTTCATCAAACCTTTTATTGAAAAAGTTGAATCTAGGCCCTTTAAAAAGACGCACTGAGACCATATGGCAAATTAGAGCTGTCTGTTATCCATATAAGATGAATCAGATGTGTCATTCTCTGGATGAAGCGTAATCATTGGAGCCACCCACAACCTGCTTGGCCCAGAAAAAGCAAAACCGTTTCCTGACCGCTTCTCCAGTCACCTAAAATAGACCTGCCGTAACACACCTTGGGATACCGGACTAAACACAGCTGCTTACAGACCACGTGACTGTGATGTCAGGACGCGGGCGAGGCCGTGATTGGCCGGGGCAGAGTGCCTCAGTGTGAGGTGAAGAGGTGCGATAGTGGACGCTGTAAGCACAGCCAGCGTCCCCTGCTTATGTAAAGCCAAAAGGCTTCTGCAAATAGGCTGCTCCCACAGAGAGAGTAATTGGCGTAGCAGCTCCGGGAGCGAGTGCGAGAAAATGTCTCTGCATTTTGCTGCCAGCACTCCGCAGGAAGGACCCACTTCCACGAGCCAGTGGGCCACAGCTTGAGCTTGCTGCGTGGGTCTACCGGCAATTTCCATCTCCACCACTCCTCCGAGATGGCTCAGAGTGATGGGGAGTCAAATGTAGTTTTATGCTGCGCATCAGTTGACTTGGCCTGGTATGTACAGTACTGTGTTAAAGTCAGAGACCACCCTTCAGGTATTTAATTTCAGGTCAAAACTGCCATTAAAGATGAGTTATTCATTCTTCAGAGTCTGGAAAAAAGCTAAAAATATTAGATGATTTATGATTTGTGATATATGACATCACAAAGCACGATTTCTGGCTTAGCCAGCTAATAAAGAGTTTTCTGTCTCACGACAGTGGATCACTTTTTACTGGGCTACATCACCATGGCAACTCATGCTACTTGCTTAGCCTGAGTGGGGGCAGGTTCAGTTCAGGATTTCAGACCAATCAGGGCAGAGTTCCTGACCAATCAGGGCAGAGTTCCTGACCAATCAGGGACTGACGAAGGAGGCCACTTTGTTCTTTATAATGTTTAATGTTAAACAGAGGAAGCAAGTTATACACACTTGAAAATGATGGTCCTTCAAGGGTTCCTTAGTAAAGAAAATGGTTTTATATAGAACCATGAACACTTAAAGAACCCTTTGCGTGATCAAAGCGTTCTTTGCATGATAAAAGCGTTCTTCAGAATGAAGGAGAGTGTGCTGTAGATGGCCTGTATAGAACCTTTATGAACAGGGTTCTATATAGCACCCAAAAGCGTTCTTCTATTGTTCTGAAATCAAGCCTGTAACAATTGAAAGAACGCTTTGGTGCTATATTGAACCCCTTTTCAAAAAGGTTCTGTATAGAACCACATAAAACACATTCTCCATCAATCTCCATCAAAAAGTATTTAATCTGTTAAACTTGAATTTAGTGGCCGTTTTGATCGGAAGTTAAATAAATGGCGGGTGGTCTGACTTTTATGCAGTACTGTGCACTCACCGGCCACTTTATTAGAAACCCCACTCTTGTAGCTCTCTTCATGATGAACCTTTAAGGTAGGTGTTTCTGATAAAATGGCCAAAGAGGGACCAAGGAATGGCCAAAGAAGCTGCTGGTGTTCTCAGAACAATGGACTGGCCACCCCCGAGTCCGGACCTCAACATCACTAGACTGTTTTTTGATGTGATTACCTGGTGAAGCGACAAAGTTGGAAAATGGTCATTTGGTCACTGGGCCACCTAAAAACAGCCTAATCTAATTTGTACATGGCCATTTTCCATCTTCACTTCCTTAGAATTTAAAAGGCTGATTTTGTTACTGTGCTTTTAAGACTAATATATGTAAATGAGCTCCCTTCTGATTGGCTGCTTTGTATTGTGCCTCATTTAAAAAGTAGTGCAGGCTGAACCACTCCTTATAACTTCAAAACAAGTGGGCGGGGCTAATCTTTATCCCTGTGAAATAGGTATTTTATTCATTCTCATACACACATTGAGCAGCGTTTATTTAAAACGAGTGTAAACTAATGAAATCATATTAAAATGTAATAATAAAATAAGGACCAGCCTCATCTTCACTTGATTCACTAAAGGTTTTATTAAACTTGATGACCAATTTGAGAATTGGAACCAAATAATTGACATAAAAACTCTGTTCATAAATTACTATTTCATTGTCACTTAAATATACTCGATACCCAATGTGGCACAAGAATTTTGCATATAGAGAAATAAATGCACCTATATTTTTCTTTCTTCTTTCCTTCTTACATATATCAAATATATTGGCAGGTACTTTGAACGTGAAAAAACATAGTAAACATAGTTTTCTACATTTAGCATTTTGGTGCTAAGGCATCTCATATATTGGTGTGTATTGCATATCTGAATGTGTGTAGTAGGACTACATCGTCACGAGAGGACTGGGTTATTAGCGTGGCGCTGTGACCCGAGCCACGCTGCCGTTTTAAACTCCTCCACAGCTCAGAGAGGCTCCTCTGATTCACGTTTAGAACAGAGCAGTTCAATCATTTATGGCTCTCAACCAAAAACGCTCTCAGTGTTGTTAGAGGGGACAGAGCCCCCGCCAGCAGAGCGCTTTCAACCTGAGTACACCGCACGTCAGGCCTCAAACACAGGACCACGCTGAATTTTTAATGGACGCCACGTTCCTGCGATTGTGGTGAACTCCTGTAACATACTGTGACCACAGAGACCAGACATGTTCCTCATGAATACCTGAACGACTGAACACCCTGGATTCTCCCACCCCTCTCTCTCTTTCTCTTCTATCTCTCTCTTTCTCTGTTTCTCTCTCTCTCTCTCTCTCTCTCTCGCCCTCTTTCTGTTTCTCTCCCTCTCAATTTCTGTTTATCTCCTCTCTCTCTGTGTTTCTCTCTCTCTCTCTTTCTCTCTCTCTCTGAAAACCACCAAATTTCTACCAAATTTTCTACCAAAATTTCTCAATAATTCAGTGGTTGAGATGTAAATAAAGTCATTCAGAGTGTTTGTTTTCAAGATTTATCACTATTTTACCATCTCCAGCATTAAATAAGTAAATAAAATGGCTATATTTGTGTTGTCACAAATATACAAGACATGATGACCCTTGGTTTCTATCACCACCGCTGTAAAGAAATCTGAGACACTTAGGCCCAGTACCATTTCACCCCTCACTCCTACCCCTCCTTACCCTCTGTTTGCGTGTTCACGTCTAGGGGTAGGGTGTCCCGATTTTTGTTGAGATAGAGGGGTGGGGTGAAGCATTAGAGCTACATGGCCCTTTAAACAGAGGTTTGTCAGGGTCACACTCCAAATGGAACGTTATGAGAAAAAAAGAAAAAACAGCAAGATGACAGCACAAACGACTAAAGAAACCCACAAATGTGAGTATTTTCTCTGAATTATGATAACCGTTATATTATCTTAATTTAATCTTATCTTAAATTAATGTTTAATTTTGTTTTAATGTATTATGGTCCATTTCTTCATAACAAGCATATCAGAACTGCTGCACCATTTAAGGTGGAACAGGAAAATTCGAACAAGAAGCTGGCGAATATCTGACTTCAGCTTCATGTCACTAAAAAATTAGGGGTGGGTGATAATCAATAATTGTCTTATACCCCTTCTCTGAAAGCATATGATGCCCTAAATGTAACTAAAGCCCAGCAGTGAGGTTGCTGAACTTTACCCTCCTCTGCTATCACTGCAGACTGGCAGGGTCGCCTATAGAGCAGCACTAGTAGCTGTTAATGAAGCAATGTTCTTTTTTATTTGAGGGTCCCATTTTATAGGGGAAGATTTCAACCACTACCCCTTGTAACTCAGTTCCAAAAGTTAAGGTGACACTTGAAACAAGGGGTAAGTGTAAAAATAAGAAATGGGATTGGGCCCAAGTTTCTTTATAATGAACCATTTCACATCAAACTACACCTCAGCAACAGAATTTTAGAGAAATTTGACAATTAGGTGGAGTTCCCCTTTAATTCACTCCCTAACACAGGTCATCACATATCTCATTTCAGATTGCTCTCTGGATGCTGTAATCATTTCGTTCTGTTCTGTTCTAACCTCCCGACTGACTCATCACCTCCTGTGCTGCGTCCTTGGCTGGAACACACCTGCACTGCACTGTGCACTTCGCTTTTCTCACAGGGAAGAAAAAAATCCATACAGCACTTTTTCTTATTCTTCTTTCTCATATTCTTCTTGATGTTCTTCTGCTTCTTTTTCTTCCTCTGTTTCTGGTTGTGTCAGAGGCAGCGGGTTCGACACAGCGCTGCTGCAGGTGAGACGTTGACGTTCTGCAGGAGCGCGTGAAATGACGCTTTCTGTAGAGACGTGAGTCGTCTCCTCTTTAGTGTCGTCTCTGACAGGAATCTTGTTAAAGTGGGACGGAGCTGAAGTTTAAAAGCTCTCAGACAGACCCTCACATCCCGAAACACATCCAACTGATCAAACACAGCACACTGCAGCACAGCCAGCCCGCAGACTAACACTCCACACCTCCACCCCGACTTAGACACCAGAGAGAGAGAGAGAGATAGAGACAGAGAGAGAGAAGATGAGAGAGAACAGAGAGAGAGAACAGAGAGAGAGAGAGAACAGAGAGAGAGAGGCAGAGAGAGAGAAAATGAGAGAGAACAGAGAGAGAGACAGAGAGAGAGAGAGAGAGAGAGAGAGAGAAAGAGAGAGAGAAAATGAGAGAGAACAGAGACAGAGGCAGAGAGAGAGAGAGAACAGAGAGAGAGAGAATACAAGAGAGAACAGAGAGGGAAAGAGAGAGAGAGAACAGAGCGGGAGAGAGAGAGAGAGAATTCAGATGTACTACTTAGTTTTTCATATTTACCCTCTTGTTTGTTTATTATTATTATTATTATTATTATTATTATATTATTATTATTATTATTATTATTATTGTCTATATTCATTTTATGTTTATAAATATTACCAAATTTATAATTCAAACTTTATAGTTTTGCTTTAATTATTTTTCCTTATCAGCTTATTTTATGCATATATATGTATATTAATGAACTCAATTTAACATGTATTTTATAGCTTTGGCAACACAGGTCTCATATCCTGACAGACCAGTAAAGCATATTTGATTTGATTTGATTTGACAGAGAGAGAGAGAGAGAGAGAGAGAGAGAGAGAGAGACAGAGAGAGTTAGAGCAAGAGAGAATGAGAAACAGAGTGAGAGAAAGTGAGAAGAAAAAAGTAAAGAGAGAGAGAGAGAGAGAGAAGAAAGCAAAAGGGGAGGTATGAGAGAAAGTGGGGGAGAAAGCAAAAGAGAGAATGAAATTTTCTTTTTTGGAATCTCAGAAAACCAAAGCCACAGTTCTGCTTCAGCTCTGTTTGCTTCCCGTGTGTTTCCGTTTTCCTCCTCTTGATGTGGTGCTGTTCTTCCTCTGTGCCCTCTGGCCCAGATTCCACTCTCATGAAAGTTTGATGTTTCACCCAGTCTGACAAGCAAGCAAGACCTTAAAACCCCAATCAGGAATTGCCAAAACAGAGTCACGGCAGGCCCAGGACCGCCATTCTGACAGCCTGACGACAGAGAGCGCAGTGACCAACAGGATAACCTCACCATCACAGCGTCAGCTCAGCTGGAAATCTTCAACTAATGGATGACACAAATTAGCTAGACCGATCTGAAGTTTAATAAAGTGCCAGCAGACGATTCTGTGCTTTTCACTCAAGTGCTGGATTCATTTTCCCTCACAGTACACGAGCTCTTCTCCTCACGGCACGATCTCCACTGGCCTAGACAGGTCTCCCCTGCTCCAACACCCCTGACTGACCTCAGGAGGGGCTTGACAGTTAGCTGATGTGTCTTTGTGATCAAGATTATATTGACAAGTAAGAATGTAGATCACAAGAACAACATTCACAAAGCCCAAGATTCTTCACAATAGTAATAACACCACATTGTATTATTGTGTTGCATTGTGTTGTATCATATAAAACTATGTTGTATTATATCGCATTGCGTTGTATAATATCTACTGCATAGTTTTATACTGAATTGACCGATCTCTAATCCCTCAATCACTGCTAAGCTGTTGGAAAGGACAGTTCCAAGGACAGTTTCCTTCAGAGTTGCAGTCCCACCTGGAAGCAAATAATTTAAACGAGTCTTTTCAATCCGGTTTTCGTCCCTTGCATAGTACAGAGACTGCACTTCTTAGGGTTACTAATGATCTCCAATGTGTAGCTGGTTCAGGAGCTCTCAGCATCCTGATACTCCTCAATCTTAGTTCCGCTTTTGATACCATATCTCATGATCTATTACTCAATTGTATGCGCAGCATTGGCATTACCAGATCCGCCCTTTCCTGGCTTTCCTCTTATGTTAGTGATAGACAGCAATATGCAGCTATTCAGAATAATAAATGGCGTCTGTTACTAAGGGTGTTCCACAGGGCTCGGTTTTAGGTCCACTGCTCTTTACCAATTACATGCTGCCACTTGGCCATTTTTATTGTTACGCAGACGGCACTCAGATCTATGCTAGCGTCATACTGCTCAGACTACACCACCACCTGCTTCATCTGATTGAATGCGTGACATAAAGTCAAGGATGAGTATGAACTTTATTTTATACTTTATTAATTGTTCAATGTGTTCATATTATTTGATTGTAAAGCATCGTTGAGCATAAGAAAGGTGCTATATAACTAGAAGTGATGATGATGATGATGATGATGATAATGCATCATCATATAGTATCAATATCATATTGTGCAGTATTATACTGTATCATATTATACAGTATTGTATCATATTGCAAGGAAACACTACACTGTGGTTCTTCTGGGCAATAGCTCCAAACTGGATGTTGAAATCTGCTAAAACACTTCTTGAATGGTAATTCAGTGGCTATTTTCCTCCTGATATATGAACCCTACCATGCGTGACGGATCTCCCAGCTCCTCCTGCTCGTATGCTGTCGGTTAATTGGCCATGATTTGCTGGGGCCGGATGTCCACTTCAGCTGGTGCACAGGTGAGGGAAGCCTGGACACAAATAGAAACTGCAAACACACAGCTTGTTTCAGCCATTTATCCTGCTGCCAAAGCAGTCTGATGTCGATTCGAGGACACTGCACATGGTTTGCCTGATGCCACTAGATTTCAGCGCCATGATATCAGTTGTTTGGTTCAGAATAGTTAATATAATATAAAGCAGCACAGATACCATATTTACTAGACACTTAACACATTTTGAACTTGAGTATTGCAGAACTAAGTCACATTTCATGCCTACACAGGTCATTTCACTGTCCTAATCATGCATTATGAGAAATCACTGGGGTCTGTGAGTAATGAGAGTGTGTGAAGGCTTGCTTTCTCCCACACACTGATGATGGAGACCCAGCTGGGCTAAATGTGGTGGCTGTGGGCCACAGTATAATGATATCTGCTGCATTTCTTGTTGATAGGATTAACACTTCGATTGCATGTGAGGTCATTTGATTCAGCTGAGTTATATTTTATTCGTAATGTACTTCCTCGGCAGATATTGTCCCAAAGCAGCTTTACGGGGGTGCAGCCCCCTAATTAGTGTACCCAATGGAGACAGTGACAGGAGAACGACTCTAACACTCAAAAAGATACACTTCCTAAAAACATAAGGAAGAACAACGGGCCTCATTCACCATCCACTTACGCAGTTTTGACGAAGATTCTGACATTCACCAATGAATTTAACTAAGTCTAAAATATTGGCCAAATTAGCGGAACCAAGACTCAAAATGAAAAACTCACTAAAAGCACGAAGAACCACTAAAAGGAAAAAGACTCAGAAGGAGAAACTCTATGTTCAGACTGTCAGCCCAAATCTGATTTTTGGCATATCCAGATTGTATCCAGATTGATTTTTGATAGTCTGAACAGCTGAAAACCACATGAAATCCACATTTGAAAGTGGTTTGGAATGCGATTCCAATCAGATTTTTACAGATGCATCTCTGTCTGGATGCTCTGGCCACCCAAATTGGATTTCAGTGACAATAACGATTTCAAATCCAGAGAGACGGAAGTGCTGGGAGTCAAGAAGAGTGCCAAAGATTCATGCTTATGCCAGAGAATTGTGAAGAGTTTGGAGGACAAGATGATGCACCTTCATCTCTCCTGCATCTGCGTTTGAAATCCACCCCACCAGCATAGCTATGTAGTTGCTGATGCCTACATCATTACCACAGTTACCCATGCAGACAGGCTGGTGATGCCCAGACACACAACTCTGATTTGATCACTTGCAAATAAAAGTACGGACAGTCAACTCAAAAGATCTGATTTGAGAAACAACTCCAATTTGCCTGCAGTCTGAACACAACCGAAGAGCATGAAGAAGAACCACTGAGAGGAACCAAGACTCAAAAGGAGAAACTCTCTAAGAACCTGAGGAAGAACCACTGAGAGGAACCAAAACTCAAAAGGAGAAACTCTCTAAGAACATGAGGAAGAACCACTGAGAGGAACCAAGACTCAAAAAGAGAAACTCTCTAAGAACATGAGGAAGAACCACTGAGAGGAACCAAGACTCAAAAGGAAAAACATTCTAAGAAAATGAGGAAGAACCACTGAGAGGAACCAAGACTCAAACGGAAAAACATTCTAAGAACATGAGGAAGAACCACTGAGAGTAACCAAGACTCAAAAGGAGAAACTCTCTAAGAACATGAGGAAGAACCACTGAGAGGAACCAAGACTCAAAGGAGAAACTCTCTAAGAACCTGAGGAAGAACCACTGAGAGGAACCAAAACTCAAAAGGAGAAACTCTCTAAGAACATGAGGAAGAACCACTGAGAGGAACCAAGACTCTAAAGGAGAAACTTTATAAGAACATGAGGAAGATCCACTGAGAGGAACCAAGACTCTAAAGGAGAAACTCCATAAGAACATGAGGAAGAATCACTGAGAGGAACCAAGACTCAAATGGAGAAACTCTCTAAGAACATGAGGAAGAACCACTGAGAGGAACCAAGACTCTAAAGGAGAAACTCTCTAAGAACCTGAGGAAGAACCACTAAGAGGAACCAAGACTCAAAAGGAGAAACTTTATAAGAACATGAGGAAGAACCACTGAGAGGAACCAAGACTCAAAAGGAGAAACTCTCTAAGAACATGAGGAAGAACCACTGAGAGGAACCAAGACTCAAAAGGAGAAACTCTTCCACAGGAAGTCAGTTATGTGTGCTAAATAATGATGTTAAGTTTTTACAGTGAACATTGCAGTTTTGTTTTAGTTTTTGTCATTTTCATTTTCCTCATAAATACGGAGTTTTCCACTGCAAATCATCAACAATAACAACCCCGGTGATGATATCGATGTAATATAACGGTTCTGTCTTCATCGGGCTGAAAGTGTTGTTCAGATAAAGCAGAAACTCCAGAGTGAGCAGATAAGAAGGAATGTTGTAGCCAACAAAGAGAGAAGTCTGTATTGTTGTTTTTTGGTACAGGACTCATGCAGTTCCCCCTTCAGGCTGACACTGCTGTTGTGGTGCCTCTGCCAGTGCTCTGCTGTAGTGTTGAACTGATCCAGGCTTTCAGCACCACGGCCAGCGGCCAGGATCAGTCTCCTCACACGCTGACCTCTCCAAATCCCCTCTGTGGGGCACAGCGAGTGCTCTCATTCTCTCTCTCTCTCTCTCTCTCTCTCTCTCTCTCTCTCTCTCTCTCTCTCTCTCCCTCTTTCTTTCTCTCTCACCTACACCAACACAGCAAGACTTTCCTGTCCAGTTGAGTGGACTGTCTGAGCTGGCCAAGCGTGAATGTGAATCCTCTAAGATGTCTTGCTATTTAGCATATAACATCTGCAGAGCATCCAAAGCTAGATCCTCAGACCCAAATTAACTCCCGACCTGACATCTGTATTCAGTTTGACTGCTAGAGGTAGGGCTTCAGTTCAGGCCATATATCGCTGTTGTCAGAACAAAACCTCAGATCTCCAAAATGAAAGCTTCACAGAAGAAGGAAAAAACATGCTTTACTTTTAATGTAAATCAATGGAACCAGATTTTTTTCCTGGTCATTTTGGGCCGTTTATTTTGGTCCATTCATCATGAAATTTACGCACAATGTAAAGAGTAACAGATACTTTCGAATCATGTCAAAACCGAAAAAACAACAAAAATGGAGATACGAGGTTTTGTTGAAACAGCAGCGATATTTAAAACTGGGTCAAAATTAAGAAGAACCCACCTCTGCCTTTATTTCTGCTAGCACCCTTATGAGATTTGTAACAGTATGTTAGCGCTAAGCTACTTGTTTTAAACACAGACATTTGAAGCTTATAAAATAAATTCTTTTTGCTATGCGATAAAAGACCGCGACCCAGAAGGATAAGCGGTTTAGATGATGTATGTATGTATGTATGTATGCGATAAAAGACTAGTATATACATTTGTATGCAAAGTTTGGGCGCCCCTGGTGAAATGACGTGTTGTTGATTTTGTAAGTGTAAATATTTTAACACATCCTCTACAGTGAGCACACCTGCACATTTAGTACACACTTATTGTTTTTTGGTGCTTTTAACACATTAAAAAAATTAAAATAAAATGTGCCCTGTGCAAAAGTTATAGCACCTTTCCTATTGATTTTACCCCCAGTATGTTAAACTCAGCAAATAAACAGAAACTGTGAAGATCAATGGCATATTTAAGTTTGTTCCCTATAGAGGTCCCACCCATTGTAAATCAAAAAATGATTGGTTGATTCCACCGTCACTTCCTAATTATGTTGTTAATCTAACGTGGAAAACTATTAGAGCTAAAAACCCACCTCACGATTATGCTAACTTTCTGCTAGCATCCCTATGAGATTCTAGAAGTTTGTTAGTGCCAAGCTGAGGGTGATTCACATGAATATATTTAGGCAGTTAAACACGAACATTTGAAGCTTCTAAATGACGTTCCATTTCTATTTGACTTCATTTGATGCTTGTGACAGACATATTACCAAACATTTGACCTTGTAGCAGTTTCACAGTGACTCTTTCAGTAGTGAGCTAATCCTTAAAAGCCCAAACTTATCACATGCTAAGGCTTATTATTCAGTAACTACAGGGACTTCAATGCAAACTGGCTGAGCTATTCTTAGGTTGTAGAAGACAACTTTGGGCCCACCAGCAGGCCCTGGCCTTTTAAGGGGCTAACAACTCACTGATCAGGCTGCCGCTCTTTCATTAAATTGATCCTACCCATTGTACATGATTGGTTGATTCCTCTGTCACTTCATAATTATTGATAGTTAATCAAAAGCATTAGGCCTTCTTTTCAGCTCCTGAAGACCTAACCGACAAGAGAGCTCACTTAGCTATATCTACATAAATACCACAAAGAAAGAATTCCTGAATGGCTAATTTGGCACTCAGTGTTTGAAGATTTTAACCATAGATGTACATACCTAGATGCCGCGTTGGGTCCAGCCAGGCATGTCAATGGGACCGCCATTTTGGGGCGGTCAACATCACTGCTGGACTGCGTTCAGTACCATTACAGAGCAGCAGTTTAAGAAGGATACTGTCCAAAATAACACTATTTCAAGAATATTGCACCAGAAAGCAGGATAGGATTATATAATAGAGGGAACGCAGCGCTTGTTTGATCCAAATTATAGTTTGTGACACAAGCTTTTTTGCACTGCCCTTAAAGGGTTAAGCTTTAGCCCAGACTAAAAATGCTTATTATTGGTCAAGCTGCATTGTTAATGCAGTTCAGTCTTAGACTTAGGCTTAATCCATGCTCAGAAAACCAGCTCTTGGGGCACAATGAATTGACTCTCTGAAAATGAATCCTGAAATGACATTTCAGTCAATGGTTATAAAGGCAATATGAAAAAGTAATAGCAGCCTCATGTTATATTAAACTAATGGATTATCTTCAAAGGAAGGAAATTGCACTGACGAATAGTGGACTGCTTTAAAGGGCCCATGTCATGGAAAACCGGACTTTCCTTGCAAATAAGACGGATATAGTATGTAAACATTATTGACCTTTTTCACTTTCCAGTCCATACAGTCCATATTTGGACAATAAGCTGCAAGAAGAGCCTGTTTTCAATTTTGTGATGGACATTTGCATATCTCTGCCTGTTTAGCTCCACCCAAGCGTTAAAGTCATATAAGGAGTGTTTCAGCCACAATACAGGACAGCCAGTCAGAACAGAGCTAATTTACATATATCAGTCTTAAAGGCACAGTAACAAAAACAGCCTATTTAACCCTTTAAACAGCCAGGGCGCACCGGCAGGCCCAAAGTTCTATTACACACTTCTATAACCTGAGAATAGCTCTGCCAGCACTGAAGTGCCTGTAGTTACTAAATAATACGACTTAGTATGTAATAAGCCTGGGATTTTAAAGGGGTTAAAGGTAAGGGATAGAGAGAGGTTGGAAAATGGTCATGTAGAAACTAATTATGACTGTTTTAAAACCTAAAACCACACAATGGTCTTAAGTGGTCCCTGGGAAAAAAATGAAACCCAAGAAAAATATATAATATGGCCCCTTAAATAATTCAGCTAAAGCTGCCTTGATGAGTTCGGTCTTGTCATTTACCATTTATATGTCAAAGATGGTGTGTCCCTCTCTCTCTCTCTCTCTCTCTCTCTCTCTCTCTCTCTCTCTCTCTCTCTCTGTCTCCCTCTTTCTCTCTGAGCTTCTGTTCAACAGTAATAAAGGCAAATATAAAAAAGTAAAATCAGTCTCATATTATATTAAACTAATGGATCATCTTCAAACAGGAGGGAAATTAAACTGACCACCGCTGACGTACTTTAAAGAACTCATATCATGGAATTCTATATTTTCTTTCTTTTTTTCCCTTTTTTTAATAACGTTTCAAAATGTACAGTTCACTACTCTGCAAAAAAACTGCAGAATTCACTGTTTTTGTGATGTAACAAAAACCAACACACTTACATATATTCGCCTATTCGCCTTCAGGCCAAAGAAAGTTTAGTCCTGCCCCCTAATGCTGAAGTTATTAGGAGTGTTTCAGCCACAACAGGGGGGCAGGGAATCAGAACAGAGGTCAGTCTTAAAGGTACAGTAACAAAATAGGCTGTTTAATTCTGAGGGATAAAGAGAGGTTGGAAAACTGTAATGTAAAAATGAATTATTTTTGGTACATAAATCAACACAAAGATCATACGTGCATTTCAGGGAAAACAAAATAAAAGGTAGGAAAAATGTAGGATATCGGCCCTTTAACTACTTTAACTAAAGTTACCTTATTGAGTTCTCTCTCTCTCTCTCTCTCTCTCTCTCTCTCTCTCTCTCTGTCTCTCTCAGTTTCTGTGCGTTTGCACCATTAATTGTAATAAAGGCAAATATGAAAAAGTAAAATCAGTCTCATATTATATTAAACTAATGGATCATCTTCAAACAGGAGGGAAGCTGAACTGACAAACACTGAAGCACTTCAAAGAGCTCATATCATGGAAAACTTTTTTTTAATAAAAGTTTGCTGTAGTATTTGAACAAGTTTTAAACTGTAATGCTCTCTTCTCAGTCCATACAGTCTATGTATGGAAGCTTGACTGCATTAACAGCCCATTTTGAATTCACAGTTTCTGAGATGTCACAAAAATGAACACACTGACATACATTCACCTTATCAGTCTAAATACGTTTAACCCATTCATTCTGAAGTTATAAAGAGTGTTTCAGCCACTATACAGGACAACCAATCAGAATGGAGTTCAGTCTTAAAGGTACAGAAACAAAAACAGCCTGTTTAATTCTAAGGGGTGAAGATGGCAATGTAAAAATTAATTAAGACTGTTATTGGTGTCAGAAACCATCACAAAAGACATGAGTGGATTTCAGGGAAAACAGTATAAAAGGCGAGAGAAATGTAGGATATAGATCCTTCTTTAAGTACTTTAACTGAAGCTGCCTTGTGATGAGCTCAGGCTTGTCGTTTATCATTCATATGTCAAAGCTGGTCCTCCATCAGTGTCTACGCATTTTCCTCTCGCTCTCCCTGCCTGTCTGAGGGTTTTATTCCAGGTTCTGTCTCTCCATGTCTTCGTCTGTCTCCGTGTCTCTGAGCCTCGTTCGCCTCGCTCTCTGAGACAGGCAGCTCTTTCAAATGCTAATGGCCTGTCCTCTGCATGTCTTCATCTCACTGTCTAACACAACCGCTCTGTCACCGGTGGGGCAGCAGCAGCAGCTTGTGAGTCTGAAAGATAGTGAGAGCGAGTGTGTTGCATGTTTGTGAGTATATATATATATATATATATATATGAGAGAGAGAGAGAGAGAGAGCAACAGTAACAATGAAAGAAACAGTGGCGGTGGGATGATTATGTCCAGTCAGCATAGGCCCAACCACTTTTGTCCAGAGGCAAACCCTCATGGTGATTCCAAACATTTTAATAGTGATGACAAACCTTTTGAATCACAGCTCAAAGTTTTGGAATCATGACTGTGCTTCCGAAACTTTAAGGTGTCATTCCCAAACTTTTGGCCTGTAATATCAAATTTTTTAATAGTGATTCAAAACTTTTGAACCATAGTTTCAAACTTTTGAGTGATGATTCCTTACTTTTAAATAATGATTCCAAACCTTTAACAGTGATTCCAAACTTTTAAGTGGTGATTCCAAATGTTTGACTTGTGATTCCAAACCTTTCGAATCAGAGCTCAAAGTTTGGAATCCCTGTGCAAAATTCTGACAGCCCAAATTCTGAAATTCCCAAACTTTTGACCCATGATATCAAACTTTTTAATAACTTTTGAGTGGTGCTTCTAAATGTTTGAACTGTGATTCCAAACCTTTGGCAATTCCAAACTTTTGGATAGCGATTCCGAACTTTTAAGCTGTGATTCCAAACTTTTGAGCTGTGAATTCAAACCTTTAGTGATTCCAAACTTTTGAGCAGTAGTGTGTGTTTGTGTGTTTGTGGCAAAAGCCTCCATCACCTTATCATATACATATTATCCTTCTCATGCCGTTTAGGCTGTAATCTGTCTCCCTATGACTCTTCCTCCTTCAAAAGCAGGTTTAATAGGCTATCCATGTGACAGATGAGCCTCTAAATGCCTCTCTCTCTCTCTCTCACTCTCTCTCTCTCTCTCTCTCATTCTCCACACTGCACAAAAGCCTCACCCCACTGACCTGGCAGCGTCCCCATCCCCTCTGGCTCTCTGCTGGCCCTCATCACCCACCGCTAATACCACCCCAACATCCGACTGACCTTTTCCTCTCTCGTGGCTAAAAGAAGCAGCCGAACCGTCGTTTATTTCTCTCTCCCTCCTTCCATTCCCGAGCATGCCTTATTTACGAGGCTGCGGGGCATTGGAGGGAGGGGCCGGTGGGGTTGTAATAGACTCAGAAACTGGAGCTGAGAGCAGTGCAGGTGTCTGTAAGGGTTTTCAATCAGAGCCTGGGCCTTGGCTTAGACCCTGACCAATGCGGTTTGTAGAATGTGAAATGAGGAGGGCAAATATGAGGGGGGAAACTGAATGTGCTCTCCAGCAGGTCATTACAGTGACAGATACAGCATTTATGTAATCTGCCTGCATACAGGCATACATATTAGAGCTGTCAAATGATTAAAATAATTAATCACCATTAACGACATTATTTTGTGTAGTTATTTGTGATTAATGGCATTTGTCTTCAATATGACCCTAAAGACGTTTTTCTATTTAAATGTTTTTCAATATTTCCATTGAGTCATTTCTATATAAGTGGAAAAAATAAGCTTCCTCAGAGTGTATTTATGATTTTCAGCACTTAAGTAACTAAAAAAAATTATTCAATATCATTGTGTTAATGCAGAGTGAACCTAAACATGGCATCCAGTGAAACCAAGTGGCTACATGTTCCAACCAATGAGAGTATATATATATATATATATATATATATATATATATATATATATATATATATATACACACATACATACACATATATATATACACAACATACTGTACTTTTTAAGTTAATGGAACCAGATTTTTTTTCCAAGTCATTTTGGGTCATTTCTTTTGGTCCATTCATCATGAAATGTACAAACAATGTAAAGAGTAACAGGTACTTTCATATTATGCTAAAAACTGCGATATACATATATATACATACACCGTTCAGGCATAACATTATGACCACCTCCTTGTTTCTATGCTCATTGTCCATTTTATCAGCTCCACTTACTATATAGGTGCACTTTGTAGTTCTACAGTTACAGACTGTAGTCCATCTGTTTCTCTGAATACTTTGTTAGCCCCCTTTTACCCTGTTCCTCAGTGGTCAGGACCCCATGGACCCTCACAGAGAAGGTACTATTTGGGTGGTGGATCATTCTCAGCACTGCAGTAACACTGATGTGGTGGTGGTGGTGTGTAAGTGTGTGTTGTGCTGGTCTGAGTGGATCAGACACAGCAGTGCTGCTGGAGTTCAGTAAGAGTTAGCATCAGTACCGATACTCTGAATCAGCCAATACTGAAGGATCAGGTATTAATATTGGTATCAGAAGGTAAAATATGGTATCGGTGCATTTCTATATAATTATTATAAGAAATCCCTTGTAGCTCCTCCTTTGCTGGTACACAGTTTGCCACTATCTCTTTATCAGGGCTCAGTTCCTTAATCGGCTACATATTTTTGGGAGGTGGTCCACTTTCAACCTAGCAGTGACACTGATGAGTGTAAAAATTCCAGCAACACTCATACCAGCTTCACCACACATTACCAATCAGTATTACTGCTATGCTGAGAATGATCCACCACCCAAATAATATCTGGACAGCAGCTTTCCTGTGGTCAGTAACTGACCAGTAATGAAAGGAGTGGAGAGCAGTTGTGCAGCAACAGATTCTATACAGTAATAATTACACATATTAATACAGTTACAACAATTATGTGTAATTATTATTGTAGCCCATCTGCTGTCACACAGTTCATTTGTCTTGCTATTCTTATAACTATACGTACTTGTATTAGTAACATTGCAGTATAGTACAGTATAGTAACTGTATACTTATATAATGAATCTGTGAGGTACATGGAGCTAAAAAAAAGTGGCATTCAATATAGACTGTACAACGCATAGCATATGTTGCTGGAGCAATACACCATATCCTTGAGTCTGGCTTCACTTGTGATTATAAGAACACGTGCACATGTTGCTGAGATTCTGGGGATGTGTTTGATGAGGGATTTTAGAGGTCAGAACACTTTAAAGCTGTGTATGCTAAGCAGACGTTTACCTAATCTCATGCAATGCTGCGTCTTATTGCCTTTGACCTGGAAAGCAATAAACCCAGAATGCACATCCTTCAAGGCCTTTCCATAAAGCTTCACTGGGGAGATTTTCATCTTTAATTTAGTTGATCAGATATGCAGGTGGTGGGTTAGGAGAGCTTTATTTTGTAATTTCAGACTTGGGAGCACATTTAGGTTTTGCTCCTTGGGGTAACCTTTTACATCCAATTTTACAAACCTTAATTCCAAAAGAATTGGAACAGTATATGAAAAGTAGAACAGAAAGCAGGTGTTTATACAATCAACTTTGACCTGTATTTAAACGAAAATGTTTTACCTTATTAACTTCATGTATTTTTGTAAGTACACCCTTATTCTGAAATTGACCTCCAAACTCATTCCAGAAAACCTGGACAGGGACAATTTCAGAGTATCAGTGATGTGAAATGTTCAAAAGACATATTAAACAGGTGATGCAATGATGCTTGGGTATGAAAGGAGCATCCAGGAGAGGCCTAGTCCTTTATGTGTCAGCAAATAATCCAACATCTTATGAACAACATTTGCCAATGAGAAATTCCATGGATTTCACCCTCTACTGTGCTTAATATCACCAAAGGATTCTCTCTGAGTTATCTCTGTGTGTAATGGACACGGCCAAAACCACATCTGTATGTCTATGACCTCAGACGCCACTGCATTAAAACTGGAATGTTTATGTGATGGATATCACCACATGGGCTCAGGAATGCTTGGACAAACTATAGTCACTAAACACTACATCCACAAAAGCAAGTTAAACTGTACTATGCACAGCGGACGTCAACAATGTTCAGAAACGCTGCCAACTTCTCAGGGCTCAAACTCATTTCAAATGGAGTGATGCACACTGAGAACAAGTTTTGTGGTCAGAGAGCCACTATGGAAATATCTGATGTTGGGTTTTTCAAACCACATAAGAGAAGGACCTTTCAGATTGTCAGCAGCATAAAGTTCAAAAGCCAGTGTCTGTCTGTCTCCATGTCTTGGGCACCTAGCACATCTGTGAAGGCACCATTAACACTAAAAATTATGCACATTTTGTAATAACCTATCACTTTTGTGCAAAGAAGAAAAATATGGTTGCACAGCTAAAGACTTATAACAGAAGAATGAAATAAAACTTTCAAAACAGGATCAATTAGTGTCTTCAGTTATCAAACAATAGTTGTTTTTAAAAGGAAAAGTGATGTAACACAGTAGTAAACATGCCCCGTCTGAATTTTTTTGGCATGTGTTGTTGGCATCAAATTCCAAATGGGCTTATATTTTTCAATAAACAACTAAATTTCAGTTTCAACATTTGTTGTCTTTCTACTATTTTCAATTAAATATAAGGTTTACATGATTTGTATATCATTGCATTTTGTTTTTATTTACCTTTTGCAGAGCGTCCCAACTTTTTTGGAAATGGGGTTGTACTTTCTCCTTTTCATTCATACATTCATTCAGTTATTCTACAGAAAAACAAAGGCATATCAGCTCATTTAGTGAATCACTTGGCTTGTCCTGATTTGTTCTGTAGAGCTGCTCTCTTCAGTCTGACTGTAATGAAAAGATGGTAAAGCACTGTTAAATATCACATCAGAGCTTTCAGTCTTCACACTGCAGCCGTGTTCAGTGCTCAGGCAGTGAGTAACCTCTCCTGCTATACATACACATCACCACAGTCTGTCACATACACACCTACTGACAACTGTTACTGGACCCCTGTTAGCACGCACAGCTAGTGGCTGCAGCCACAGCATGTGAGACTGGCTTAAAGGAACAGTGAGCATCAAGTGTACACTCACCACAAGAGTGGACAACTAGCCAAGACATGTTTGGTGCTGAAGTGTATTTTTTTAGTGTGGCACTAGAGCTTCAAGGCTAATGTAGCTAAGTAATGGACGTTTATGTAGTTAGCGCTGTGCTAACACCACCACACATTCAACTCAAACCGTGCTGACTTGTTAAGTAATCTCAAATAGATTTTAAAATAGACAGGTAGCTTAAGTAGCTTAGCAAAAAGCAAAAGTAGCTTAGCTAGTAGCAGCCTGACCGTTTTCATTTTCTGTCTTTACTTTTGTCCTTGCCCAGATAGCAAGCATATATCAGTCTGCTGGCTCGATAAGGTCAGTATGCTGCTGCCGACCACCCAAATTATTGTCCTGCGTACGATGTCCAACTAATTTTTAATCTCCTCAATTTTTTTGTGCTCATAGTCTTTCATTTTGGAACATAAAAAAATTGCGAGAGCAAAAGTTAATGACCAGGCCTGTTATAAAATCATTTAGTTGAAAATGTTGGTTATAGCAGCTTTACTGCAGTTGAAATTATTTATTAAAGTAATTTACAAAGTATAACGATAGAAAGAAATAAAGGAAAAATAAGTTAATTGGACTGTGAGTGGAAATTGAGCGCCGCAAAGTGGTATTTTGTCTGCTTAACCACTGGTGGGCTGCCAGGAAAACACTGAGCAGTGAGCCGGTTAGCCGCCAGTTTTGCCATCAGTGAGCCAACAGTGGTCCACTTTTCTCTTACTATCTAGGTGTTCATAGACCAAACAGTGTCAGAAACCACATAACAACTTCACAGCTCCACACCGTTTGAGGCCAGTATGTGATGATTTAGCGCAGGGCTAATTTGTGCCTTTAAACTTCCATTACTTGTTAGCTACATTAGCCTCGCTGCTTCAGCGCAAAACCAAAGAAGTAAACACGTCTTGGCTGATTGACTACATTTGAGGTAAGTGGGGGGGGCACCATATTTCATTAATCTGATAATCAGAAGAAAGCAGATCGCTTCATATTGTGGAGTCTGGAGCTGAGTGGGAGTGTATTTGGTTCATTTGCATGCCCAGAGGACTTTGTGTAGCCTTGTTATCCTGCTGAAAAAAACAGCACAGACCAGCATGCATTTCATACTGGTCTAAGCTGGTTTATGCTGGTCTGGCGCTGGTTTAACTGGTCACCCAGCATGGTCATTCATGGTAGGAGAGACATTTATTGTAAATAAGTTGTTGTTAGCCTAATGATGTGTACGTGTGTTGGGTTGAGCTTTAGTTTGTGTGCGTTTACTGTGTACCGTGAAGGAGTTGTATGGTTGGAAGTGACCTGCATTCGCCTTTAAAGCACAATGTTTCCTGTGTGTTCTTCTTTGCTGGTGCCACGATATGCTAGCTTGCAGGGATGGTCTAAAGCAGAGGTCGGCAACATGCAGCTCTTTTACATTGCTGTTGTGGCTCCACAGCAGAATTTGATTTTTAGGTAAAAATAAAATAATCCTCCTTTGCAGTAAAATAAAGCTCTGCTGATCGTTCAACACAGTTGTAGCAATAAATGGTCTTAAACACTGGAGTTAATGTAGCCTATATCTGCTAATTCACCAACATTTAACCCTGAAGATTGGTGCGCAGACTGCTGGTCACCATAGCAATGCACACAACAATCTCGCCTAGCTAGTCGCTAATGAAGAGGCAAAGAGAGAGATTTAAGACGAACATTGATAATTTGGAGACAAATAGACTTCATAATTACTCCAGCTGGTTTCCTGAGACATTTAATCTGCAGCGAGAAACTGTCAAACACTAAAGGCGCAAAGCTGACGTCAGCTTGTCATTCGTCAGCTTCTAGTTCCAATTTTCCTGTTCCTCCTTAAATGGTGCAGCAGTTACATTTTGGTGCCTCAGGCACATTTAAGGTGGAACAGGGATTGAAGCTGGCGAATGAGAAGCTGAATTCAGCCTCGTAAAAAGTCAAACGTTGAGAGACATTTTACAAGAAACTCGTCCACTTTTGAGGAAAAGTTTCCTGCTGGAGATGCAAGAAAAGCAGCTATTGCTGAGCTAAATCTTAGAGCAAAGTAAGTCTGCGTTTTCATTTGTATTACATTTTTTAGCCTGTACTAGTACATCAGCACATACTGAGACATATTTACAGCCAAGATGGTAAAATGGACATAAAATGTTGTGGCTCCTAAAGTGGTTTGATGTTTGTTGAAAGGACAAAATGGCTCTTCTTAACATTTGAGTTGGTGACCTCTGGTCTAAAGTTAGCCATCTTGCTGTGATTAGCAATTAGCATTGTGGTAATAACTGTGAGCCCTGCATTGATGTATGTGTGTCTCGCCAGCAAGTCTGGAAATGTTTAATTATCTCCAGTTCACATGTGGAGTAGCTGAAACTATCAACCCTTGAACTGTTCTACGAGTGGGTCAGCTGGTCAGCTAGCCACCAAGCACATTGCAGCATGAGAGACTAAGCTGCACGTTTTCCAAGATGCTTCTTGGTTCCACCTCTTCTTTGACAATGTTTCACTATATTAGAACCTGGGTTTTCAGCCCATTCCTCAAAAGCCAGCTAGGCCACATTTTATCTGGTTCCAACTCCTTAGGCCAGGCAGCTAAAAGCTAAGACACACAGGATCTGACTCATTGAGTGGACGGCACTAAACCTTGAGGTTCGGGTTTAGGAGCTCTACACTCTGAACAGTGTGGGTTCCTAAATGGTTTTTGGCTTGGATTTTACTAGAAAGGTTCCTAAAGCTTAAATTAGCATCAATGTTTTTCCATTGTCTGGCGGTTATTTAAACTCGAAAGGCCCTTCGCTCTCAAACATCTACAAAAGACATCCATTCAAAGGTTCTCTAAGGAACCGACAGTGGTCAATCGCACCAAAGAACTGTTTGGCACCAATATTTGTAAGCGGGCATTGTAATAAGATCAGAAACATTCACAGTGGCCGTGGCCGGCCTGGGGAGCCCGGGTGGCGTTAGAGGTCAGGTTAGTGCTGAATGAGACTGACCGAGTGAGGCATATGGAGAACCCGGCTGTTCAGCTTCCTCCCTGCTGGTTACAGCTCTGATCTGTGTCAGAGCCGCGATTGAGGCTTTTGATGTTGACCTAAATATACTGTAGAACTTCTCTCAAATCTAGACTAGCTGATCTACTTCCGAAGTTTGAGGACTGAAAGAGTGATTTATTCGAGGGACACTTTCTTTGTGCTGATTTGTAAAGCAATTAAATGTATTCATTACTATGCAAAAATTATAGACCACCCTTTATTTCTCAAAATTCACAGTCAGGGCAGCCATAAAGTAGAAGTTATTCATTTTTCAGGAGAGATTTCTGAGCAGATTACATATAAAATAATCCACTTGCATAAGGAAGGAGAAAGCCAAAGGAAAAAATGGGACTCCTAACAACCACCTGCAACACCTGATAGACACCAACACTGTCCCCATCAGATAAACAGCACTTAAAGCTCTCATCTTTGAGAGAGAGGAGAAAATCAAGCTGCTTCAGATCTGAAACAATTTGCCTGATGTGAATCAAACGCTGGAGTGAACTGAACATTTGAGACTATGTGAATGAGCGTGTGCGCATGCGTGACTATGCAGGCCTACTGATGCATGTGTGTGTGTGTGTGTGTGTGTGTGAGCAGGCTGTGACCTCAAACATAAAGCGCTGCTGTAACACACTTCAAACACAGCTGCTCAGACTGTGTGTGAGTGTGTGTGCTGTGTGTGTGTGTGTGTGCTGTGAGCGTGTGAGTGGACTCCTAACTAACCTGCTCCACTCCACTCAACCGTCTGAATGAAGCCAGCAACTTCTGATCAATAATTCATGCACTGCACACTGTCCCTTTGTCTTCATCTGCCTCACGAGCAGCCCAAGGTGATTCGTCCTGCACGTTTAATCAGATGGCAGTGACTGAGTGACCCGGCAGAGAAACGGAGACGCTTTCTACACTTCAGACTACAAACATGTTGAAGAGAATTGAGTAAATGACCGGCGGTCTGTGTTCACTGCGCTAAACAACAGCACTGATTTTTTAAGACTGCTGATAGACAAGAACTGAGTTTCTTCATTTAGAGGGAAACTTATCAAAGCATGATTTTTAGGAACCATAAATTCCTAGGAAAGTAAAGAAAGCATGATAAAGCAAAGATATATTTTTAAAATGTTTAATTTTTTCTGTTTTCCTCAAAAATGTATTTAATTATTTTAATTAAAAATTAAGAAACAAACACCCCCTGTGACCCTGGAGGATGGCAACAACACGTTCCAAAAAAGGTAAAGTTGTGTAATGCTAAAAAAACACCTGGTAGTTGATTGGCAACAGGTCAGTAACGTGATTGAGTATAAAAAGAGCATCTCAGAGAGGCTGAGTCTTTCAGAAGTAAAGATGAGGAGGGGTTCACCACTCTGTGAAAGACTGCACAAGCAAATAGTGCAACAATTCAGTAATAACATTTCTCAGAACTTTTGCTTTTCATCATCTACAGTACATAATAACATTAAAAGATTCAGAGAATCTGGAGAAATCTCTGTATACAAAGGACAAGGCCAAAAACCAGTATTTGCTGGCTGTGATCTTTGGGCCCTCAGGCAGCACTGCATTAAAAACAGTCATGATTCTGCAGTGGAAATCACTGCATGGGCTCAGGAACACTTCTGAAAAACACTGTCTGTGAAAACAGTTCATCGCTGCATCCACAAATACAAGTTAAAACTCTAAAACGCAAAGAAGAAACCATATATAAAGAGGATCCAGAAACGCTGCCACCTTCTCTGGGCCTGAGCTCATTTAAAATGAACTGAGGTGAAGTGGAAAAGCGTCCTGTGGTCTGACAGATCAACATTTGAAATTTTTTTGGAAGTCAGGGACACTGTGTCCTCCGAGCTAAAGAACACTCAGCTTGTTATCAGTGCACAGTTCAAAAGCCAGTATTCATGATGGTGTAGGGGGCATATGCTGCCAATCAGACAACGCCTTTTTCAGGAAAGGCCTTGATTATTTCAGCAAGACAATGACAAACCACATTCTGCACATATTACAACAACATGGCTCTGTATTAAAAGAGTCCGGGTGCTAAACTGACCTGCCTGCAGTCCTGACCTGTCAACACTGAAAACATTTGGAGGGTTATGAAATAAAAAATACAACATTCCACTTTAAAAACTACAGCGATTGGTTTCCTCAGTTTCCAAATACTTACAGAGTGTTGTTAAAAGAGGAGGTGATGCACCTCAGCGGTAAACAAGCCCCCATCACAACTTTTTTGGAACGTGTTGTTGAATGAATGAATAAAAAAATAAATACAATTTTCAGGTTTTATTTTGAAAAAGGATAAGAAATTAAAATGAACAGACTAAAAACTTGAATTAATAAATCACAAATTAATTATAATATAAATGTGTTTATTTTATAATTATAAAATAATTTATAATTATAAAAATGTAAATAAAAATAAATAACTATATGAAGTTTATTAATCAGGTCTTATTCTGAAGGGAGGACATACATCGTGTTTTGGCTCGTGCTGATTCCAGAAGGCCAGACACGGGCAGTGAGTGTGGAGGAGTGTGGTGGGCTGCTGTTGTCATTCTCTCCCCTGTGAGTGAGTGTCTCTCTCTCCCTCTCCTCTCTCTCTCTCTCACTCTCTCAGCTCTGTTCTCTTTGGTCACTCTGATCACGGAGCGCGCGCTGTGTGAGTGTGTACTGCAGCAGGATGTTGAAGAGGACGGCGGGCTCGAGCCCGGAGGAGATGTGAATTCATCAGTCGCGCGGCTTGCGGCTCGTTGTTGCCTGGAGGAGCGGCGGTCGGTCGGTCGGTGAAGCCGCGGCTGAGCGTTAGAGGAGGAGGAGGAGGAGGAGAGGAGGAGATGCGCGAGCTCTGCGGAGGAGCCGGTGAGTGCAGCGCTGTGTCTGAGGAGGCTGAACGCTGAGAGACGAACAGACGAGGCTGAAGTTCCTCTTATTCGGCAGCGTCTTGTTCGCGTTTTCAGTTCCACCTTAAACGCAGCAGCTCCTGCCTCAGGCGCCAGAATGGAGTTGCTGCAGCATTTAAGGTGGCACGGAAAATTCCACCTTAAGCGGCCACAGAGCAGTGTGTCGGTGTTTGTGTGGAGCTGTTTGTTCCTGCGTTTCTTACGCTGTTGCTGCTGTTTGAGCCTGAGGGAAGTTAGAGCAGCTCAGAGAGCGAAACCTGCTAGAGCTGAAGGAGACAGTCTATCTATGCTATCTATCTATCTATCTATCTATCTATCTGTCTTTCTGCCTGTCTGTCTGTCTGTCTGTCTATCTATCTATCTATCTATCTATCTATCTATATGTCTATCTGCCTGTCTGTCTGTCTATCTATCTATCTATCTGCCTATCCATCCATCCGCCCATCCATCCATTGATCTGTCTGTCTATGTCTTATTGTCTCTGTATGTATTTACTTATTTAGTTTATTTGTTTATTTACCTGTCCATTCGTTCTTTTGCTAGTTTGTTAGCTGTTTGTTTATTTGATTATCTATATATTTGTTTATTTTTTAATTTATGTGTTAATTGATTTAACCATTAATTGATGTATTTATTTTTTCTTTATTTATTGTCACATTTGTTTATTTGCCAATTTATTAATGTATTCATTTATTTTCCACTAATTTGACTCTCTATCTATCTATCTATCTATCTATCTATCTATCTATCTATCTATCTGTCTGTCTGTCTATCTATCTGTCCGTCTGTCTGTCCATCCGTCCATCCGTCCATCCATTTATCTATCTGTCTGTCTATGTCTTATTGTCTATCTATATATGTATTTACTTTATTTAGTTTATTTGTTTATTTACCTGTCCATTCATTCATTTGCTAGTTTGTTTGTTTATTTGATTATCTCTTGTTGTTTATTTTTTTATTTATTTATATATTTCTTTATTTATTCACTCATTTAGTTATTAGTCTATTTATTTATGATTTATTTAATTACCTATTTATTTCCTAATTCACTTTATCAATTTATTTTTTCATAGTGATTTGATTATTTATTTATTACCACATTTATTTATTCACTAATTTATTAATGTATTCATTCATTTTCCTCTCATTTGAGTCTATCTATCTATATCTCTATCTATCTATCTGTCAATGTCTATTTGTCATTTTATGTATGTATGTCCATCATTCATTAAGTTAGCTCTTTTTTTATCAGCTCGCCTATTCATTCACTCATTCATTCATTCATTCACTCATTCGTATGTCTGTCTGTCTGTCGGTGTGTTTATGTGTTTCTCATGCGCTGAGTGGAAGTTGCTGTGCTGCTGTTGTGGGGCAGAAGCCTGACTCATGCTGCTGTGCTGTATCCTCTGTGTTCTGTTCTGACTCTGAGAGGAATCAGGCGGGTTCAGCTGTGATCTTCAGGACAGGCCGAGCTGCTGTAGTCTTTCCTGAACTGTCAGGATCACTCCATCATTACCTCTTTACAGTGCTGCTGATCTCTGGATAGTTATCATGTGCATCAGTGATGCTGCTGTGTTGTCATGGTATCAACTAGAAGGTTGCATCCTCTGATAAGGGATAGCAGTCATTTAGTGACTGAGGACATTACTGATCTCTTTCTCCCTCTCTCTCTCTCTCTCTCTCTCTCTCTCTTTCTCCCTCCCTCTTACACATGCAACCCACAACCGCTCCTTCTCTGTCTGTACACCCCCTCAATCACTCTGCGAAACAGTAGAATATATTTATATATTTTTGTCTGACGCATTGTGTCCCATCCACACATCTACTTCCCTTTCAAATCTCTCAAACTTTCCTTGCTTGTCTGTTTAAAGGGTCCCTATCCTGCTTTTTCTTGCATATTACTGTATAGTTCCCACTGCGGCCCACTTAGAACGTTTGTGTGCTTTTATCTACCAAAAACAGTCGCAGTTCGTTTCTACATGACTGTTTTCCAGCCTCTGTTTTTCCCTTAGAATTAAACATGCTGCTTTGGTTGCTTTGCCTGCAAGACGAATGTTGATGAACTCTGCTCTGATTAGCCCTATATTGCACCTCATTCAAAAAGCTGAAACACTTCTTAGAACTTCATCTCGAATGGGCGGGGCTAAACTGCTGTAGGCCGTTTAAGGGGAAATATATAAATATGTTTCTTTTCGTGACCTCACAAAAAGAATGAACTCAAAATGGGCCGTTTTTGTAGCTCAGTTTCCAGATATGGACCGTACGGACTAGAGGAGTGAACACTTTGAACGCTAACAGTGTTTATATACCACATCAAACAGTTTTATTTAAAAGGGTTTTTCTATAGCATACAGTTAATTAGCCATCAAACAGAATAAAGATCCATTGGCTGAAGCATCTGCCCATTGACTTCCATTATAAGCCTGTTTGCTTAGTAAAAGAACAAGTTTTCTGTTCTTTTACTAAGCAAATCAAAACACTTAGAAATGACAGTCCTTGGTAATTAACCATATGGTAAAGCTGCAGCAGACAGAGATAAGATAGTAACCCATAGCAGTATCCCTTTAAGCCCATGGTCTGAACCTCAGGAGTCCATGAGCTGTAAGCAAAGCCCAGTCGATGGATTCGAGGCCCCAGGACTGCTGAGTTTAGCGGATACTTACAGGCCTTTTTCCTCGATTGGCCTGCGCTTGGCATGGGGCCAGCTGATCGCCACTGGTTCTCCCCGCAAGTATGCAGATGAGGACGAAACTCTGCAGGGTTTTTCGTATGAGGGACCTGAGCTGTTGTTGTTGCTGGACAGGACCTCCTGCAATTAAAAGCTCATTTTGGCAGTGGGGTAGTGATTGATTTCTGGGCAACGAACCTAGAGGCAGATCAGCGGGACGTGCTGGAGCAGCTTAACGACGGGCCTTATTTACAGCTGCTGATGTGTCAGAATGAGTCAGAATGTATATGTTACGCTCATATTTATGATGGCGATACCGCATTAAATGGATAGTTGGTGACAAATCAAATGTACGCAGTTTTCCCCCTTACAGCAAGTAGTCGGTACATTTTGGAGTTGACCCAGATGCAGATTCCAGCTGACGGGAATCAATAGAGTCAAAAAAACAAGAAATATAGAACGACATCTGGCTAATTATTTCACCAGAACAAGGAAATCTGGAGAGCTAATGCTATCTAAATGAACTTAGCTGACTAGCGGGGCAGGCTAAGTACCTGATTCTCCACTCTCAGCTCCTTCAGGTGATGCGGTTTGATTGTCATCCTTTTTTTGTTACAAATATTACATTTTACTTCGTTTTCCATACATACATACATATATCATCTAAACCGCTTATCCTTCTGGGTTGCGGTGGGGTGCTGGAGCCTATCCCAGCTGTCATTGGGCGGAAGGCAGGATACACTTCCACTTACGCTTCCACACTTACACTTTCCACTTTTTATAAAATAAAATACAGTTGGACTTATAGTAGAAATAGTGAAACAATGCACTTTTCAGACAGGCTTTCTAGACAGGGACAGCTGAATATCTACTAAGCAATGTAAACTGGTGTGGCCAAATTTGTCACTGTCTGAAATCGAGTCCAAAGCTTTTGATATGAATCTCAACTCCATAAGACCTGGAATTGAGGAATTAGTTCTTTTTAGGATTGACTTCCAGCTAATAGTCAATCAGTCAAGACATGTTTGCTTCTTTAGTTGTGTACTGGAGCTGTGAGGCTAATGTAGCTAACAAGTAATGGAAGCACATGTAGACAAATAAGCATTATGGAACTATCTAAATCATCCCATACTAGACTTAAATCATATCGAATTGTTAAGTAGTCTCAAATAGGCCTGCTTATGAGCGCTTAAAGTACAGACTTAAGACAGAATTCAGGATTCAAGACTCTTTTTAGCTATGCTAGGTTGCTTTTGTTGATTTTTGAAGGCTAGCCCTTGGTATAAGCTAAAAAAAGGTGTCACCATTGTTTCAGAGGGTGAAACAACCATCACCCCATCAGAGGTTCATAAGAAGCAGCTTTTTGGATTCAGATTAAGAGATAAAGTTCCAAAGAGTCTAGCTAGGTCAGCATAGCTTTGAAATGAATGGGTAACGGCTCATCACTGCTGCCTTGTGTCTACTTCACTTGTGCACCTTGCACTTGAGCGCTATGCCTGGCTAATAAGGAAAAAAGCTTGATATCTCAGTGGCCTGTTTGGACCTTTGTTTTGGTGTATAAGTCATTTGGTTATTTTTGCCATTTTGAGTTGTTTTTTGGCCTATGCAACAAAATTCAGACATCTTTAAAGAAAAAGTTGGTTCTTTAGTAAAGGGAATGGTTCTGTTTAGAACCATTAGTTCAATTTAGAACTATTTCATGCATAAATGATTCTTTGCATGGTGAAATGGTTCTTCAGATTGCTGAAGAACATGTTCTGTGTAGCACCTTTTTTAAAAAAGTTCTATATAGCACAAAAAGGGTTCTTCTATTGTTATGATGCCAAGCTTGTAACAATAGATGAGCACTTTTTGGTGCTATATAGAACCATATACACCACATTCTCCAGCAATCTGAAGAACCATTTCACCATGCAGAGAACTGGTGACTATAGTCTCTGTGTTGAAGGTGCAATTTGAAGATCCCAGTTTTTAGGTTTTAATGGCAAAAGTTCTCAGTGCTCTGCGGATGTGCTGTCATAGCATGCCTAGACTGAATAAACCCAACAGTCACCAGCTCCTGTGAAGTCTGGATCTGGTACAGTCTCACTGTGGCGTCGTGTGGAGCGAGACTGATTGGTTGTACGCATCATGCGTGAAGGAAGAAGGCAGTAAGTCTTGCCTCGCCACGTCTCTGCAGTTATTCGATTATCTAATGAAAAAAAAATCACTGACTTCATTTTGAAATGTGCTCTCCTTTCCCAAACGGAAGGGCCTGTAGGCTGATTTTTGGTGTGACAGCTTGTCTAGATGATCCTGTTACCTGCAATCAAGAATGATTAGCATCACAAACTGCAGGCTTGCTGTCGAGTTATTAATCGTATGAGATATTTTGTGTAATATGTGTAGTTAAAAACAAAGGTTCCTAAATGATTCTTGGTTTGGAGGTGGAGATCTAAGGAAAACCTTAAAGAGGTACTGTAGCCAAATTGTAAACATGCCTACGCTAACCCTACAGCAGTGCCACAGAGGCCCCAAGAGAAAGATTTTCTGGTTGAAAGATGAAGAAGAAAGCCAATAGCTAACATTACTACTAGGAAGCTGAATATCACGTCCATATTTATTGGCCTCTACATCAGTGGATTTCTTTGTTGCTGTGGGGGGATTACCAAGTGTTGTGTGACACATTTGCGAAAAGAATGCTGGGTATTGTAGTTAGAGAACACTGACTGGTGAAAAACTTAAAATGGATATTGTCACACATGCCTGTAGCTCCAGCTCACACATGAACTCCATGTCCCAGAATCCTGTGGGAGATCACGTGACTGTTGGACTTCCACAATCATCCAATCACAAAAATACTGATGAGTTGCACCTGATCTGTGTGTCATATGACCAGTCTTAGTTTAGTTTAAAGGCCCAGGCTTTAGACTAGATAAGTTGTGAGGTATTGCTTCTCCTAGTAGAGCTGCTGAGTGGTTCCTGTTTGTTGGTTTGCCTTCTTGTGTATCTGGATTTTCTGACTTTGCCTTTTTGGATCTGTTTGCTTTTGTTGTGTTTGTTCTTTGACCTACGCCTGTTCACCTACTACACTCACCTACTATATATCATCACTATAATGGATCCAGTTTGGCACCTTTATTTTTAAGAGTGTACAGATATTACCGTGTGCTTAGATGAGAGCTGGGGCTGTTGTGACAGTTTTAAGTCAATAGGGGGAAAAAAACATCAAAGATGTCTCTGATGTAGGCTGAAGTATCCACTATTGTCAAGGCCCTGGAAAATTGTCTCTGAGCTCATTTTCTTGTTGTTGTTGATGTTCTTCAGCTGGCTATGGCTAACAGGCCTCAGGCTCATGAGTATCTTTGAGATCCTGTTTATACTGGATGAATGGACCTTGTTGTGAACATCTTTAATGGCTGCGGAAGGAGCTGTAGCCTGGGTGACACTTTTCTAAATGCACCGCAGAATCCTCCTGCAAAGGAATGCTGCCCTGGGCTCGTCCACGGTGACTATAATTACACTAAATCTCTCACTGTGTGGTAAACTCGCATGTCCAGGGTGTAGACCACCGTTGCTTGGATATTAAGGCTAATATATCTCAGTTGTAAATGGACACCATACAATACAGCAGCGATAAGTCTCCCTTAGCAACTCTGCAGCGTCAGTGTTCTTTTTACAAGTGGTTGGGATGCAGTTCTTCCTTTGTTAGCCTAGTACGGCACTGTCTGTATGGTCATTTTCCCTCTAAACGTCATCGGATACTCTGAAATCTGAGGTCATTAAGGAGTCAAAATACTCCCTAACTGCTACATACAAAGTAACACTGCTGTGCATTGAATTGACGTCATAAGACTGGCAACTTCACCAAAGTACCCTATGCAAACCTGGAGGCTGTCAGATGTGGTAGTTTAGAGGCTTTGGCTGTTTTAGGCTGCTGTTTGAATAGCTGGTGTTGGTATGTAATAGCACTGAAGTTTAATAGTAGCATGAAAGTAAGTCTGGACTGCCTGAAAGGAGGCATGCAAGTAACTAGCCCTGGCTATCACCACACTATGGCATATTGGCTACTTTTAAACACTGAGATTATTTGATCGATTTTGTCCTACATTCATTCCAAAATACATATATTTTACATTGTGTGTATTGTGATGTTGGCAGCAAATGATGATTAGATGAAATTGAAATAAACCAAGGGGATTTATTTAGGATAAATGGCTGGGCGTGCAGTAAGCTGCCAAACTTTATGTTCAACTGAACTGGGGAAAACAGGCACCCCTGTTAAATCACGGCTATTAACTACTCAACCAATCACCAAACTCTCTGTGTTTTGATGGGAGCCAGTGACAGTTTAAATATCAAGTTGTATTTCATGTGAATGAATAAAATTATATAATTGCACATTTCCTGTCAGTTATAGTATTATTTCTTTATTAAGCCATATATTTAATTAACTATATTTATTTATTTCATTTTGTCTGAAAAAAGCCTCCATGTTAGTCTGCAATTCTGACTGTTTTCCGTTTGTTTTATCAAGAAATGAAAAAAATGTAAAGATGTCAAAAGCATAGCAAAAATTTAAAGGATGGTTTATTTTTTTTCTGCAAACCAAGACTGTACACACAAAAATAACTTTTCATCAGACTCAAATAATAAAAAAAAGCTCCCTGTAATGTGGTACATGCTGGAAATAAGGATGTCCTGATCCAATCCAGTATTTCAGGATCGGAGCTGATCCAGGTATATTTCAATAGATCAATTGTCAGCTATCCACATATCTGACCTATACTGTGTGATTGGACTTTATCGCCTGATACTCAGTATTAAAGTACTCGGATCAGCTCTATTGGCAAAAAACTGGATCTAGACACTCCTAATTGGAATTTTAAAAACCAGCAGAATCTCTCTGCTTTGTTTGAATGAGCTACAAGTGAGATACGAAGTTCTCTCCTTCTCCACTCCCAGCACTCTTAGCCTACAGCATCTGGCCAGGGGAGGTGGACCAGAACCTGAACCTAGGCTGCATTGTATTGTTGGAACGATTGTCATGCTTTCTCTGTGATTAACAGATGTAATAAATGCGGCAGGAACGGTGCAGACAGCCTCTGCAATTGATTATTTATGGCTGGGAAATGGCCCATGAAAGGGGGGTGTAAGCGATGAGGGTCTGCGCTGGCTGGCGCACCCTGGGGAAGGACACTGGAGATTACCAGTCTCCCGTGAAGGAGTGGAGTGGACTCTGGCAGCGCTGGTTGTGGCATATGTTCAGATGGATGATGTACAGAACAACACTCTGCTTTTTGGCAAAGCAACATCTCTATGTGCCGCTATGCTCCTCCTCCCGTCTCCCTTCTACAGCGATGGACATTTATAGAGACTTAACAGTTATCTGTATCTAATATAGCCTAAATATATCAAGTTTCCATATGTAATATTTGAAGGTTTACTACAAGCGACTATATTTTGCTGTTGACGTTTTGGTGTATTAAAATATAAATACTCTCCGGCCTACAGATTTGTTGAGATTTTTGAATATGGCCCTATCATATTCTGATTCTGATTCTGATTTAGTGGTTGAGTTTGACACCTTTGCAGTAGACAGAAAGTGCAGGTAGTACAATGCGCAGCTATAGCCCATAGCATGCATTGCATTGTGGTGATAAAGATCAAGTGCAAGCACATTTTACACTCTACACATATTGGTTTAATGAAATAAAACTAAATCATCACAATACTTGCTTCAGACCATGTCTAGTTGTTAATTAATCTCAAAAAGACTAGATCTAGTCTCAAATAAATGTGGTTTCTAGCACTGTTTGACATAGTTTTGTCCATTTTTATAGATAATAATATGTCAGTTGTGTCAGAAACCTCATAAGCAAATCTATTTGAGAATAATTAGTGGCTCCAAACAGTTTGAGACAAGTGTGACGGGTTAAGCATTTAGTTTACACAATGCTAATTGTGTTCACTTGAGCGAATTGTGCTAAATAAATTTTGGATAACCCTGCGCTCAATGAGAATTTATACTTCTACAAACATGTATGTTGAAGTATTTGCTAAGAATGGACATTTCAATCAAATTTGATACAGTGTGGCACTGTTTTGTTCTTTAGCATGCTTTAGCGTGCTTCCTCTCTCCTAGTTAGCAGCACTAGTTAACATTTATCACTGTTAGATGGATGGTGTGACATTTTAAATGAATGATGTGCACTGTGTTCACTTATTTGGTGACAGTGTAAGTTATGCCTTTTGATTGATTGAACTTTTTGACAGCACAAAAGGGACATAAATGCTTTTATGTAACTTACAAAGTGACAATACCGTATACCAGTGTGGTGTTTGCAGAAGGTCTGCAGGTGTGAAACAAATGGATACTGCCCAACCCTAATCCGATACTTTACTTTTCTGTTGATTCTCTCTCCATAACAGCGCATCAAGACTTTTCTGAAGGGTTGAAACCAGATTGCTGTGTCTAGGTTTCTTTCTCATTTTCTGTATGTTCTGGTTTGGTAAATGTGAAGCTGTCCCCCCCAGCAAACTCATTAACATTACATATACAAGTACGTAGGTTGACATCTATATTTCAGCCTTTGCGAGAGGTGAAGAAGCCGCTCACCGGAGCCTCCGGGGCTGCTCTGAATAGAATTCCTGCTGCTGGCACACCCTTTGACACTTCACAGTTAAGGTGGTGCGTCAGACTGGACTTACATTTGACTCCCTTCTGACCAGAAAGTGCTTTAGTGCTCTGAGGAAAATAGTAGGTGATCTTTATGCTCTGATAAAGAGGAGCAGAGAAAAAAATAGAGCACAAAGACGTGGTTCTTTTGTACAGGAGGCTGGTTCCAGACACAGAGTTGGCAACACCGATTGCCAACTTTGCAGAAAGCTCTTGTGGCTGAGTGATTTGAGGCGGGTGAGCTGGGAGTTGGTCTGGCAGCTTGTTGGTCTGACAATGACGGATCTAGCGTGGCTCCACTTGCATATGGATTTAAATGGATGTTTTTAAAACTTTTTTTTTAAACTTTTCATGTAGACTACCCATAAAAAGCCATTCATAATGGACTGAAAAGCAGCGCAGAACTTAGAGTGCAGGAGTTCACTGTGATTTCCATATTTCAAGTCTATCTAGAGCCCATAATTGTGAGACTGTCTTTAGAGGTGAGTTAACTATGATAGCTGCTGTAGGCCACTGACAGCTATCATAGGTGTTGGTCAATCTGATGGCTGTTAAAATAAAGAAGACTGGGGTCTACTCTTGACTGTACACCTTATTGGCCACTTTATTAGAAACCCCGGCCTGGTAGCTGCACTTTGCTTGTGTACAGTTAGAGACTGTAGCTGTGTCATGTTTGAATGGTCAGTTTCTGAGGTAGGTAGTATTGTGTGGTGGGCTCCTCTCAACCCAGCAGTGCTTAGAATGGAATTGCAATGGTTATGAAAAAATTTCTGCAAAATGAAATGGTTAAGATTCTGAAACTAAGTCATTCAGAGTGGTTTGGTGAGAAATGCTCCATTCTAGAGATTCTTATCTCAGTCAGAGTTGTTCACAGTGGTGGTGATAGGAACCAGACATCTGAAACACATAGACCCAGTCCTATTTCACCCCTCGCCCCTACCACTTAGCCCTTACCCCTCTGTTTTGCGTGTTCATGCCTAGGGGTAGGGTGTCCTGTTGAGATAGAGGTGTAGTGTGAAGTGTTAGGGCTACATGGCCCTCCAAACGGAGGTTTGTCAGAGTCACATTTCAAACGTAGTGTTATGAGAAAAAAAGAAAAACTGCCATGATTGCTGCACGAGTGACCAAAGAAACTCACAAATGTGAGAATTTTCTCAGCTAAAAAAGTACAATAACCTGTATTATCTCAGTTTAATGTCATTTCAGTGTATTATGGTCTTTTTCTTCATAACAAGCATGAAACTTTGCTGGTAGTATACTGATGTCTTGGTAGCTAGCTAGCTAAATTTCCCGTTCCACCTTAAATGGTGTAGCAGTTCCATTCTGGCCCCCTCAGGCATCAGAAGTGCTGCACCATTAAAAGTGGAACGGGAAAATTTGAACAAGAAGCTGTTGAATAGCTGAGTTCAGCTTCATATCACCGAAGAATTAGGGGTGGGTGATAATAAATAATTGTTGTATGCCCCTCTTTGAAGGCATTCCCTAAATTAAAGCCCAGCAGTGAGGTTTCTGAACTTTACCCTCCTCCGCTATCACTGCAGACTGGCAGGGTCACCTACAGAGCAGCGCTAGTAGCCTGTTAATTTTTGAGGGGTGTTCCATTCCATAGGGGAAGATTTTAACCACTATCCCTTGTAACTTAGTTCCAAGGGGCAAGGCTGATGACTGTGACATTGTTTACTATAGTTTAGAGATCCGTTTTTGGCCTATAATGCATTTTTAACATACACACAGGATATTTTAGGGCAAAATAGCCTCCAAATCTTATTTTTTCAAGTTTGCCACTATGTTACCATCATCAACATTATCTGAAACAGCAGCTCCTGAGTGCTTCCCATGAATATTTAATTTAAAGCTCCAGATATGGTAAAAAGATGTGATTGCAGAGACTGAAATACATAGTGGAGCATACTGTTTTCTACCCATTTCCAAAGCCAAAAACACATAAAAAGAATGTCAGCTTGGATTCAACTGTGAACCTCACAAACTGCTGAACACACAAATCTTAACCAAACAGGTTTCATTAATAGCTTCAGTCATTGATAGTTTCATTGAGGTTTGCATGAGATTAGTACAGGTTGCTGTGAGGTTATTATAGTTTTTGTTGCTTTTTATGCCAGTAGTTTACAGCCTACACTGGTGTCAGAGTTGTCCATGAAGACAACCAATTATGCATGTTGTTTATGTTTTCCACTATTATATGATAATGACTTACACTGTGCTTGGCTCTATGTTAATTTTACACTATTACGTCAGGTTTTTCCGGACTTGGTCTTGCAGTTGCTGGCTCAGATTAAGGTGGGTTGAAAAGATTTGCATACCAGCCCAAGAATAATTTGTTAATCTACTGCAAAAGAAGTTTTAAGTATGTTTAAAACAAGATTTATATGCTAGATTTTGCTGATTTTCAATTGTTATTATGCCATCAGTTCAATTTAGTTTTATTTAAATCTAGCCACAGTGCCTTAAACCAAAGAAATATTTACTGATTATTAGATAATGTACAGCACAAGGTCTGTTAAATTTTAAGTAATCCATACTGGCAGATAATTTTTCACCTCTTTTCTCAACTTAGCCTTTTTTTGTGACACTGATTTTTTTTATGCAGTGTACATAAAATCTCAGAGGACATATGTAGGTTCACTGGTCATTTTGGATAGCAAATAAAATGGCTATATTTTTAGACATTTTAGACATGATCTCTGGTTCCCATCACCACCACTGAGTAAGTGCATTTCTCTACACTGCGCCACTTCACATCAAACCACTCTGAATAACTTGGTTTACACATCAAGCAGTGAATTAAGCAGAAAGTTGGAAAAATGGGTAGAATTCCCCTTTAAAAGCCTGCTGGACCTGTGCTGAGAATGGTCCACTACACAAATAATAGCTTGGAAACAGAAGGTGGGTGTGTATACATAGCTAAGGGCTAACTTTATTCAGCAATGCTCTGGACTCAGATTCAATAGGCAAGTGGTTAATGTTGCTATTCCAGTAGTTTAATGATACATACAGTGCTTTTACAGAAACGGCTCAGCGAATCTTTGGCCTTGAGTCACTTGTACTTTCTCTGCGTAATGTAAAAAAGAGCACACAGCTTTAAAATAAACATCAGAAAAGAACAGTGGGATAAATTGAGATTCCTTTTGTCCTTCGCTGATGCTATTATTAAACATAACAAAAGAAACACGACTAAAAATATCCGCATGGGTCAATATAACGACGGGCTACTTGTACCTCGTCCCGAACTCAGTCGGCATAATAATAAACACAAAGGCATATGGTTTTCAAAGCACTTCTGTGCTTCAGTGTGTGTTTTTTGTCCTTAGGTAGGGAGGTATTTTTAAACGCTTTGACCCCAGGAGGGTTATTTCTGACTCTGCCTGTGGTTCTCTCCATCAAGGCGAAAATGCTTCTCCACGCACACAGACAGCGGCGATGATGGAAGATGCTGTAGGCGAGTGAAAGTGAACTCGTCTGCTTACATAAGTGTTTATTTACGCGCTGCCCTCTGTGTGGAAATTACTGTAATTTTGATGCATAAGTCATTGGAAATTGTGGTCTAGCGTTTGAGTCTTAATCACTGCAGGATATTTCAAATCGCAGGACTGCAAGTTCTCCGTCATACGCAGTGACTAAGTTTGAAAGACAGTAGTAAAGTTCATTCATGTTCACGCTTTCTTGCTTCTTTTAGAAGGACCTCAGCCTTTACGTCGTCCCGGCTGATCTCCGTTTGAAGGATTGCTGGGCCTTTTTAGTAACAGGCCTTTTTTTTTTCTTTAAATCACTCGCTTCCGTTTGCTGTCACATCTAATCTCTCTTCCCCTTTTGGCTTTTGAGCTGATGCTGATTGTCCTTTTTGTTCATTAAGTAAGTCGTCGCACTTTGGGGTGACTGGATAATGAGAACGCTTTGTACTGCATAGTAGCTCCAGCTGAGAAAGAGAGACAGAGCATGAGAGAGAGAGAGAGAGAGGGAGACGATTTTGTGTCATTTCCATATGACAGTCCCCCTGACGTTTCTCTAACCATCTCATAATAGTGCCTGAATCCAATCTGAAGCGCAATAAGCCCACTCACTTTCATTATTCCCTCTACTCAGCAAAACCACAGTAAAAGGATTAATGACCTTCTGATTTTAAATGTACTAGTGTGATTTTTTTTGTTTTTTTTTAGTTGTTTTTTATTTTGATGTTTGATTTGTTATTATACCCCATCCACTTTATTAGAAGCATCTACACTCTCAAAACTAAAGGATTATTTGGAGCTCTCCCATAGGAGAACAGATGTTTAAAAAACTCAGTTCTTTGTGGAGCCAAAAGAGTTTCTTCCCTGGCATTACTACAAAGAATCTATTTTCAAGAGAGCACCTTATACTTCCGCTAACTGGCCACATTAATGGAAACGCCTTGTTGGAATTCCAGCCCTTTTTCTCTGTTACAAGAAGATGCAGTCTCGTAAAACAATCCTTATTGCCCACCTACTGGCAAGCCTGGCACACCCTCACACAACACACCGCAACTACTGGAGGCCGGGAAGAGTTCGTTCAGTTTCACAGCCATGTCAAGAAGATGCTGACCAGACTTTCAGGGTCAGACTCTCAAACGGATTCAGTAGAACTGATGCCATAGCAAAAGTAGCCACAGTGGTTTACAGCTGCTCCGGAGAGAAGGGTCTGTCTGCAGACTGCAAGACAGGGGCGGAACGTGTAGTGGTGGAACTGCTCTGGTGCTTGACCAATCAGAACAGAGTGGGTGAGCTGACCAGTCAGAGCACACTGGGCTCATCGGGAGGCGGGGCTTAAAGACACAGGAGCTCTAAGAGAGCGTTTCAGACAGAGGGTGAATAGAGATGTACAGTACAAGAAAAATTATGTGTTTTTGGAACATTGAATCATGTAAATCTATTGTGGTAACCCCAAAAATAAAATTATGAACAGTGAAAATGAGCATAGATCACTTTTAAGGGAAGGCCAAACACACACAGCTGTAATACGGATTGTCCCAGGTGGAAGTGGATAATGGAAAGAGTTGACAGCTTAGTTTTCCTGGACTGGAACGCAGCCCATTGCTGATGGAGTGGATGGCAGAGATTTGTTGCTGGCTTCATTTACAGCATTGCTGCGCTGTATCGGCGGCGTCCTGTTGGCTGGATCACAGCACAGTCCTTGGGCAGCCAGTGCTCTCTGTCCTCATTCATTTACTTAAAGCTACAGTACAGCGGCGAGTTAAATGTGAACAGTGTTGCTACAAGGTTAATGTAGCCAACAAGTAATGGAAGGTTAGGGTCACCAGTTATCAAACTGCCCAAATCATCCCACAGTAGATTGTTAGGTAATCTCTCGCTTAGACATTGTAGTATGGGCAAGGTTCACACTTCAAGCTGGCTGCCAGGGTATGTGATGTATTTTTGACTGATTCTTTTATTGCCACATGAGGTGTTGATCGTAATTGCAATCGTTTTTTAGGTAACAGTGTGTCATACAGTGTCAGAAACCACATAAACAAGGCTGATTGAGATTATTCAGCTTGGCTGGATGCAGCTTGAGGCGAGTGATGATTTAGCCATGCAGTTTGAAAAATGCTAATTGGTGATGCATTAGCTGCTACTACTTGTTAGCTACATTAGCCTCATAGTTCCACTGCAAAACTGAAGAAGAAAACTTCAGACGCCAAATACCTTGAAGTGCTACATTTGTTCCTTTTATTTCTCTTAGCATTTCAGTGGAAAGATTTGGAGGAAATGAAAAGACATAGGAGGACAGGTGAAGCTTCAACTGACCTCTCTATAGGAAAGTAGTTTAGGACGTTTAGCATTGTTCCCCATTTACAGTACTCTGTAAATTCAGAGACCCCCCTTCATTTATTCAGTTTCCAATCAAAATAGCCAATAATAGAATATGAATTTTGCAGCATCAGGAAAAAAGCAGAAAACATATTTAACCAAAAATTACACAGAAGCCTCAACAACTAAATATATTTTTTTCAGTATTTGTTGTTTCCACTCTTTACTTTTATTACAGCTTCCATACTTTTCAGGAGACTCTCTTTCAGTTTCTCCAAGAAATCTGAAGGGACATAATTCCACACCTCCAAAGTTCAGTCTTGGAAGTTGGTTGCATTTTCTGCTTCTGATGATCTAAATAATCCCAAACACATGCAGTGATGTTGAGGGGTGGTCAGTCTGTTGTTCTGAGACCACCAGCAGCTTCTTTGTTTGATTTCATCTTTTGTGTCTATTTCCTTTTCTCAGTAATGTCTTCTTAACAGCTACACATCCTTTCAGACTCACAGCGCTGAGTTGTTCTTCTCTCAGTGGAAGGATGGACAGAAACACCTGTGGATGTTTTCAGATCTGAAGCAGCTTGATTTTCTCCTCTCTCTCAAAAAGATGAAAGCTTTAAGTGCTGTTTATCGGATGGGGACAGTTTTGGTGTCTACCAGGTCTTCCACAGTTGCTAGGAGTCCAGTTTTAGAAACTCATGTTCTTTGTCTTCTTCTTTATCCAAGTGGATTATTTTATATCTAATCTCCTCACTAATATCTCCTGGAAAATGAATTACTTGCATTAGATGGCCTTTCAATAAATGAAGCACGATCTCTGGCTTTTGCACTGTACTGTATGTCGCTTCTTGCTGTGTTTGGCAAGAGCTGATTTGTTCTGTTCCTTTGAAAATCCGTGAAGGAGACGGAGGGTGCTCTTCGATAACGTCCTGCAAAGTGACACTACGGCTGATACGACCCTATCAGGCGCAGACAGAATGCATCCGCTGACACACATCTGCCTCTAAAAGTCTTGCGAGGGGGATGTTTTGGCACCCCAAGGCAATTAATAACTCAGTTTTCCTGGCAAAATTAATTAGGTTCGCTCTATCAGAAGGGAGCACGAGCTCGGCGGCGGCAGATGTTTGCTGCGCTCGGCTACGCAGACTGGAAACCATGTGCGAAACCCATCACCGTCCGTGGTGGTATAGCTAATTGTGTAATTGTACCACACGCAGCTGGAATGATAGATATTTGCAAGGCTTGAGAGGAGACGGGCCAGTCCTGCGGTGCCTTATCACATTAGGAGAACACGCTTTGCAAGGTTTGAATTTTCTGATTTGATAAACATTGAGCTGAGCTTCAAACTACAGCTTGCAAATCGCAATTTTAGAATCAACTCCAATACGGCCTGAGTTTGTTTATTGTGAGAGCTGGGAATGTTCACAGTAAAGGGTTGCGTAGTCTTTTCTGATCTGATGTAACACACCTCTTAATTTTTTAGGAGTCTTTGCCCGCAGTTCTACAACAAAACAGACACAAACAATGATGAAACCAATACGTGCTGCCAAGTAAAAAAAAAGCAGAGCCAGTTGCATCTCAGATTTATTGAATATAAAAGAACAGGGGTAGGCCTTCTTTTCCTTTTTCTCTGGAATTGGGCCATCGTTGAGAAAAGATATCTTCTCTTGGAGGCTGTGCTCTGTCATCATTGATTTCTCTGCCTCACCAATCAGCACTGGCTGGAGGATGATGGTGCCAGCCCATCAGATGCATTATGTATTCAAATACGCCTTATATTTCAATGCTGCACATTTAAATGGGTGCAGTTTTATGTTGGAGATAGATATGCTCTAAAAAGCAGAACGGCATGCAAATGAGGCTTAAGCCCGTGTTCCTAGATTCGGTCAACTGGCCATGCTTCCACACCAAGAGTACGAACGAGAATAAGAAAAAAATATATAAGATTATAAGATTGTTATGCTGAAATTCAGGCCTAGCAAATTTCCAAAGCTGGTGTTAATTTCTTCCAGCCCCTAAAAAGAAACCTACAGTACTGTGCATAAATCAGAGACCAGTCATTTCCAGTAAAACTGGCCAGTAATTACGAGTTATTTATTTGTCATAGTCGGGAAAACAAGCAGAAAACATATGTTTTAAAGAAAATAACACAGAAGTCTTAACAACTAAATTTATTAATTTTTCCCATATGAACAGTGTCTGTTCTTTGCCTTCATTACACCTTTCACTCTTTTTGGGAGACTTGCTTTCAATTTTTCAAAGAAACCTTCAGGGATATTTTTCCACATTCCCAAAGTTCAGTCTAGGAGTGGTTGCACTTTCTGCTTCACAATAAAAAGTCTAGACACGTCTGTAAAACCTTGCTCTACATATTTTAAGTTCTCAATAGAGCTTGATTTTTTCCTGTCTCTCACTGTTTATCTGATGGTGACAGACTTGGTGGTCTTTGAAGTTTTGCTTGGTTGTTGGGAGTCTCTTTTTCTCTATATCTCCTAATAATCTCTAACCAAAGGTGCTCAGTTGGGTTGAGGTCAGGGGTCTATACAAGCCACTGGAGTTCCTCCGCACCAAACTCATCAAATCACTTCCTCAAACTGCTGCTGCAAAGTTGGAAGAATATAATTGTCTAAAATATCTTTGTGTGCTGTAGCATTAACATCACCCTTCACTGGAACTGAGGGGCCTAAACCATGAAAAACAGCCCCAGACCATTATCCCCCCTCCACCAAACTTTGCTGCTGGTACTATGCTTTCCAATAGGTGGCCTCCACCAAACCATAATTCATCCATCAGACTGACAGATGATGAAGTGTGATTCATCACTCCAGAGAACACATTTCCACTGGTTCAGAGTCCGGTGGCGGCGTGCTTTACACCACTCCAGACGACACTTGGCATTGCACATAGTGAACTTAGGCTTGTGTGTAGCTTCTGACGCACAGGTCTTTTGCTAATGTTGCTTTGGAGCTCTTTAGTGAGTGATACAACAGAAGACAGACGATGTTTACATGATTCAGCGCTTGGCAGCCCTGCTCTGTGAGTTTGTGTGGCCGACTGCTTCGTGGCTGAGCTGTTGTTGCTCTTATTTCACAATAATAGCACTTACAGTTGACTGGGGCAGATCTCTTCAGTACGACTCAATATTTGTCTGTGGAGATTTTATACACCTGCTAGCAGAAGGTATGGCAGAAACAATTAGGAGGCATGTCAGCTAAGATGTGTTTGGGTAGTTGTTTGTGTGAATGCTAGTGTCCGTGGGTCCAGCTCTTGTTGGGAGGATGGAGCTGTTACTGGTTGAGTTTAAGATTGTAAGAAAGTAAGAGTTAATGTGACAAAAGTAAATTGTGGACAAATTAAATATGAATAGATTTAATGTTATACTTAATGTTGGAGGCTTTTCTGGTTTCTGACTTTTGGCTCAGTATATTGTAGTATTCTTCCCTCTCTCTATCTTCGAGTGTCTCTCTCTCTGAAGCAGAGATGGCCTGGTTCTTCTATCGGCTGTGAACGTGTTTACTCAGATCCAGCTCTCCCTGCAGTGTGCGTTTTGATAGCGGCGACCAGAAAATAGCGAAATCTAATTTGTCTCACGGACATTCCGTCAGAGATGTTCTGTCATATTCAGGCTCGAAATGAAAAATAAGCTGATGGATATGGAAATAGAGGGATGTATGTTGATGTGGTAGCAGAGAGATGATTTATGCCCTGTTTGTATTAATATAGCTGAGAGAGTTTTATGAGTTGTACCCGTATGTTTCATCTGCTACTTTCATCCCTTTAGACACAGCGGCATGTGGCAATGTGCAGGCAAAGACTATCTGTGGGAATCAGGTTTGAATCCTAGCTGTGCTACATGCCCTCTAATGGAAGTGAGGGGACTCTCACTGTAGAGATATATAGGATGGATGTTTGGTGTTCTTTTTTCAAGCACCCTTAAAAGTACACCCTTGGTTCTTTAGTGAAGCCAATGTTGACAACTCAAGAACCGTCTGAATTCATATATGGTTCTTAGTATGGTTAAATGGTTCCATAATGGCAGGCCTGTTGTATGAGGTGGTGGATCATTCTCAGCACTGCAGTAACACTGACGTGGTGGTGGTGTGTTAGTGTGTGTTGCGCTGGTCTCAGTGGATCAGACACAGCAGTGCTGCTGGAGTTTTTAAGCACCTCAGTGTCGCTGCTGGACTGAGAATAGTCCACCAACCAAACATATACAGCCAACAGCATCCTGTGGGCAGCGTCCTGTGACCACTGATGAAGGACTAGAGGATGACCAACACAAACTGTGCAGCAACAGATGAGCTATCGTCTCTGACTTTACATCTACAAGGTGGACCAACAAGGTAGGAGTGTCTAATAGAGTGGACAGTGAGTGGACACAGTGTTTAAAAACTCCAGCAGCACTGCTGTGTCTGATCCACTCGCACCAAAGCGCAACACACACTAACACACCACCACCACATCAGTGTTACTGAGAATGATCCACCACCCAAATAGTACCTGCACTGTGAGGGTCCATGGCGGTCCTGACCACTGAAGAATGGGGTAAAAGGGGGCTAACAAAGTACGCAGAGAAACAGATGGACTACAGTCTGTAATTGTAGAACTACAAAGTGCACCTATATAGTAAGTGGAGCTGATAAAATGGACAATAAGGGTAGAAACAAGGAGGTGGTCATAATATTATGCCTGATCAGTGTATATGGTGCACCTATTAGATAGGTGGGGCTAGGGGTGGGTGATATGGCAAAAATATTATTCCACGATACACAACATGCAACATGATATTTCATTTTTCTGAGATTTAATAAAGAGGAACAGACAAAATAAAACCTGCAGTGACACAAAAATACTGTAGTAATGAATATAAACCTACAATTACAAATATTTTTATTCAATGTTTTACTAACTCACCTGCACTTAATCCAATTCTGCCTAATTATGTTCACTTTGTAATGAAACATGTAGTGAGTCAGTGTATCGTGATGGATTGACGTCATTTATCAAGACGTCAATAAAATATCATCATATTGCCCACCATTAAGTGGAGTGCATAACGTTGTAGGTGAGTGGAAGTACAAGGCAGGAGTTTCTAAGAAAGACGATGGTGGGCATATATAGTACTGCTACAGTACGTGATGATATAAAGCAATTGAACATAATACAACATTACATCTCATTTAAAATATCTATGTTTGAGTGAACACTGAGTTGTCCTGGTTTTGCCTGATGCATTAAGTCCATACAGGGTTCTTTATACTGAAATATGTATAGCAAATCCAAGACCACACATGAAAGCCCATCTCCATAGACCCTACTTACAGATCCCCTCACAAACTACCTCGTGATTGGACGCTCTGGTGGAGTGTTTCTGCTTCCATACAATTTTTAATGGAGCTGTTGAAAATTTAATTTGAATGCTCTTTATAGATTGCTGCTTTCCAGCATGCACACAGATGGAATTTCTAGTATGAAGGCATGCATGTGTGGAGAAATCTGTTGCTTGCAGCTTGAGTGCATTAAATAATCTATGATTTTGATTATTATTAATTGAACTGTAATAAATATACAAAGAGGGAAATGCTTAAATTACAAAGCGCCACTTTGTAGAAAACAGCATGGCGACTGTTATAAATAGCATATTTATCAGAATGCTACATGTCCGGGAGTATCCAGACAGCCCTTCTAATTAGTGCTGCTTTAGGGATACTAATTGACACATCTGTACATAGAAAATATGTAGAAGCATTGGTTTTCTAGAATGGGATGCTTTGCAGTAGCCACACGTTAGCCTAAGGTCATAATCACTAATGCCAATTGTTGCCAAAGGGGTATGAAGTCCCCAGTGCTGGGCTTTATAGCACTGGAACTGCATTCTCTGGAGCGATGGAGGCCCGTCCAGTACCTTTGTGATGAGTTGGAGTGGCATTTGTGATCCACGACTAATCATCCAGCACTGGCCATTTTATTAGAAACATCTACCCTGTACGTCCATTCATTGGCCACTTTATTGGAAACACCCCCTTGTACTTCCACTCACTGGCCACTTTATTAGAAACACCTCCCTTGTACTTCCACTTACTGTCCATGTTATTAGAAACACCTCCCTTGTTCGTCCACTCACTGGACACTATATTGGAAACATCTCCCTTGTACTTCCATTCACTGACCACTTTACTGGAAACACCTCTTCATACTTCCACTCACTGGTCACGTTATTAGAAACACCTCCCTTGTACTTCCACTCACCGGCCACTTTATTGGAAACACCTCCCTTGTACTTCCACTCACTGGACACTATATTGGAAACATCTCCTTTGTACTTCCACTCACTGGCCACTTTATTGGAAACACCTCCCTTGTATTTCCACTCACTGGCCACTTTATTCGCCACCCTTGTTTTTCGTCACTGGCTACTTTATTAGACATTATAGTTCTGTTATATAGGCGTACAGTTACAGACTGTAGCTCATCTGTTGTTCTCCAAAAATGATCAGTGCCCCTCTACCCTATTCACCACTGCTGCTGACCAGGTATTAGGGGTTTCTAATAAAGTGGCCAGTGACTATACATAGATAGTATCACGGTAACCCAGTATGTATTAGGCTAAAATATTCAAATAAACATTTGCCTGAATATGTAATGGAGAAACTGCAGAGGATGTTGAGTCTTATACTGTTATTATTATTAAATGCAATCAAGTTGATTCCGACTGCTGGCGACCATGCGGATGGATAGTGTTTCTTCAGAATGTCCTGTCTTCTCTTTGGGTCTTCAGGCTTCTGATTGGCTGGTTCATGATTCCTCTGATTGTCTCGATCCATCTTGTAGCTGGTCGTCCTTTTCATCTTTTACCTTCAAGTCTTCCAAGCATAATGGCCTTTTCCAATGAACTGGTTCTTCTGAGAATATATCCAAAATAAGAGCTGCAGTTTGGTTATCTGGGCTTGGAGTGAGAGGTGGGGCTTGATTTAGTCAAGGATCCATTCATTTGTTTTCTTTGCCACCCAAGTTTCTCTCAAAAGTCTTCACCAACACCAAAGTTCAGAGTCATCAATGTTTTTCCTGTCTAGCTTCTTTACTGTACAGCTTTCCCATCCAGAAAGAACCACAGATAAGACCAAAGCCTGGACAGTTCTGATCTTTCCTTGTAGAGACAAATGGTTGCATTTGAAGATCTTTTCAAAGTCCTTCATCCTTGTTCTGCTGAGCGCCAGCCTGTGTCGTATTTCTTTAGTGTTGGAAACTTTGTTGCTAATAATAGATCCAAGCAGGCAAAAGCTGTCCACCATTTCCACATCATCTCCAGCAGTGGTGAAGTTAGCAGTCTTTCCTGTCCTCAAAACCTTAGTCGTCTCCATATTGAATATCCTTATAAGGGCCTTCAGGTCTTCCAGATTTCCTAATATGAGTGTTGGCTCATCCGTCTATCATGGTTATTGATGTTTCTTCCTCCAATCCTGACTCCTCAATCATCCTCCAGTGCTGCATACAGGTTGAACATGTATGGAGATGGTGGGCAGCCATGTCTAACTGCTTTGCAAATGTGAAACCATATCAGCTGCACACAATAAACAAATGTTAAACCTTCATTTTTTAAATTTTTTCATTCATAGCAACAAAATGTATTTTCTCATTGTGATATTTAAATAGCTTTATGGTTAAAATACCCATTTTTAGAAAAATAAAGCCATGGGAGACACATTTTCGGGCACTTTTGTCTTACAGAGCATTAGCCAGGGAGCCTATAGAGCCTATAGCATTATAGCTTATAGCTTATAGCATCCACCCTTTGATTGTGGTGTCTGTGATCCTGGTGCAGAATGCCAGAGGGGGTTTGGACTCATTTCCTGCGTAATTAAAAAGCAGAAAGCTCATTTGCTTCACACACAGCTTTCTCACTTTGCTGGCCGGCGATGGCCGTGATTGCGGCCTGTGAACTGAGCAGGGATTTTCTGTCCCTGACCCGGCGATATAGATTAAGCGAATCTTCTCCAGCTTGGAGCTCACACCCGGGCTCCAAGCGTCACTGTGACTTAGATGAGCTTGAATTTTAATCAACCCCGAGCGATTTAAGGAAAACGCATTGCGCCAGTTAGAGAAACAGGCAGTAGGGATGTAATTGCTTCACTTGGTCATAATCAGAAAAACTCATACTCAATCGTAATAAATCGAGGCCGCTAAAATTGCCTTTTACTGCCAAAAGTAATGCAGCAGTCACAAATTCTCAAACGCCGGATAGCTCAGCTTTATAGCAAGAGAGAACATAATGGAGATGGAGTTAAAATGCCATAGGTTCAAGTACCCTAATGTGCAAGTGCCAGATGCCTTTTGAAAACGATTTGGGTTAAATGTATTCATTGTAATGTATGTACAGTATTGGAAAACCTATTCCTCATATTTCAATTTTTTACTACATTTTAAAGACATAAACTGCCTTTTACATTGTGTGAATGTTTTATAATAAACAAACCAGTAGGACTGGCTGTTTTTTAAGAATGAGAGAGATATGATAATATTTAGTTGCTGGCATAAGAAAACCCTTGTAATTCCATTTGAAAACACTGGCTGCCCTGTACAGTGTATGAACATCTCATGAGAAACAGTTTAAAATGACTTAGAATAGGGCTGTGCAACATGATAATGCATATCGTTATCATGATAAATTATGTCACAATACGATACAATATGCTTTTCTGAACATATTGTGTATATCAGTACTTGTAGCGCACTGACCAGCTGCATGTTTCGTTATAAAGAGGGCAAAATTGGTCCTGTTTAACTGGATTTAGCGCAACACAGAATGCACTAAATAAGTATGTTGAATAAAATTCATTGTATTCACAGTTATTGATAGTATTTTTTTAAATGTAGCACTACTTGCTCTTTTTTTGCTGATCAAATGTCTGAAACATATCGTGACATACTGTGTATTGTTAGAATTTCTTGAAGCATCAAATTATATTTTTGCCGTATTGCCCACCTCTAACCTCGAATGAAATGTTAGTACATTAACAACAGTAGAGACCCCCTCAGCGCAGTCTAGGCCTTCATACAGGTCTGTCAGTTTGAGTTAATTTAATATATCATTTTTGTTAAAAATCATTTAAACTCTGCACGGATTGTACTAATACTCTTACTTCATTATATTTTGGTTGAAATCAAAAGGGTTAAATTCCTGAAAAGACCAACAGAAAATTGTCCAATCAGGATTTTCTTCACTGTGGTATCTAGGTAGATACAGCCAACCGAGCTCTCCCATTGGTTCGGACTTCAGGAGCTGAACTGAAGGCCTTACACATTAGATTAACAACCAATGTAATCGAGAACTGAGAATGGAATGGATGGGACCAATTTTGCGAGAAAAACATCACTCAGACCTTCTGGAGGTTCTAGATACATCACTGACTGTGAATATGAACTGCAGACTAACCAGGTTTCAGTCAGTACGTTCACTGTAAAACTGATCAAGGTTAAATATATGTTAATATGTGTGTTACAGGCCTTTAATAAAACATCTTTGAATGTCATGAATGTCTTTTAGAAGCTTCATATATCAGTGTTTAATCTAGAATGGCCAAAGAATATTCATGTGCTTCGTTAGCGTAGTGCTAAGTAACTGTTCGAATCCCATAGGGGCGCTAGCATAATTTAGCATTCTAGTAAACTGATACAAGGTTAGATAAATGTTAATATGTGTGTTACAGGCCTTTAATAAAACATGGAATATCTCTCAGAAGCTTAATGTATCCATGTTCAATCTAGAATGGCCAAAGAATATTCATGTGATTTGTTAGCTTAGTGCTAACAAAGTACTAGCATCCCATGGGGCGCTAGCAGAATTTAGCATTCCAGTTGAGGTGTTTTTTCTTCGTTTTTGACAGGGTTTTGACACTTATGATGGAAAAACGAAGGCCTAGCTCTTGTAGTCAGAGTTCGCCAGTGTATAACAGTGTGATCTAACTGATCTACGAGTCTACAAATAATATTGACCGATATTGACGACCTGCAGTTTTATCAGTATGACACACCGATGTGTCATATTGGGAGCCCTATATGAGTCAACCCCTGTTTAACTACAGTCCTGTGCAAAGTTTAAGTGCTGTTTATCTGATGGGGACAGTTTTGGTGTCTACCAGGTCTTGCAGGTGGTTGTTAGGAATCCCATTTTCTCTGTATCTTTTAATCGTCATCTTTATCGTGTTAATCATGTTTTTTGGAGTATCTCCTTCCTTATGCAAGTGGATTATCTAATATCTAATCTCTTTAGAAATATCTTCTGAAAGATGTGTACATTATGGCCGTTTTGGCTGAAAATTTAAACCAATATCAGTTCTAGGAGTTTTAGTTCTTCTTATTGATCATTTGCTTCTGCTTAAATGTCAGATCTGTTGTCTTTGGATAGATGAGCGCCGATCCTGATGACCACTGCTATTAACCGAAGGATTGGCTGCTGGTCGAAGTCGATTAGCAGCTGCGTAAATCACATGCTATGATCCCAGTTTCCCCAACAGTGTCTGAGGGGTTTTAAAGCAGGCATGATCTATACAATTAAAATGTTCATAGGACTGTGCGTGTGCGCTTTTGTGGAGTATCGATCAGCGGTGACGCTGCCTCTCTCCTGCAGGAGGAGATTTGATGGCCACTGTATCGACTAGATGTCAAGTGCATCTCTTTCATCCGCGCTCAGGAGAGAACTGGCCCAGTTCAGACTGCTCAGCTCTCCAACAGATCTCTCAGAGGACATCGCACATGAGTCGCTTATAGGAAACCAGCCTTTCTCCAGCAGCATGTTGGAACAGTGACAGAGATTACAAAATTAATTAGTTTTTACAGTTGTTTTTTTTTATTATATGCTGTAAAAGATGGATTTTCGTAGTCAAAGTGCTGAAAGTCAAAGTGATTTTTTTCAGACAAAGCAATTACAGAAAGCAATTATTTAACTTGTATAACCAAGTATAATCATTGACTGTAAAACTTAAAAATATAAACTGTCCAAACAAATCCAATGGTTTGTTGGGCATTCCATCCCAAAACCATGGACATTAATAGGAAGTTGTACTCCCTTAGCCACTATAACAGCCTCCACTCCTCCAGGAATACTTACCACAAGATTTTGGAGTGTGTCTGTGGGAATGTGTGCCCATTCAGTCAGAAGACCATTTGTGAGGTCAGGCACTGATGTTGGACGAGTGGACCTGGCTCACAATTGATGTAGCAGTTCATCCCCAAGGTGTTCAGTGGGGTTGAGGCCATGTAACTGTGCAAGCCATTGGAGTTGCTCCACACCAAACTTGCCAAGCCATGTCTTTGTGGACCTTGTTTTGTGCACAGGGACTCAGTCACACTGGAACAGGAAAGGCTCTTCTCCAAACTGTGACCACAAGGTTGAAATTGTCTAAAATGTCTTTGTGTGCTGTAGCATTAACATTACCCTTCACTGGAACTGTAGGGCCCAAACCCTGAAAAACAGCCCCAGACCATTATCCCTCCTCCCCCAAACTTTACAGTTGGCACAGTGCGGTCAGCCAAGTAATGTTCTCCTGGCATTCGCCAAACCCAGACTCATCCATCAGACTTCCAGATAGACAGGCATGGTTCATCACTCTAGAGAATGCGTTTACTCTGCTTTAGTGTCCAGTGGAGGCGTGCTTTACACTACTCCAGTCGATGCTTGGGCTTGTGTGCAGCTGCTCAGCCATGAAAAACCATTTCATGAAGCTTCTGAACATGCACACACTGTAGCTCCTCTAGCAGCAGATTTAACCCCTTAAAATCCAGGCTTATTACATAGTAAGGCTTATTATTCAGTAATTACAGGGACTTCAATTCCAACTGGTTGAGCTATAGAAGTGTGTAATAAAACTTAAGCAGGCCCTGGCCATGTAAGAGATTCACTAAAGTTAAGATGTCATCACCAAATTAATGGAAAGGATTGCTAGCAGGACGCTCGGTTCCATAGGATTTACTGTATACAAGTTGAGATGTTGATAACTTTTTTGAAAACAAGACTTTTTCTTTTTACTCTGTGCATGTTCCTTTGCATTAACTCTGATGTTATGTAGTGTTTTAGTGGCAATAACACACTTTCACCCAAGATAAATTGTTTTAAGCAGGTTTCATGACCGCTTAAGATCACTGTCCATAATCACTGTAATTGTATTTACAAAAGTACATTATTATTTAACAGTGTTCCTTTGGGAACTTTGACAGACTGTCATATTTTAGTATAGCAGTAGCTATACTGCTTTTCTAACTGACCTTACAGCATGTTGTATCTTCGCAATGTAGTATTTTCCATATGCTTATCAAAATAATGCGGTTTCTGTGCAGAGAGCTCGCTCGAGAAGTCATTTTATCCAAAACTACTTTTTGTTCAGGGACGCTTTTTTGTTCAAAAGTGCTTTTTTTCCTGTCATGATGAAAAAAAATTACATTTGGGTTTTTTTAAAGCCCTTTGAAGCCAGTTAGGCTTTGAGCACAAAAGCCTCCATAGCCAGATCCAAAGTCAAACACCTGGAAGCACAAGTACAACAAGAGAAGCCTTATTCTCCATAAAACATCATTATAGACAGATATAATTACCCAGCATGCAAATGTGCAAATATAAAAAAGCCCGAACGTTTGTTTTTACGCGTACCCAATGGCGATTACCACGAGTGATCAATTGATTGTGCAATTTTGCACGACACTACCAGCACTCAAACCGTGATGAACAGCGGTTATTAAAGGGTGTGTGGCATGTTTTACATGGCAATAAAGGCAGATCAACACATAGAAATGGATTGTTGGCAGCATTTATACCACTCGTATGTAATCGTTGTGGAGCCGATCTACAATAACAATTAAAACATCATTAGAAACTAATCCAGCTGTTTTATTTGAGGACGAACTGTCACTTGTGGATTCAGGAAGTATGTTACATTTTTATATTATTATATGATATAATAATGAAACATTTTTATGTTTATATTATTTTCTTCTACTTCATAAAATCAACAGACAACGCTCAGTAATGACACACTGTTAACCCTGTCAGAATGCTAGAAAAAACAGCATAGACCAGCATGGATGATCACCAGCAAGACCAGCATATGTTGTGTTTTTAATGTTTACTTAAAATCGACCTAATATTAAGCTGTAGATTTTGACAAATGTCATATAAACAGCTACTTTTGTGAAACAAACATTATAGCTTGCTAACATTTAGCTAAGGTAATCCTATTAGTCTTACATCACAATCACAAAGATACAGTGTATAATCTAATAAAACACCTATATTTATTGTTTTTACTGAAGAGTAAGTAGTAAAAAATCTACAAAAGTGGGCCAAAATTCTAGTGTTTTTACTGATGATTTTGGGCTGAGTCCCGATTTAAACCCTATAGAGAATATTTGGTCTCACATTAAACACAAACTGCTTAAACCATCAATGCTGAGTGAAAAAGTACTGACTCCTCTTTCTGTAAAAGGCTGCAAGTTAAGCCACAAAGCTTTAAAAAAAAACATTTAAAGAAGTCAAAGGGAAAAGCTTTCCCATACTAAATTACTTTATCTATTTGTTTAATAATTTGCTGTTAAGACCATTAAAAGCGTGACGTTTTTGCCATTTTGATTGGGGATTGACCCCTTTTTTTGCATGGGAGTGTACATTTCTGTAGGTTTACTTACAAAATCCTGCTAGCTGTGATATGGCAAGGACCTTACAGTCAAAGGCAGAGTTTGCTTTTTTAGTATATGGATGCAAGTTACAGAAACTGGATAAAACCTAGTAACCAAACATGCAGAGTAATAGCTCAATAAAAATCTGAGCTGTCATGAAATAAGAATTCTTGCTGTGGAAAAACAATATATTCTTACTCAGTGTAATGCATGTCATTGCTCTCTGGAAAAAAAAAAAAACTTGTATCTCCAAAACTTTTGAAGAGATGGAAGGCATTTCTGCTGCTTCGTTCATCATGAAAGTTTAACACAATGTAAAGTGTAGCTGACATTTTCAAATTCTGTATATAAAAAACAACTAAAATGAAGACACAAGGGGTTACCTTGCCCTTGCTCCGAGCAAACCTGACTACTTGTCTGAGTTAAACGCAATAATTTATTAAATAAGGCTCATCATGGTCCTTGGTCATGATTTTAAGACACCCTCAGCGTCCTCTGGAGCTTTGCTATAACTTACTGTCCCAGAATTCACAGACCAGCTTTTCAACCTACGCTATCTTTTATAGCACATGTTTGTCATGTGCTGGATGCTGGAAAGTACTGCACTTTCAGATTTGAATGCAGCATCAGAACATCCTGCATAAAAGTAGATAAATATCATAAATATCAATATCAACACCACTGTATCGATACGCTTATCACCATTTTTTTCCATAATCTGTTGCAGTATCAGTATTTCGAACATTGACATTTTTTTTTATGTTTACAGGTGGACTACCTGTAAAAGGACTGCACCTAGCTTCCAAAACAGCTTTCACCCTTGACCAAATGTTCCGAACTCTCGGTGTAAACAGGCTTGGGTCCAGGAAAAACCTCAAGTGTGAAAACCTAATTAAAAACCATGGGCCAAACCAGTGTTGAATTAAATTCAGCTGTGTAGGAGGACGTTTAGCTGTGCAGGAGTTTCCTATGAAGCTATTCCCAACTACCCTCCATTCATTTCCACACCGTCTTGTTTGCCTTTGTGAAGCAGAGCCTTGTGAACTGTTATGTTATCAGTGCGGTCCACGGAGAGCAGCGTTTGACCCCAGCGAGTGTGCTTGTATCATGGTTATTTCATCAGTGAGTGACAACTGAAAGCTTTCTCTGTAGTCCCTGCAGAACCAGAGGCTCTAACTGACAGCCATTTCACTCAACTCCCCTGTCGTGACCTTCACATGAGGCGCAAAAGGTCTTACGAACAGCTTTTTGGACCTGAACCAAATCTGCCATGATGCTGGAAGGCCTACCCACAGACATGACCTTCCGCATGCTGCAGAGCTGAGTCTGATTTATGGTTCATTAACAGAAAGTTGGATGTCAGACTCAGGATCCAACAAAGTCCCAAAGCAAGTTTGATGTTGAAGGTTTTCTGTTAGATTAGCTACACTGTGATCAGGGTAGTAGGAGACGAAGTGTGACCACTTGGACTTGTCAGATCGAGGGATTAGACTGCAGTGGACGACGCTAACCTTTCGTTCTTCGTTCAGTAGAAGATTTGAGGTGATTTGTGTCAGTGTGAAAATGTGAAAATGCCATTCTCTTGCTAAGGAACTGAGTCTAGTGAAGATCAAGTGCAGACTGCCAAACTGCTCCATTTTTGGTTGCCTGCATGATGACCTTTGCATGGGTCATTCAGAGCTTTTATTTAGCATTGAGCACATGATACCAGTTAGTCCTGTAGGACTGAAAGATCGACATGCTTTAACCTAGAGAAGATGGGCTTTCAAAACCATTAGGGCTGTCACGCTATTACATATTACGATTACATCGCAGCTGCTTGTGCGCCGTCGCTTTGAGCGACTTTGGCTCTGTAGCCCTCTTATTCAACTACATCTTGTAAATGGTAAGACTCTCTTGACAGAAGCAACTACTGCTAAAAGCTCCAGCTACTGCCCTGCCGTGAATTTGTTAATCACTAAATTACATCGAGTCCTGTCATTTACAAGCAAAACATACTACTGATGCAACATTTTTAGTACTATCAGTAACATTAGCACTGGAGGACGACTTCAGCAGACAGGAAAACTGTGGATACAACGACAAGTCGCGAAATAACAGAAGCAACAGCAAAGTGTAAAACTCCAATTCCCCTCAAAACAAGACGAAAGGCTACAATCATGGAGGATTCAGAAAAGGCAGTACCAGTTGCTCCCACTGCACAGTGACATAAACTGGAAACTGTGGTCACCTTATTTTAATGCTCATCCAAAATTCACACAGTAAACAAGATGTAATTAAATGAAATGGTAAATAAATAAAGTAAATACATTAATTCTGATGAAGCTTATTTTGTCCACTCATACAGATATAACAAAATGCACTGCTTTTAAATGGAGAGAATCTTTCTATGAGTGTCCAGTTTGAGCAAATTAAGTGCGATCGAACTCACGAAATAAAAGATTAAATGTGCATGTGCAAAAGTTATAGCACATTTTATGTCATGTTTTATTTTTTTCTCATATGTTGTGGAAACTGTGCACTAAAATTTGCATTTATTTGCTCAAGAACAAACACTAATGTTAGAATAAATACAAATTTACATTATTTCAAAAAGTGGTGATTTTATGTATGTGAATAAGTTCACTTAACATTATTAAGGTATTGGGTCACTCAGCACCAAAGGATTTTAGTCTAAAGTAAAATGTGTTTTCAACTCTGATGCAAATAACTAGGGATGCATGATGATATCAGAATCATATCGGTATCAGCTTAAAATTATTACTGGCATTGGAGAGATGATTTCAGTGATATTTCAAATTGATATTTGATATGTTTATTGTACTCTAGACAGCAGAATGTTTTGACACTGGCTTAAAATATCTGCATTTTATTGTTTTTATTTTGTTTGTAACCCTCTATATATAATTATTACAATTCTCTATAATACTAATCCAGTTAGATATCATCTCTTTTTCTATGCTTCATAAGTGTTTATGAAGCTGTGCCAGCATCATAATTGGCACGGTTACCTCCTGTTACCTCCTATATCGATGCATTTCTAATATATGTATTAATTGGGGATGTATTGTATTGTATTGTACCACTGTATATATTAATTAGGCCTCTCTACAGATCTGATCGAATCATTGTTTCTTTCTTTTACATGCCAGTTTCTTCTCATGGTAACTGAAACATCTGTACCAGATCACAGGACACAGATCACCTGATGATATTACCAAGTTAAAGTCTAAAACAATATAAACAAAAAGCCCAGCCAGCCACTTTCAGGCCCAGCTCTTAAGGGTTAAAGTTCACTCGAGCATTTTTCACTCTGTTTCCGGCCGCAGAGGGATTTGAATAGAGAAGGCCGCTTATCCATTATGGACAGCACACACTCAGACACGGTCGTTTGTTTGTGTTTTAATGAGCCGTTCTTCATATCTAACTACCGAAAGCGTCTCCTGAGGGGCCTACCGAAACGTGTTTTACACCGCTGTGTTATTCTCCTCCATAGAGCTGTTTTTTTAATTTAATAGGCATTGAAAACACGGCATTAACCGAGCAGGAGAAACACAGAAACAAAAGAAACTCCAACAACAAAAGGCAGAATGAGATCCAGCCGTGGTCGTGCTAAAAGACGGCCGTGTTTTTTTTTTTTTTAAGGGGTTTTTGTCGTGCTGCAGGGCACTGTGAGTTTCCCTTCTTGCTGTATCTAACTAATCCCTGCGTTTAGAATCCACATCGGTTTAAGCCAACCCTCCTCAAGCCTGCTCGTAACTTCTCGTGGCTTCCTTTTATCATCGCAGAGTACGCCACGATATTTGCATGACAATGTATTCACTTCTTCACCCGGATAATGATAATGGTGTCATTAGTGTATAATAGGGCCCTTTAGTGTGTCCCTTTTTGAATGTAGATTATTCCCTTATATAACCCCATAACCATCCTTATAACTAAGTGGGTTGGAGGGCCGACCCTAACCGGAAGAGCTAATGTTGACTTGGGTTGGTGGCTTTGAACGTCCTTCATGTGACCGCTGCCTTGTTGTCCACTGAGCGAAATACGGATCTCATTTCTCCCTAGCAGTCCTGGAAATAAGCAACGACTACTAAGACACACAATTGTGTTTTGAGTTAGTGGAAGATCCTCTTACTTTTAGGAGTTACGATCGTAAGGCCGTTTCTTGTCATAGGAAATCAGTCGGCACCTACGTTGCCAGTGTTTAGTCTAGATACTGCAATTTACCCCCTTAAATGACCGGTGTCTGCCGGTGGGCCCAAAGTTTTATTACATACGTTTATAACCTAAGAATAGCTCAATCGTTTGCACTGAAGTCCTGTGGTTACTGAATAATAAACCATAGTATTTAATAAGTCTGGGATTTTAAGGGGTTAAGAGTGATTTGAAAGCTCCAGAAGCTTCTTTTCGAGACACTTCATGACGCCAGATTTCTTCACCAAAGTCTTAATACCACTTAACTCAGTTTTGTCCACCCTGATCTTTTTCGGTCATGCTAAATATTACTTTGACTCAAAGCAATACAAATGTGTGGTCGATCAGCAGGTCACTCCTCTTGAGTCGCACCACTGATCAATATGCCATGCAAAGAAAGCAACAGCTATCTCTACATAACGGGACCAGAACCCTAGTTTGTAAATGGTCAAGGTTGAGTGTTTCAAGGTCATCTGATCTCCAATTGGGTTGGACCACTGATCAGGACCTCGGCACAATGGTACTGATGTAGGGCCAGATATGTGACCACATGTCCAGATGATGCTGTTATTAAATAATGAGAGGTAAAAGCTGTTCCCAGATGAGTTCTCTGTTGTGGCCAGAGCACATCAACCCAGTTACCCAGAACCCTCCAGGACAGTGAGAATGGCAAAGAACACTACAACTGTTAGAATGGAGAGGAACATTCTAGGACAGTCTTAGGGGACAACATTCTAGAACAGGGTGAATGGGGGAACATTCGAGAACAAGATGAATAGGGAAAACATTGTAGAACAAGGTGAATGGGAGGACATTCTAGAATAGCTTGAATACGGAGAACATTCTAGAGTGGTGTGAAGAGGGAGAACATTTTAGAACAGTCTAAATGGAGAGAATATTCTAGAACAGTGTGAATGGGGAAAAATATTCTAGCATGATGTGAATTGAAGGGAAGACATACAACTGTGTGAATGGGAGGGAGAACGTTCTAGAACCATGTGAAATGGTGGGAGAACAGCTTAGAACAGTCTAAAAGGGAGAGAAAGGTGAAAGGGACAGAGAACAGCAGAAAACAGGGTGAATGGGGAAAACATTCTAGAATGTAGAGAACAATACAACAGTGTGAATGGAGGAGAAAAGTCTAGAACAGAGCAGATGGGGACAACAGAACAGAACAGTCTAGAACAGTCTGAATTCTAGAGAACCCATCACTCTAGTCACTCAGAGATGAGGGGCCCTGACTGAGCGTCTGGATTTGTTGGTGCTCTCTGGTCAGTGGTCAGTCCTCAGGCACTCCAGGTCACTCCGTATGACACACTGCTGTAGTGAAGAGCTGAGTGATGCTGTTGTTTGTGAAGTGTGAGGCAGTTCAGCACCGCAGAGAGCGACTCTTGTGTCAGAGCTAAAGAGACTCAGTCTCTCTTTAAGACATCAGGATGAGTGCAGATCTTCACCTGAGAGACTGGGTGGAGACAGGAAGACCACACACACACCCGCACACACACTGTCTCACATCGCTCTGAGCGCAGAAGTGGTTCTTTTACTGTAAACACAACACACGAGCCACGAGCCTCTGTACCGCATACAATCAGACGAGAGTGACAGAAGAGGCAGGTAGAGAGAAAATCAGAGAGAAAGAAAAGAGGGGAAGAGAAGGAGAGAGAACGAGAGAGATAGAAAGTGAGAGAGAAAGACAGAGAGAGGGATAAGAAAGATAGAAGGAGAAAGGGGAGTGAAAGACAGATAGGTGGAGAGAGCAGGTAAAGAGAAAGAAAGAGAGAGGGGGGTAGAGGAAGAGGGAGAAAGAGAGAGATGGATGGAGAGAGTGAGGGGAGGGAAAAGGGAAAGAAACTGAGAGAGGGAAAGAGAGGGGGGGAGGGAAAGACAGAAAGTCAGAGAAAGAGAGGGATGGAGAGAGACTGAGTGAGAAAGAAAGTGTGAGAGAGGGAGAAAAGAGGGAAGGAGAGACAGAAAGAGGGAAAATAGAGAAAGAGAGAGAAATAAAGAGGGAGAGAGTTGGGAGAAAGAGAGACAGTGGAAGAGAGTAGGAGGGAAAGAGATAGAAAGAGGGAGAGGCAAAGAGATAGTTGGGGAGAGAATCAGGGAATCAAAGAGAGAAAGAGAGAGAGAGGGAGAAAGAGTGAGGCGAGGGAGGAGGAAAAGAAACAGAGAGGGAAAGAGATAGTGGGGAGAGAGGGGGAGGGAAAAAGAAAGTGAGAGAAAGAGAGATGGATGGAGAGAGAGAAACTGAGTGAGAAAGAAAATGTGAGAGAGGGAGGGAAAAGGAAAGGAGAGACAGAAAATGAGAAAGAGAGAAAGGGGAAAATGGAGATAGAGAAGGAGAGGGATAAAGAGGGAGAGAGAGTCAGGGAAAAGAGAGACAGTGGAAGAGAGAAGGAGGGAAAGAGAAAGAAAGAGTGAGAGGGAAAGAGATAGCTGGAGGAGAGAGTCAGGGAGTCAAAGAGAGAAACTGAGAGAGAGAGAGGAAAAAGATGGTAGGTGAGAAATTGAGAGCGAGAGAAAAAGGATAGAAATGAGAAATGGAGAGAGAGAGAAAAAGAAACAGAGTGAGAATGACAGAGAGAGGGAGGGAGGAAGAGAGGGAAAAAGGGAGAGAGGAACAGGGAAAAGAGAGAAGCTGAAAGAATAACATATAAATGTTGTCGTTAGAAATAAATCTCACACTCTGCAGGTATTTTAACAGAAACTTCACTGTAATTTCTCTTTTGACTGAATGGAATTTTTAGCAACAGTTGCTATGAAAGGCATTTGTGGGTGGAGCTTGAACAGGTCAGTTTAGTCCTTTACCAGTAACAGAGGCCTCTTATTGGGAGAACCGTGTGGAGGATAATCGTATAGGTGTTAATAGGTGGTTCTCCTTTTGTTTTATGTTTTACAGCAACAACATTTTCATGCGGTAGTTTTGAGACGGTTCCTAAGACTTAGGGCTGAACGATTTCGGAAAGATGTCTAATTCCGATTTTTCAAATACTGTGATTGAAATTGTGGCTCTTCTCTACAAATTGAATTGAAATGATAATTATGGTCAAGGATCCAGTTGCACCAGCTGAACGTAAGTTCAATCGTAGCCTAGCTTGAACATAAACTGCCACTATGCTTAGTTTACAAGCTACTAGAATATAACCAGTTGCACCAGGTCACATAGTTTCAATGTAGCTGTAAGTTATAGCTTAATATTTATACATACCCTCTAGTAGGTGTAGGTTCTGCCGCTAAAACGGCTGGTCGATTTGAACGATGGGAAAACTTGCAAGAAAATGAAATATGTCTCGATTTGTTTCTGCGACCGGCTCTGCAGGATAGATCCACCCGCTTTCATCGACTGGGGATAGAAAAGATCACAGACCTCCTGGCCACAGATTTAACACAGACAGGAAAGAAGCCCTGAGTCCTACTTTGTGTTTGGCACCGAGATATAAAACCTGGTGGGCGACTCTGTTCACGTACACAAGTCAACTGTGTGCAGAGCAATAAGAGCAGCTCCATCAGCGCTCAGGTTGTGTGATGCTGACCTTATCATACAATACATATCAGATATTATTTTAAAAATATAACTAACATAGCTAACATTACCTTTCTGTCATTCAGCAGGTTCAAATAGCGATTACGTTAGCCGCAGCTTTGCCCACGTTATGGCCGTTCATTGATAAAGTGCCGTTAAAATATAGTGCATGCGAAACCCAGAACAGAATAAATACACATATAAGAGGCGGACGCTTTGAAAACACCACTGTATTGTAAGACACAGCGAGGCGCCTTAAGTGAAGTGAATGTAGCACTGCTAGTTAAGATATACCCTAAGTGTCTGTGGTGCAACTGAAATTCTATGTGTTGCTAGTTTTAAACTAACTACTCTCAATGCAAGGTTTAGGACGGAGTTTCCACCCCAACTTACAATCAACCTTAAGTTCAGTTGGTGGCTTGAATGCTGCTTTTCCCAACTTTTGCCGTCGACCGCAGGGGTGGAATTAAGCAGATGTTGATTTTTTCCAGAGCCATTGGACGCCTGTTAACACTTAAGCACATTTATACAGTATTCTAAAAATAGAACCTGATCGAAGGTTATCAATATTCTGATGGGAGGATCACAGACAGACGAGGGAAAAGAGCCCCGTGTGGAGGAGCGTTCTGATGCTGAGAGGGCTCCGTGGCCCTGACGCGCTGCGGGAGGACCCTGTAAGGCTGTGGTGAATGACAGGGCTGCTGGAGTCAGCTGGATCAGCCTGCCTGCATTCTGTACAGAGCATCTGTCTGCATACGGCAATCTCCATCTTTATTAGACCATCAGGGATCTAATGAATTCTTCAGAAAATTTCTCAAGGGCCTGCAAAGGTGCCTGCTTAAGTGATTGTTATTGGATATTTTGTACACACACACATACCTCTCTCTCTCTCTCTGTCTCTCTCTCTCTCAGTGCAAATGAGAGGTAAATGGCAGTGTTATTGAAATGCTCAGGTGAAATAGCTGCAGGTTAATTGCTTCTGAATGCTGAGAACAACAGGCTGGCTTTGCAGCAGGTGAATGAAACATCAGTTGCACTTCAGCACCTGGAACTGTCCAGTAGTGAACACACTACTCACAGCACATTTAAATGGGCTTGTTGACTGGCTGGTGTTTTCCTGTTAAGAGATTTATTCTATGAACATGCAGTATAGATCTTAAACGCCTTTACATTATAGTGTATTGTACAGCTACCTGACCTGAAACACTCCCCTTGTACTTCTGCTCACTGTCCACTTTATTACAAACACCCTTCCACACACTGTCCACTTATATTAGAAAGACCTCCTTGTACTTCCACCTACTGGCCACTTTATTGAAAACACCCCCATTGTACTTCCACTCACAGGCCACTTTATTGGAAACACCTCCATTGTACTTCCGCTCACTGTCCACTTTATTGGAAACACCCTTCTGCTCACTGGCCTTTTTATTGAAAACACCTCCTTGTGCTTCCGCTCACTGGCCTCTTAATTGGAAACACTACCCTTGTATTTTTAGTCACTGGCCACTTTATTGGAAACATCCCCCTGTGTATTTCCACTCACTGGTCACTTTAATGGAAACAGCCCCCTGTGTACTTCAACTCACTGTCCACTTTATTGGAAACACCCCCCTGTGTACTTCTAATCACTGGTCATTTTGTTGGAAACACCGCTGAGTACTTCCACTCACTGGCCACTTTCCACTTTATTAGAAACACCTCCTTTGTACAGCTATTAACTGGCCACTTTATTGGAAACATTACCCTTGTATTTTCAGTCACTGGCCACTTTATTATAAACACCCCTCTGTGTACTTCCACTCACTGGCCATTTTATTGGAAACACCTCCCCAGTACAGGTGTACAATTACAGGTTACTAGCCCATCTGTTGCTGCTCAGTGTATTAGCCCTCTTTTTCTCATTTAGCACTGGTCAGTTTCTAACCACAGGGCCAGATATTGTTGCCACTGCTTGGCTGAGAGTGGCCTGGGTCTCAAAAATATCCAACCAAGAGCATCTCTGTGGTCAGAAACTGACCATTAAAAAGGGGCTACAGGATGGATAACACAAACTGTACATCAGCGAGGGCAGAGCTGTGAGAGAGGAGTTTCTAATGAAGCGCCCAGTGCACTGAAAAAGTCAGATTACTTAATTCAAATGTGTTCTTAGAATACAACATACATATATCAACACAGCAGCTGCCAAAAGTAAATTAAATGAAATTCGTTATTGTGTTAAAGACACCTGAATGAAGTAAATTCAGTGCATGACTTTTTCAGATGGAGCTAACAGCCTGTCGTCCTCACTGTAAGTGCAGTATGTACGTGTGGCTGATGCTGTTGGTTCAGGATGGTCCATGATGTGCTCTGCTTCCTCAAACGTCACTCGATGAGCATTCCGGCCGTTTATCTGCACGCTTGTGAGGGATCAGTGATGTTGAAAATTTGCATTGACTGAAGTCTTGATGCTCAATTGTTCAGTTCATCCATCAGCAGTTCACACAGCAGTTGTTTTCTCCACACAAACTCCGTCTGGTTTAATTGTCCGTGACTGTCTCTGCTTACACCGTCTAAAAGTGCTCAAGAAAACTCTTTTGTTTGAAACTTGATCGCTGTCAGTAATTGTGCAGAAAACAGATTGCTGGACTGTTTCTGTTTTTATTGGATTTCTCAGACGCAGAATTAAAGAGTGGGGACAAAATACAATACTGAAACTGAGCTGTGGAATTTTACAGGGCCCGTATCCAACAGTTTTACTGGTTTCATTTTTTCCTGAGGTCCACTTAAGACGCTAGTGTCAGCCGTTCATTTCTACATGACCATTTTTCAGCATCTGTTTAGAATTAAACACTGTTTTTGTTGCTGTCCCTTTAAGACTGGTATATGTAAATGAGCTCTGTTCTGAAAAGCTGTCCTGTGTTGTGCTTCATTAAATCAGTCCAGGCTGAAACACTCCTTATAACTTCAGCATGAATGAGTGGAGCTTAAATGCTGTAGCTGAATTGGGTGATGCATCTAAATGTGTTTGTTTTTATGACATCACAAAAACAGTGAAAACTCAAAACAGGCTGTTTTCACAGCTTCCGTATGCGGTCTGTATGGACTCAGAGTGAACGTTATGTTTTGAAACTTTAACAGTGTTTATAAACTAAAACAAACCTTCAAAAAGTGAGAAAAATTCAGTTCTCCATAAAGTGGAAAAGGGCACTGTAAGATATGACTCGATATTCCTCCCTGCCTCTCCTTTTTCCTCTCTTTCCCCTCTATCTCTCTCGCTCTCCCTTTCCTCTCTCTCCTTTCCTTCTCGGCCCTCTCCACCATTTAGATGTAAAAACTCTTAGTTAGTTCATCTGTATAAATGTCTGAATCTCAGAGATCAAGGACGCCACATCATACAGCGTTCTTCAGTTCAACACAATAAAAATGCTAATCTCGCTAATAATGAATGAAAGTGAATGGCCAGCAATTAGCACTATGCAAATTGTATCATGCTAATTAGCAGCTGCTAGCTGTCATTCAGTGTTTCAGCGTTGTCAAGCATTTTTTGTTGTTGCAGTGTTTCTTAAAATACCCCATCAGCTCCACAGCTAATGTAGCATGTAAATTCATATCACATACTGCTGAACTGTCTGTGGCTTCTGCCATTAATCAAATCAGATCATTTCCACTAAACATAATTCAGAATCTGTTCAGGGTCAAATTCAGGTACACATTCAACGTTTTCATTTGACAACACTGATTATTTACCTCACTCGAGGCTGCGCTGTACTGTTGTGCTATTGTTTTACACCACAGTTTCATTCTTGACGTTTATTATTAGCTTTCGAGACATTAAAATTGATTAACAGTAAAGCAGAGATGGCATGATACCACTTTTTTCTGATACTGTTATAGACTGAAACTGATATCTTCTCCTTAGAAACTGCTGAGCTTCAAACTAAGGGAAGCACTTCACTTCAGATGGTCCTCTGAAAATAGGCTAACATGCTAAAGCTACTCAAATCACCCCACAGGAAAAAGTGCACAGCAACAACATGAGAGTGAGTGATGATTCTGTTACTGAAAAAGGACAGATTCATTCCTTTTTCCCCTCCGATAAGCCATCCAGCATGATATCAGCCTATACATGTTATTGCTTCAGGGCTGTTTATTTACAAAAAAAATAGTTTCAGTAAATTTGTACTTCTTTGTTCACTGTATGCAACTAAAATACAAGCCTGATTAGCTTTCTTGCTAGCAGCCTCTCAGGGTGTAGACATGATCTCTTAATGAGAAAATCTGAGGAGAACCAGGAGAAATTCTGGGCTAAATGAGGTTGATAACGTAGACTTTTTAGGTTGGGAACAAACTGTGAAATTTCTAAGCCAATCAAATGCAGTAAAAATAAACATTACTTCATGCTAGGAAAAACAGTTCCATTAGCTATAGCATTTCACTAGCTAGCTTGTTTGTGTTTTATCGATTGCACTCTGGACGTTAGAAGGGCACGGATTAGAGTGATTTGGGGGTGAGTTTGAGAGTGAGAGTGTCCTTGTTAGCAGTGAACTTTGCTACAATCCAGCACCGAATGTTTAAAGTTTAAAACTGCAAACACACTAGATATGAGCAGTTAGCGTCACCATGCTAAATGGCTGTTACTGAACCTAGCCTGGAAGATTGGTAAGGAAAACATCCTCCATGTTGGTGCAGTTAGGCTAACTTGCTAACCATAAACAGTAAAGACACAAAAGTAAAAAATAGTACATATTGAACAAATAAGTGTAGATGGTGGAGAGACTTGGCAGCTGCAGGTATCCAACAAGCTAACATTGCGGTTAGCTGGCTAGCTTTCCTACCTTAAACAGTAAAAACACAAAAATGAACATAATTATTATGGTTATTATAATTATTATACCGTAATTGGTGGGCTTGTCAGCAGTGGGGGGACATGTCTGCAGCTGTGGTTAAACATGGAGCTAACATCACAGTTAGCAAGCTGGCTAACTCGCCTCCTATAAACAGTAAAACCACTAATAGAACAGATAATAACAGATACTAATACAGTCTGTTTTTTTTTCGCAGTCAGTAACGTATCAAGAATTTCCAGAAGGCTTAGAGTGGAGTTTTTTTCACACAAAGTGAATCCCACCCATTGTACATCAACACAGAATTGGCTGATTCCATCGTCACTTCCTTATTATGTTGTTTCACCACAGAAACACTTTTCTGGAGCTGTGATTGGTCAGTAAAAACCAATTTGACTGGTTTTTGACTGGTTAGAAGGCTCAGTTCCATATTGCAGTCTTCTGCAATATTACTATTGCAAAGGCTCATCTTGATACTAATAAACAAACGATATATTGTGCTGCCCTCCTGTAGAGATAAACAACTCTGTCTTTGGGTCTTGACACACACAGGCCAAAATATCTCTGGCCCGCCTGCACACAAAAAAAGAGTTGATGGGCCAGAGAGATGAGGAGGCTATAGAGAGGTGGTGGGTCATCAGCTCTGAAATGGCAGCCAATTTAGATGTGTGCGGAAATGACCGAAATGGTATCCAATTTAGACTTGCACGGAAATGACTGAAATGCTAGTCAATTTAGCCACAGAAGGCAGAAAAGTCTTGGAGGTTATTCAGGACAAGCTCGCAACAAAGAAGACACACTGACAGCGACTGCCGAAGAAGCCGCGAGTGGAGATGACGGAATGAGTGGTTTTATAAGCTTATTTGATTTGATTGGTGGGGGAGCTTAAGGATTATCTGAAAATGGTCCTCCTGATCTTTCGTCTTAAAACCCCTCTGTCCATGTGATACACTGCCTCTCGGTCCCGACGACACAAAGGCAATAGTGATGAGTGGAAAGAACAGATGTGACTGCATTTCTCTGAGTGACAAACATGGTAAATCTTTAAATATGATGCTTAAAGAGAACATCATGAGTAACTTTTTGTAAGCTGTGTATAAAAGGACAAAGTGCTGTACTTGCTAACACAATTTGCGAACCCTGTATTTTCTACCCTGCTGAAAAAAACAGCACAGACCAGCATGCATTTCATGCTGGTGTAAACTGGACATTGCTGGTTAATGCTAGCCTGGTGATGGTTTAAGCTGGTTACACAGCATTGTCATGCTGGTTGACCAGAATACCAGGATCCAAAACACAACATATCGTTGCTGTCCAAAGAAAAACATGTACCTCCATTTTAGTTTTAACAGTATCATTTTACATTGTGTGAATATTTCATGAGGAATGGACCAATAGAAATGCTTCAATACTTTACTTGAAACAAAACCTCTTTATCTTACATGGAAAGTTAAAAATGCGATCAGCATAACAACTTCAATTGCTGCTGATCAGCATACCAGCAACCAGACAACAGCACAGGCTGGTTTTACTGGTGACTAGCCATGCAGTTCCAGCAGAGTCAGGCTGTGCTTTATTTCCCTGCTAGAAAAACCAGCATAGAACAGCACACTGGTCACCAGCAAAACCTGCATATGCCAGAATCGGCCCAGAACTGTCTGCTATCTGGGTTAGCACAAAGCTAACATTTACCCTGTGGGGTTTCTAATACTATGTTAATAGTAAGCTATATATATATATATATATATATATATATATATATATATATATATATATATAGCTTACTATTAACATAGTATTAGAATATATATATAATATATATATATATATATATATATATATATATATATATATATTGCCCTGTGATGGACCGGCGACCTGTCCAGGGTGTATCCTGCCTTCCGCCCAATGACAGCTGGGATAGGCTCCAGCACCACACCGCAACCCAGGAGGATGAGCGGTTTAGATGATGTGCGTGTATATATATATATATATATATATATATATATATATATATATATATATATATATATAGACCAGCATAAACCAGCACAGAAAAGCTGAGAATTCATTTGCTACATTTTTTTTAAACTGTTTTTTAACTCTGTGCTTTTTTTGCTAACACTGCAATGTACTGCACTGTATTTGATGCATGCTGTAACACTTTGCTGCTTTGGTTACTGTGTATGCTAACCTGTACTTGGTGCACTGTTTGCTAACTCTGCAGCTAACACTGCACTTTCCCTTGTAAATCCACACAAGATTTGCTAACTATAAGCTGTATTTTCTAACCCTGCACTGTAATTGTCTAACTTTACAGTCGCTAACCTGCATTTGCTAACTCTGCACTTTATGTACTAACACTGTTCTGTATTCTCTGCACCTGTACAGGATTTGGTATGCACTATATGTCTGCTATGCAATATGACTGTAGATGCAAACTCTATCATTATTTTTACTGAATTAGCTAACTCGTCAATGAATGCTAACACTGTACTGTATTTGCTAATAATGTATCGCTAACCCTCTACACTCTTAAAAAGGATGGTTCTTCAAAGATTCTTCAGTAGAGTGTTCTAAATAGAAAAGGTTATTTTCATCATGAAATGGTTCCTCAGATTGATGTAGAATGTGCTGTAACTTGACATCGTAACAATAGCAAATCCCTTTTGGGTGCTATATAGACCCCTTTTCTTTACTAAAGAACCCTTAAAGAACCATATTTGTAAAGAGTGTACTGTATGAAACCCTGTAGGTCACTGTATTTGCTAACACTGCAGTGTATATGCTGACCTGTACTCACTAACACTGTACTGCTGTATTTGATAACTCAATGAGTAATTTTATTTGCTAACACTTTTCAATGCTTTTGCTTCTAGGCTTCAATGACCGTCTCAAACGCCCTTCAGTTTATTAAGACATAACCAGCAAAGGGAGGCTTTGTCAAGAATGAGCACCGTCTACCTAGAAGGTCTATGGCTCTCAAAAGGGCAGAGTAGCACACACACAGGTACACACACGCAGACGGCATGATTAGAGAGAAGTGCAGCGAAGGGTGAGGGGGGTGTCAAATAAAATCTTTATGGGGTAAACGGACAGATGGCTTGACAGAGCCATGGGTGGTCAGGTCAGCAGCGTGCAAAGCTCCCCACTCCATGTGCTCAAGATGCCACTTCTGAAACCATCAGCAAACAGCTGCACTGCACACTGGCCTTATTAGGTGTCATAGAGAGAGTGTGTCCTCCACAAGGCCGGGTTCATCCAGGAGCTAATGGCTACTCCGGTCCAGTGATACAGCAAACACACACATTATGTTTGATATGTACGAATTAGGGATTTAACTGGGCCTGAAATTTTGGCTCAAATGCTAACGCAGGCCAAGAACGTTCCCTGCCTGAGCCAGCCAACAGCACCAAGTCCCAAGATTTAAATCTGAGCCCAACAGAATTGCTGTCCAAACGCCACTGTAACCAGACAGAATTCTGTCAGATTTAATCTGAACCTGAACTTAAAATGTGCAGTGTCATCATGCAAACTGCTTACTAGTCCTTGCCGATTTATCTAGAAGATAAATTCTAATCAGTGTACTTTTTTTTAGTAACCCATGATGATCCTAATATTAATGGAGCTGGAGTAAAACATGGCCGACTGAGAGTGAATCTTTTTCTCCGTGTGTTTTACACACACGCCGTGGGCTCTGGCACCTGCCTGGAAAACATGCCAAAGATTCACATCAGCCTGGATAAAGGACTCATACAAAAGATCATGTGCAGACAAGGACGCACTGAAAGACACTGAAAGACACTAAAAACACATTCTTCTCTTCACCACCTGCACTTATTGTTCCGTATACTTGGGATGGATGCGGTTAGTTGAATATACAAATATGTAAACTCTTTCATTTACTTAACAGGGTATTCCAATACAGCACTGTAAAAGTCTTCATTTGGATAATTTCCAGTTTAAATGGCCATTCAGTACATTTTTTCAGATGTTTCTGAGGAGATTAGATATAAGATAATACACTTGCATACAGAATAAAAAAGTCGAAAAGAAAATAGGTGATAAAAACAGGAGTTTACAAAAGTGAAGTTCATAACATTATTAATAGCTACAGAGAAAATGGAGCTCCTAACAACCACCTGGAAGACCTGGTAGACACCAACACTGCCCCCATCAGATAAACAGCACTTAAAGTTTTCATCTTCGAGAGAGAGGAGAAAATCAAGCTGCTTCAGATATGAAAACATCCACAGGTGTTTCTGTCCATCCTTCCACTGTGAGAAGACAACTCAGCGCTATGGGTCTGAAAGGATGTGTAGCTGTCAAGAAGCCTCACTAACAAAAGGAAACAGATAAAAAAGAAGAACATTTGCAGTTAAACACGAAAAACTGGATATCTAAGATTCAGAATAGGAATTTATGGACTTAACAGTGTAAATTTGTCATTGGGATATTATGATTATTTGGATCATGAGAAGCCGAAAATGCAACCAACTTCAAGACTCGCAGTCCAAGTAATCCAAACACATTCAGTGATGTTGAGGTCTGGACTCTGGGGTGGTCAGTTCATTGTTCTGAGAACACCAGCAGCTTCTTTGCTGATTTACAAAAATATTTTTCATTTTTTAAACCTTTTTTTCTAATTTGTTTTCTTGTGACTCTCCTCTTCCTTATGCAAGTGTATTATTTTATATCTAATCTCCTCAGAAATATCTCCAGAATGATTAATAAAGTGTACTTAATGACCATTCTGACTGTAAAGTCTCTGACTTTTAACAAGTACTGAATTTAATACGATGAACAAAAATAGCGTAAAAAAAATAAATCTTCCTAAATTGTTTTTGGCTTCAAAATATGGTTCTATGAAAAAGCTAATTGCCTTAGAACCAAGTATGTATAGGTTCTTTAAACTTTAAAAAGGTTCTTCATGCATCTCATTTACAAATTTTAAGGAACCAAAAAGTGGTTCTTCTATAGCATCACTACAAAACTGAACTGAAATTTCCCTTTTTGGCACGTTTTTTAAGACAGCGGTACAGAGTGATGACTTACTTCTAAAAAACAACTGTTCAACCTTCCATCTGCCGCGACAGTTTGTTGGGTTGCTACAAGCTACAGCGGAATCCTCTAGAATCCATAATGAACAGCGTGTTTTGGTTTCACATGCTATCTTGTGCTCTAACATCAAATGCGGAAAGCAGCACAGATCAGAAGAAAGGAGGAAGAGAGAGAACCGTACACTGAGTTGTTCCTCCTTTTCAGGATCAGATAGAGCAGATAGAGCACTGTACACCTACTGCAGCTCTTCACCTTTTCACATATGCAGCTGTGCCTGCTTTGCATAACAATCCTGCGCATACTTAATAGACCCGACTTCTCCGCTTCCACTTGAGAAAGTCTTCTACTTGAGAAATACTTAAAAAAAAACGTTATTGTGGTCAGTTATAGCACATTTAGTTCTGATTTCGCGGAGTGATTGGCTGAATTAGATGGAGTTTTCCCCCACGATATTGGCACTAGACCTAAAACTGGGGACACATCATGGGTCTTACGAAAACAATATAAATCCTTACTGGTGCTACAGCACCTTTAGAGGGCAGCAGTGAGCAATGTGGATAAATTTCACATGCAAAACTTTGTGTTGTGTTAACTTTGGTGGACTTGTACGTTCATGTACATTCGCATCTTCAAACAACAGCGCTGTTGCGTTGGCTGTGTCAACCTCTGGGCTCTTCATGTAACAGGACCAAACCAAACTGGAGGAAACGTAAATTTTATTAATATTTAAACCTTTTAGCATTTTTTCCCACTGGCTACAACTACACACATGAAAGACAGACTACATTATAGGGTTAGTGTTAGCTTAGTGCTAACATACTATTAGAAACCCTATAGGGTCAGTGTTAGCTTAGTGCTAACATACTATTAGAAACCCTATAGGGTCAGGGTTAGCTTAGTGCTAACATACTATTAGAAACCCTATAGGGTCAGTGTTAGCTCAGTATTAACATACTGTTAAAACCCCTCTGGGTCAGTGTTAGCTTAGTGCTAACATACTATTAGAAACCCTATAGGGTCAGTGTTAGCTCAGTACTAACATACTGTTAAAACGCCCTCTGGGTTAGTGTTAGCTTAGTGCTAACATCCTGTTAAAACCCCTCTGGGTTAGTGTTAGCTTAGTGCTAACATACTATTAGAAACCCTATAGGGTCAGGGTTAGCTTAGTGCTAACATACTGTTAAAACGCCTCTGGGTTAGTGTTAGCTTAGTGCTAACATACTGTTAGAAATCCCTTTGGGTTAGCATTAGGATAGTGCTAGCTTGCTATTAGAAACCAGACTCTTTTAGTGTTAGCTTAGTGCTAACCGGCTTTTAAAAGTACTATAAACTGTAACAGTCCCATATCCCATAGAAGAAGCATTACTTTTTTCAATACCTTGACTAAGTTTTTACAGATATGATTCAAACTGAAGACTCTAATAATCACATTTCACCACCAAATTATTTTTATTAGTATCAGTATCAGTAATATCAGTAACGCAGGCCTGTCTTTAACAATGTCGCATTACTATTTCATAACTGTTCTTGTAAAATATCATGAAGCATGTAGCAAACTCAATATAATAGCAACGCTAGTATTTTTTCCATATAATAAAGCCCTGCTCTACAGTAGGCATCACGGCGCATCGATACAAGTGACTGATATGAAAATGTCAACTCATGAAAGGTTCAGTTCTCTTCGAACTCCTCTCTGCGCTCTCTCTCTCTCTCCAAGCCTTTATCTCCTCCGTCTTTTGGCTCTCTTTTGTTACTGTGCGCTCTTTTCATCCCCCTCTTCTGACCTCAGTCTCCTCTGTCTCCCCCTTTCTTTCTTCTCTTTGTCACTGTGCTCCCTCTCTCTTTCACCCTCTCTCTCTCGCTCCGCTGCTTTGGGTTGTATCTGTCTCCTTTCATCATTTTCTAGGGAAAGGCAGGGTGTGCTCATGTGGCCTGACTCTCTTTTTTCAGTACTGTTGCTCTCTGTTGTTCTGATTCTGTTTCTTTCTGCCTTTGAGGCGGCACCAATACTGATATCCAGCGTCAGCATCAGGCTGATACCAGCAGAAAATGGATCTGATATCGGACAAAAAAAGAATGAATCTGATTTGATTCTGCAACAGATTTCACCTGGAATATTACATGATTGTTAGTGTTGTAACATTCACTGATCAGGCATAACATTATGACCACCTCCTCGTTTCTGTGCTCATTGTCCATTTTATCAGCTCCACTTACTATATAGGTGCACTTTGTAGTTCTACAGTTACAGACTGTAGTCCATCTGTTTCTCTGCATACTTTATTAGCCCCCCTTTACCCTGTTCTTCAATGGCCAGGACCCCCATGGACCCTCACAGAGCAGGTACTATTTGGGTGGTGGATCATTCTCAGCACTGCAGTGACACTGATGTGGTGGTGGTGTGTTAGTGTGTGTTGCGCTGGTCTGAGTGGATAAGACACAGCAGTGCTGCTGGAGTTTTTAAGCACCTCAGTGTCACTGCTGGACTGAGAATAGTCCACCAACCAAAAATATCCAACCAACGGCGTCCTGTGGGCAGCGTCCTGTGACCACTGATGAAGGACTGGAGGATGACCAACACAAACTGTGCAGCAGCAGATGAGCTATCGTCTCTGACTTTACATCTACAAGGTGGACCAACAAGGTAGGAGTGTCTAATAGAGTGGACAGTGAGTGGACACAGTGTTTAAAAACTCCAGCAGCACTGCTGTGTCTGATCCACTCAGACCAGCACAACACGCACTAACACACCACCATCACGTCAGCGTTACTGCAGTGCTGAGAATGATCCACCACCCAAATAGTACCTGCTCAGTGAGGGTCCATGGAGGTCCTGACCACTGAAAATGGGGTAAAAGGGGGCTAACAAAGTATTCAGAGAAACAGATGGACTACAGTCTGTAACTGTAGAACTACAAAGTGCACCTATATAGTAAGTGGAGCTGATAAAATGGACAATGAGCATAGAAACAAGGAGGTGGTCATAATGTTATGCCCGATTGCTGTAATGTATAGCGGACCAAGGTAAGGGTCACATGATAACAGTAGGAAATATGGGGCACAGTGATTGGTTGGTAGGCCTGCCTAGTCTAATCATGTACGTTGTGGCATCATAGACAACTCAACACACTTCCCTACTAGTCTGTGAAAAGGGTTGTGGGCTGCACAGCAGTCAAGGGCTCTTTAGTGACAAAAATGGTTCTATGTGGAACCATGAACACTCAAAGAACCCTTTGCATGATTAAAAGATTCTTTGCATCGCTAAATTGTTCTTCAAATTAATGGATAATGTCCTGTAGATGGTTCTATATAGAATCTTTTTAAAAATGGTTCTATATAGCACCAAAAAGGGTTTTACTATTGTTACAATGTCAAGCCTGTAACAATAGAAGAACCCTTTTTGGTGCCATATAGAACCTTTTCAAAAAGGTTCTGTATAGAACCACATGAAACACATTCTTCATCAATCTGAAGAACACTTTCACGATGCAAAGAGCCTTTTAATCATGTAAAAAGGGTTCTTTGAGTGTTCATGGTTCCATATAGAACCATTTTCTTCACTAAAGAACCTTGAAGAGCCATCTTCTTTAAGTGTGTTGTGCAAAACTATCTCCATAATTTCCCACAGGGCGGAGAACTGCTTCCAGTTTTGCATCCAAAATGGTCAGCAAGCATACAAAACAGTTCAACAGCACAAGGTCCTTGAATTATTGTGTGAATTATGAATGAGATAATCATATTCGCTCAAAATCGTCAGCATAAAATCATTATTAGCATTATGAGCTTGGTAGGTAGTCTGGCTGTGCTATCTGTATCCCTTCACCAGAGCAGTAAAATAGTCCCACAGCATATGTTTGGTTCTATATCAGGTCTTATCATAAAAATGGAAATAGTAGCACAACTTTTGATTAGTATTCTGCCACTGCATTAACCATATATTGACATTGCAGCATTTTCATGGTTGTTTTATGCCCCATTGAGGCCTACGGGAATTCTTTTCTGTGCTGTATCCTCTTATAGTGGCACATATTTCACAAAAAGCACCACGTTTTTAAAACTCTGAAAACTGGAGGAGAAATATGTATCTTAAGGAAAAGCTATTTCTTTAAACTGAGCTAAAGGAACATGGCTGTAATAAAATAGAGATATTGGTGGTAATACTTAGACATTAAGCATTAAACAGTGCAGATAGACATTAAACATTAAAGTGCAATAAACAGTTGTGCCAATGGCTCACTGAAATATGTGTGGAGCTAGTTTCTATCTGGTTTGGTGTCTCTTGTGAACAGAGTGAGTCCTACAGCCATTCACGTACTCAAAATACACGTGACGCCACACGTTTGCCGTCTAATCTGGGATCTAGCTGATCCAGCCAGGTGTGCTGGAAGAAAGTGAGCATGGGTTTCTTATCTGTTCATTTACAATAGGGCTGATCTCAGAGAAGGAGAACAGGAACAGCTGAAGTGAAAGTTCAATAAAGTAGTGGTGAATGATACATTGGTGGAAAATATAATTATTATTATTAGCATAGTGGATAACACATTTGCCCCACACATGTATCAGGTTTAGGCACTACTGTACCAGTAAGAGTCCCTGGGCAAGACTCCTAACTTTACGCTCCCCATCATTCTATTTATAAACCACTCTGTAAAAGAGAATCTGTAAAATCTGAAAATATTTACAGTAACAGTCCTGTCTGATCTAGCTCTGTAATGCATGTAAAATTAATCAGTGATTAATCTTTGAAGTTTTACACCATCTTAAGCCCTATTGGAGCTGGATTAGTTTTACCAGAGGAGGTCCAGTGATGTAATTTGTGTGTGATTTGACGGGCCGCGATAACGGATCTGTGTTAGTACCCCAAATTACCCTGGATTGAAGTAACATTGCGCATGTCTCCATTATCTGGCAGGTGCCACATTTCTGAACAATAACAACACATTCTGCGGATAACTGACATTTAGACTAGCATTAATCTAGTAAAGTGAGTTCATTAATGCTGCCCAACAAGAATTTTCCTTCTCCTTGTCGATCATCACCAAAAGCATTGTGGATTTCAATAGTCTTGTCATTAATTTGAGGATTAATGAATTGGGTCAGATGAAGCTGTGTTTTAGCTGTTAGCCTTGTCCTCAGGTTGCCAAGAAACCCAAAAAAATGGAGGGGCCATTTTCTATTACCCATTTTTGTTATTACATTACTGAGATGTTGATCTGAACATGACTACTGAAGGAGCTCCAAGGTCAGCGAATTATAGAAGGTAATTTACTCTAGAATATTACTTAGCAGAATAAAAACTACAGACATGGCAGATTCATACTGGATTACAACGATGGATCTCGTCAGTGATCACTCATATTACAGCACCTCCCCAGATAAAACTAATGCTGCTCCAACAGGGCTTTACAATACACTTCTGATATGGCTTAGTGTGAAAAAGGGTACCACAGTACTGAGAAGTACAGAAAAAATTCAATATTGTTGTAACGTTACACCAAGAGTCAGGCGCTTGTGGATAAAGTTAGGCAATGCTTTACTTTAAGAAGTGTGCTTCAAAATCCAAAAATGCAATGGTCAAAGCCAGAAAAACGCAATAACAAAACCGAACGGCATCCAGAGAATAGTGAAGACACAGGTACAGGGCAAAACCGGAAGGCGAAAACACAATAAAAACCAAACGACACAGCCAAAAACAGTCGAAAATACAAACAAAAGGGTCGAGATACACGGTAGGCAATCACAGAGAAGAGGCTCAGTAGCAATACTTCACATAGAGTGGTGTGAGCAAACAGTCTGGGGAATGAACAACAGGCAGGATAATCAATATTTACGTGAAGCTGATCTCAGAACCAGTTCATGGTTGGTGGACTGTGTCACATGACCTCCAGGTGGATTCTGGTAGTTGGAGTCCAGAGTCTCTTGTACTGCAGGGCTGGAGTGTGGTGTGACAATTATGACATTTTCCAATTATATTAGTGCTGCTGCTCTATGCTAAAATAATGTCCTTTGTGATTAGACTGATTCGTTATTTGATTGAACTTTATGCAGTACTGTAATTGTGAACCAGACTGAAAATACTTCTCCAGAAAGATTAAGATTAAATATCATTATTTATTTAGTTTTTTTTATGCATTTGTGTTTGTATTTTGAATTTTTGTGTGTGTGTTTTAATGTATTGTTCTTTCAAAACTATCTTCCATATTAGGGGCTCCCAAGTGGCACAGAGGTCTACATCAGGGGTCTTAAAGTCAAATTACCTGTTGGCCACTAGCCAGACAATGTTCTCCAAAAGGAGGGGGGGTTTGATAGAATTGGTGATTCTGCTGAATGCGAACAAAGTGTGAGATCAGTTACTCCTGCATTCTAGGTGGATTTATGTGATAATTCCATTTGTTTCCTAGTTTGCAGTTTAGACATGCTGTGTCTGCTGCTGTGTCATTAATGAACCCATGAAGGTAGATCTAACTATCAGTCTGAATTTGAATAATAGCTAAGTAAGTTATAGCTAAATTACAGCCATACCTGCTGAGTGTGCAGCGTTCATGTTGCTCACAGTTTTCTTACGAATGCAGGGCTCTATTTTGGCTATTAACATCGTAAGCATCAGTTGGTTTTATACAGCTAATTTTTAAGCATCTGGTTGGTGAAGCAAATCTACTTCAGTTGCAAATATTTAGCCACCGAAAAATGAAAAACAAATTGCACGACAGATTTAAAGATAAATTGTAAATATTTAACTGCTGAATGGGGTCTGTGGGCTGGTAGTTTAAGATGCCTGGTAGAAGTATTGGCCTTATTGTCAAGAGATTGCAAGTTTGATCCTTGGTGATGCCACAGCCATCCGTGTCTGGAAATTCAACTCCCCTCACTCTCTTTGGGTGGCTAGGATGGCCTTCCCTCTTGCCCCATCACTCAGCACAATGCTAGTCGATGCGAGTGTCTGTTAGCTGATGTAACAGTACTGGCAATTAATGTTCTCCTCCAAGTGTGTTGAGCTGTCCAGTGATGCTGGACACCACCACCACATCAGCGTCACTGCAGTGCTACTGAGAATGATCCACCACCCAAATAGTACCTGCTCTGTGAGGGTCCATGGGGTCCTGACCACTGAAGAAAAGATGCAGGGTAGTCATAGTTGTGGAAACACAGGCCGCCATTTTGTGTTTTTGTTTGCTTCTTATTGAAGGATCCATTTCACCCTTTTTCATCGTTATTACCTTAGCAGTGGATCAGGGTATTGTGTATGTGAGAGAGAGAGAGGTGAGCGGGGGACAGGATGTGTCAGAGTTGAGAAAAAAGGGGTCGTGTCAGTAATGATGTGGGTTTCACGCTTAGCTCGGAGCCAAAGGCCTGCAGGAAAGCTGCAATGAGTCATTTTTGCTAATTCATGCTCATTTCTACTTTATTTATTTTTATAAAGAGAGCCGTGCTGAAATTCATTACTTTAACTTTCAAACAAAGTATCTTCAGAGGAGCTTTATCAAGCCGAAATTATTCATTCGGGAGGGGAAAAAAAAAGTTTCTCTGAGAACTGACTGATAAGGCAAACTTTGAGGTGAAAATAAAACATGTCCCCTTCGCTTCGGTCTCCTCCAGATTTAATTACGGTGCAATCTAGAAACAGGAGATCAAGGTTTTTAAAGAATCTGAGTATTTCACACAATCAAAGCCGTCATGGCGTCAGAACTGCTGACAGCGGCGGCTTTGGAAGAGGGGCTGCGCTTCTACATCATTTATAGGATCCTGTTTCTGGTGGTTTTTGCTTTATTCTCTGAAGTTGAGAGAAAGTTACCTCAGAGACAGTTGGGACTTAAGGCTGTACAATGCCAAGGCGCTTTATTGAGTTTCAGTTTGGATTAACCAAATATACAGAACAAGCTGTGTTAACCCTTCAGGCTGAAGGCCTGCAATGGAAAAAAGCAATAAAAGCACATATTTGAAGGAGAAGTCCAACGATTTTTCAAAATGTTTGCATAATTCGATCATTGAGATGAACAGAGTCGTTCAGAGTGGTTTAGTGTAAATGCTCTGTTCTAGAGAAACTTACCGAGTCAGAGTTGTTCACAGTGGTTGAGAGAAGAACTGCACATCTGAAGAGTTTAATGCCTCTAAGCGCTCCATCACAGAAAGTTATTACATGAAATGGCTATAAAACACTGCCTGATGCCTGAGATATTGTTTACAGTAGTTTTGAGAAAAGACTTTCACTTATTTTTTTAAAATCCATTCATGGCAGAGGGGTACGCCGACTGTGTTTAAGGCAAAATAGTCCCCAAAGAAAGCTTTGTTTTTCCAGATTCACCACTGTTTCACAGTAAATAAAATAGTAAATAAAATGGCTATATTTGTGTTGTAGACTAGAGGACCCACGGGACCTGCCACAATATCTTGCAGCACGGGACTAATTTTCTGTGTTGTGCGTGGAAGCGGGTGGGAGCAGTTTATTTAATGCAGAAAAACATTTCCGATTTCCTGTGGGAGCGGGATCAAATCTTGCGGGAGCGGGACTGAAAAAAACAGTCTCACGCAAACCTCTATTGTAGACATCATGACCCCTGGTTCCTATCACCACCACTATAAAGAAAACAGAGTCTGTAAGTTTTTCTTCAATGAACCATTTCACACCAAACCACTCTGAATGACTTTAACATCTCGATTATTAAATTATGCGGAAATGTTGAAACAAAGGTGAAATTCCACTTTAATATCAGCTATGATTTGCATACAATCAGCTACTTATTCCAACTTTAGCTTATGTTCGCTGTATTTAGTAAGTAGGTGTCATATTAGCCTAAAATAAAAGCGGGTTAATAAGCAGAAACTTGAAGCTTGGAAGTGACATCAAGAGCAGAAGAACTCTTAAGTGCTGCTCACAAAAATCACGTTGAAGTTATCTTTATTGTACTGTTAGAATATAGTAGCTGTTGTTGATGTGGCTATTATATGAGTTTGTGTTATTCTAATGTATGTCAAAGTTAAATAGCCTTACATACAGTACAAGTAATTCAATTTTCAGGAGACGTTTCTGAGAAGATCAGATTTAAATAATCCACTTGAATAAGGATGGAGAAAGTCGAAATAAGATGACTGGAAAAACAGGAGTTTCCAAAACATGAAAGTTACAGAGAAAATTGGACTCCTAACAACCACCCACAAGACCTGGTAGACCACCAACACTGTCCCCATCGGATAAACAGCATTTATGTTTGTGAGAGAGGAGAAAATCAAGCTGCTACAGATCTGAAAACATCTACAGTTGTTTCTGTCCATCCTTCCATACTGTGAAAAGACGACTCAGCGCTAAGAGTCTAAAAGGAAGAAGACATTCCTGAGAAAAGGAATTAGACTCAAAAGAAGAACATTTGTGAATCAAACAAAGTGATGTTCTGGTGATGTTCTTAGAACAATAGACTGACCACTCCAGACTCCAAAACCCCTCATCATCATTGAACGTTTGAGATCACTTAAGAAGCAGAAAGTGCAACCAACTTCAAGACCGAACTTTGTGGACAAACATCCCTGCAGAAAGTCACCGGAAAAGAATGACCATTTTAGCTAGAAATGAAATAAACGAAGGGTGCTAGTGACTTGCTAACGGTATGTCAGAGGCCCCAAGAAAGAGCTGACTCGGGCCCCAGAGTGCCTCATACAGCCCTGTATACAGATACATTCTGATAATTAGATGTGGTCATGAGTTGTGAAGTCAGGCTTGCTGTAAGTTGTTGCTTTGAGAAAGAAAAGCTATAAATCTAACCCCCAAAGCTAGTGGATACACCCCATCTGAGACCATTCCCAAACCAATCAGTGTTTTGCTCTGGGAGTGATAAGCTGCGGATGCACTCTTTTAAAGTGTTTTGATCAAAAAGAACTCTATACGCCTTTGAAATAGGGAGTTTTGATGTTTTATTAGTTCTGTTGGTACTCAGAGTTTAAATATATTTAAACTATTCGACCTGCTTGTACGAATGTGGGCTTTATGTTAACTCTTCAAAGTCATATGCATCTTAAAATGCCTGCTAAGATTTCCTTTAATTATTTCTCACTCGGAGTTCATTGAAACAAGAGGAGAAATTCTGTTTAATGCACAGATTCTAAACTTTCAATCAACAACACATTTGTATTTCAGGAGAGATTTTATCACACTATCTGTCCAAATGTGTGTGGACACCTCCTCGTCCACAGTTGTACTTTGCTGCAGTAACAACCTCTACTCTGCTGGGAAGGCTAGAACACTAGATGATGGAACATTGTTGTAAGGATTTGATTGCATTCAGCCTCAAGAGAATTAGTGAGGTCATGTACTGATGTTGGAAACTAAACATATTGGATGGAGTTCCATCACTCCAAAGAACACCTTGGCACCCCTTGGCATTGGCCATGGTGACCAAAGGCTCATGCGCAGCTTCTCTAGAGGGTGCCCTTTAAGGAGATTATAGAAGCTGAATTCCCTCATCAGTAGGGGTGTCTGGATACTTTCGGACAGATTTTAACGATTTGAATATCTACATTTCTGCCATGTTTTTGTCACTGACATCGAAAGAAATGGAAAAACTCTGTTGAATGTGTACTAGCATTCAAAAGCTTGAAATCACATTAATAATTTCATTTTTTTTTAATACTAACTTCAGTGGTGCTGTCCCCTCGCAACAAGAAGAGTCTGGGTTCGATTCCCCAGCGCAGGGTTCTTTCTGTGTGGAGTTTGCATGTTCTCCCTGTGTCTGCATGGATTTCCTCCCACAGTCCAAAGACATGCAGCCAGGCAAATTGGAGATGCTAAATTGCCTCTAGGTGTGAGTGTGTGAGTGTATGAATGTATATGTCTGTCTGTCTGCCCTGCGATGGACTGGCGACCTGTCCAGGGTGTTTCCTGCTATCTGTGACCCAGGGGGATAAGTGGCTTAGATGATGAATGCTTGAATGAATGAATGAATGAATGAATATTATCTATCTACAGAAATTTCTGATATGTTGCATACATTCTGATACGTATTTCTGATTCATTCATTCTGGATCTTAAATTTATTATAACTTGATCCCCAATGTTTTACAGATTTCTCTGTCCTTTTAGAATAATTACATTTACGGTATTTGACAGGCGCTCTTATCCAGAGCGACTCACAGTTTGATCTTTTTACACAGGTAGGCGAAGGTAACGTTAGGATTTGGAGTTAGGAGTCTTTCCCAGGGACTCTTATTGGTATAGTGTAGAGTGCTTACCCAGATGGAGATTGAACCCCAGTCTACAGCGTAGCCAGCAGAAGTGTTACCCACTACACTATACCAAGCAAATGTGGATGAAATTTGTTGTGCAACTGTTTAATTATATCTCAAAGATCCTAAGTAGTAAACCAAAGTCAGACTTGAAAAAAAGCAATATTTCAAAAGGGGTGAAAAGCTTATTTTCCAGCTGGAGTCAGACTTCAAACTTTACAGTTTTCAGCTGGTTAGATGGTAACCACAGTGATAAGTGTTGGCTGACTAATGCAAGAAGGACTTTAGCCAGTCATCCAAACGTTCAAGTATGGGCTAAATTATAGTAGGTCAAAGGAAACGTCTGATATTGCTTTTTTTGGCATTCAACAGTATAGTCGTGCTGGAGCCTACAGCTAGAAGCATAAACAGATTAACAAAATAAGTCAACATCCAGCCTCTTTTAATGATATATATATAATTACAGTTATTGTAGTGAAATGTATGAAACCAGTAAGACTGTGACTTTGAATTCCCTCTTCTTTGCCCTCAGCTTGCTGATAAGCAGCAGGTTTATGGGGGTCCAGGTGGAAGCGGCTGGATGTATTGTGTTTGTCCTTTTCAGCGGTGCAGTAATAATTGATCATGGCTCGAGTTAAAGCCCCCGCATTCATAACAGCCTCTCCACTCGCACTGATTAGATTTATGAAGGCAGCTTATACTCAAAGCACTTTATTGAATCTGCTGCTGAATTCATTAGTTCATTCAGGCCTCGGACGATCCTCGGGCAGGAGCGGCCTGAATTATGAAATTATGTCTCTCGCAGAATAAAAGGGAACATTATGATGGTGCTTAATCATCACACATCCGAATGAAATATCAGTGACTCTCAAGGTTTGTGTGGTGATAAAGTAATTCAGAGCAAGAAGTAAAGCAGGATGTGCTGTGCACGCTTGAATGAGTGTTCAAGAGGTTGCTGCGGTAGAAGGCAATGTTGAGCTGTAAAAATCCCCAATACTCCCAGCGTATTGTGAATAATCGCCATCAATGACACAATGGCGTACAATTACATCAAGGCAAAACAAATGAGCTGCGTTTATGTGCTGGGACTGGGACTCCTAACAGTAAACTCTAAACTGCTCCTAAATTTGTTTTCTTAATGCGCTTGTCTGTTTCAATGAGGATAATTAGTTGGATTGGTCCCAGGCCATTTTGGATGAACCTGCACACACTGAAGAGTCTGTGCCGGGACGTCCTGTCCCCAAACGCCACTTGGCTCTGCTCCTCTCTGCTTTGCTATCGCTGTGTTCGTAATGCTCTCCTAATTATTATTCCCTGCCCTGAAAGGTGGGGAGCCCTATATAGAACACTACTACACTTTGCAACTAATCTGCTTTTCTGATCCACACAATGGCATAGAAAACAACTCTGCTTGCTCATGTTTGTCTGACACTCGTCTGTCCTTTGGTCCCTCAGCCTGATATCTCAAACCTTAACACAGCCTTATTAATCTCCAAAATAATCCCATAGTTCTGCACTAATCAAACCTAAACACAGGATTATTCATATCCGCAATAATCCCACAGATCTAAACTAATCAAACCTTAATACAGCCTTATTAATCCCCAAAATAATCTCGTAGTTCTGCACGAAACAAACCCTAACACAGCCTAATTAATCTCCAAAATAATCCCATAGTACTGCACTAACCCCACTTTAACACATCTTTAATAATCTCCAAAATAATCCCACAGTTCTGCACTAATCAAACCTTAATACAGCCTTATTAATCCCCAAAATAATCCCATAAATAGTGCACTAACCAAACCTTAACACAGCCTTATCAATCGCCATAATAATCCCATCAATTCTGCACTAACCAATCCTTAACACAGCTTTATTAATCTCCAAAATAATCCCATACTTTGTGCACTAATCAAACCTTAATACAGCCTTATTAATCCCCAAAATAATCCCGTTGTTCTGCACTAAACAAACCCTAACACAGCCTTATTAATCTCCATAATAATCACATAAATTCTGCACTAACCAAACCTAAATGTAGCCTTATTAATCTCCAAAATAATCCCATAGTTCTGCCCATGTCAGTACTTATTTTACATGCCCTCATCAACTTGGCTTTGCCATTTTCTCTCAGGGAATTACTGTGTTATCTTAAGTTAAGTTTAGAGGGACGAAGGATCAAGTGAACACGTGTTGACTTCAGCAGCAGAACTTGCACAGAAATAATTGCAATCTCTTGCAAAAAAGGGCAAACAAAGCTGGTATTATTATACATTATTCACAAAATTCATGTACATTATGGTCAAACATTTCTAAGAAACACGATTTGCATGGCTAGCTAATTAGCTCACTGAGGCTAACCTAGATTTCAGATCGAACAATCCATTCCTTACTGTCCTCTAATCCCCTTGTGCTGTGAGTGGTCATCTACTGAATCTACTGAAACAGGGCCTCGGTGTCCACTCACTGTGAGGTGAGGAGGCTGCCTCTATCATATGAGCTGGAGAGACAGAGAGAGAGAGAGAGAGAGAGAGAGAGAGAGAGGTTTAGTCAATTGTCCAATATGTTTCAGCAGGTTTCCATACTGAATTCTGTGGAATGTAATCATCAGATTGATGTCAGCATAGGAGAGAGAGAGAGAGAGAGAGAGAGAGAGAGAGAGCTGAGATGTTAGAGAGCCTGCATGGGTGTGTTCACATATGACTTGACTACATGCGATGCAGTGATCTGTCTGTAAATGTACTGCACTAATCGAATGTATAAATGTCAGCTGATAAGGAGGTCAATAATGGACAGAAAGCTTTGTCCAGTTTAAGACCATATAGTGCAGCCACCAGAATGTCATCAGTAGCTTTGCTTCAATGGTGAAAGTCACCATGTTGGTAAAGAGAACTGACAGACAACTAGAGAAGACTAATTTACTATATATGTAGCTTGCTGTAAAATGTTAAATAATAAAACCTGTAAAATTATAAAAATCTAATATTTCATGGTTTCCCAAAGGCATCTGAAGTTCCAGATGTCTCCCCTTTCCTGACAGAAAACACATTTTGTTTTTTTAATATATAAAGCATGTGGACATGGCCTTGGAATCCCCGTCTAGCAGTCTGGAGTTTCTCCAGTAGGGGTGCTATTAGCACACTAACCGCATGAACTCACACCAGCAGGAGCTCATGAACTTGCGCGTTTGCAGTAACAACTTTCAAAACCCGAGATGATAAAGTTTATTACCAAAAGATATTCAGTTACTCAGTATTGTTTATGTGGTTTCAAAGTAAGTTACGTCAGTTAATGTTAAAAAGAATGTATGTTAAAGTCAGTATAGAACGCAGCTGCAGTGGACTGTGTTTGAATTTCTCTGTTGCTCAGGCTGTTTAAACACATCTACACTGACCAGCGCAGGAGAGCAAAGGAAATGCTATTTTCTCTATTTTTACTTACAAACCAAAACACAGCCTTATTAATCTCCAAAATAATCCCATAAAAAAACTCCCATAGTTCTGCACTAAACAAACCTTAACACAGCCTTATTCATCTCCATAATAATCCCATAAATTCTGCACTGACCAAACCTTAACACAGCTTTATTAATCCCCAAAATATTGTTTGAATTTCTCTGTTGCTCAGGCTGTTTAAACATGTCTGCACTGACCAGTGCAGGAGAGCAAAGGAAACAGCATTTCATTCACTATTTCTCATTTTCATTTGTGTTAGATTTGGACACTTCATTGCAGACCTATTTAATATCTTGCTGTTTTGCTCTTTTTCTCTTTGTAAGAGTAAATTAAAATCCTGGTGATGCCACAACCAAAAAAGTTGACTGTCCGTGTGCATGTGCAGCATGACCTCGCCAGCTTCACCTCCTGACCCTGAAGTGCGTAACACCTGTTGTATACAAGTGACCACTTGCAGAAGGAGAGGACAGCAAGAAGCGCAGTTTTCAATAGTTATTTTATAGTCACAGAATATTATGGTTGTGCCCTCCAAGGGATCATGTAACATTCATTACTAATATAGTGATAGAACTGGAGCCCAAATTTAGCTTCTTTGGTTTAGAACTGGTGCGATGAGGCTAATGTTGCTGACAAACACAAGAACTCAATAGTCACCCAAATAGCCCAAATCATTTCTGTAAAAATACATCACCAAAACATCCAGGTCTTCTTTAAGGCTGTGCAGACTTGTAGATGTGGTCATGGTGTGACTTACTGTGAGCTATAAAAATGAATAAAACTGCAGGTAGACACTTTAGACAACAGGGTGTGTAACCAACCCTGGTTCTGTCTGAAATGGCTGCAGTAAGTCATGACAGTAAGGCACACTATGCTCTAAACTACGTTGGCAGGTCTGTGCAAACTTAATTAAGTGCTGGATGTGATTTCAGTGGGTTGAGAGAAGCTTTGGTGATGTATTTTTGCAGAAGCGATTTGGCCTGTTTGGGTGACTATTGAGTTCTAGTGTAAACGTAGCTCCAGTTCTAACTAAAGAGGCAAAATTTGAGATTTGGAAAATTGAGTAAATTGGATTTTTTCACCAAACTACTCCTTTAGTATGGTGTTACGGATTCCCCTGAGCAAAAGTGGCAAAGGCAAGTCATGAAGGGGCAAGTTACAACATTACAATATTGAAACAGGGGGTTTTGTAGATGATTATCACTGTTGTCAGAAGAAAACCTCATATCTCCAAAATGGTAATAGGAAAAAACCTACTTCACTTTTAATGGAAGTCAATGGAACCAGACTTTTTTCCAAGTCATTCTGGGTCATTTCTTTTAGTCCATTCATCATGAAATTTACACACAATGTAAAGGGTAACAGGTCTTTTCAAATTATGCCAAAAACTGAAAAACATCAAAAAATGGAGATACGGGGTTTTCTTCCGACAGCAGCGTTATATTTATATTTAGAACAGGAGAGCTTCAAGGTGTAATTTTGTAAATCTAACTTGTGAAAAATGCAGATATTTACGCAGATTAATGAGACGAGTCTTGATCATTCACAGGTTTATATCGTACATCGTATATTAATGCCATTTCTTTACTTTCTATGGCAAGTCGGCTAATCTGAGGCCTTTACTGCTTAGCGTAACGTATCTGGCGCCGTCTCTGGGGACAAGCTAGTCCTCTTGAGCTTCCCGAGCTAAGACTGGACCCAATGCCAGACTAAAATGAAGTCTGAAGCAAAATGCTCTACTCCAAGTCCGAGTGAATGTGGAGTCTGTGGCACATCAGCCTGCGCTAATGACTGGCACCCAGTCAGAGTAATTAGATACTAACCTTGGGCTGAGAGAGTGAATGACAAGAGAGAACGAGAGGAGAGGGCGAAACAGAGCTAGAGCAAAAGAGAGGAGAGGAGGAGGAAAGAGAGAGAGGGAGAGAGAGCAGAGGAAGGAGGAGGCCTGAGACTATAGCGGCTAATTATGATGAGTCATCCTTCACAATGCTGCCTCTTCTCCTCTGGGCTCTTGCGGAGGACGAGTGTCTGTCAGCTGCCTGACTCAAATATTTACCCTGCTGATGCAACTCTCTCCCACAGCCGCTTCCTCCCAGGCACCTTCCACACTCACATCCTCACGCATTAGCATTAGCGTTCCCCTGTATCTATTGTGTTAGCATCGATAGCTGCATTCAGATAGCAGCTTGTCTGTTGTCACTGCTCGGCAGATATTCTCAGGACAGCTGATATGAGAGAAAAGAACCGGCTCTGGTAGCACAGTGGGTGTTACGTTGGGTGCTGTTTCTTGTATTATGTTGATGTAAAATGGTTTCGGGGGGGGGAAGGCTAGCAATGTGCATTCTTTGTCCTGCACAGAATGCTAACTGTTGTAGCAGTGACAGCCTGAATTTTGATTAAATGGCAGTTCTATTTGTGTGCAAAGCGCATTTTCATTCAGCGCTGCTAACACCTGTAGCTTCGCAAAAACACAAAAGCAAGTGTGTGTCTTTTCAGCAGGCCTACGCTGCATTCAGATACGTGTCTGTTGTCATTGCTTAGGAGGTATTCTTGGCACAACTGAAATAAAAAAAAAAACAGGCTCTGGATGTTATTTTTTTTGTATTATTTTGTGTTTTAGCATTCAGGTTTCAGAAGAAGGTTCAACAATGGAGATTCTTTGCCCGATGCTAGTATTGGCTAAGCTAGCAAATAGAAAACTGCTGCAGAAAACGTAAATAGCTCCGTGGTTGTTATATTATGTGTTCTTGTATTATGTTGACTTCAAATAGTTTTGGGGGGAAAGGCCAGCAAAATTCATTCTTTGTTATGGGCAGAATGCTAACAGTTGCAGAAGTTACTGAATTTTGATTAAATGGCGGTTCTATTTGTGTGCAAATCACATTTTCATCAGCGCTGCTAACACCTGTAGCTTGTGAAAACACAAAAGCACTAGCAGGCCTATACAGCATTCAGATAAAGGTCTTTTAGATTTTCTTGGGACAACTAATATGAAATCACGCTCTGATAGTGCAGCTGGGTGGTGTAGAGTGAATTTTGATTAAGTAACAGTACAATTTATGTAGAAATCTCATTTTCACTCTGCACTGCTAACACCAGTCTCAGATAACAGACAGTTTAGGGCCAATTCTGGCTTTCCTATGTGAGTGTTGGTTGACTACTGGGTAAATGCTAGGCATGTGGGCCAGAATAGGGCCAGATCCCTCGTGTCTACATTCGTGGGGCAATTCTGGCATGAATGTTGTGAACCAACAATATAGTTGGGCCAGATTGGGGCCAGATTTGGGCCATATCCTTTAGTTCTACTCACTTTACAGTGTGTGGGCCAGATCTGGGCCAAGGACCCAGAGGTATATTCGGCCAGAACAAACCAAGGATGTGGCCCACCAGTGGGCCAGACAAATTTTGCTAACTGGTGTAGCACAAAAGCAAGTCTCTTTAGGATTGCACTGCAATCAGATGCAAGAGTGTTGTTGTTACTTTGGAGATATTCTTGGATCAAGTGTTGTGAAAGAAAACAGACTCTGATAGCACAGTTAGGTTTGGGAAGAAGACTTAGCGATATGGATTCTTTGCCGAATGCTAATAGTCATAGCATTGGCTAGGCTAGCAAGTAGAAAAGTGGTAGAGCAAGTTTTGATTAAGTGGCCGTTCTTTTTATGTGGAAATCACATTTTAACTCAGCACTGCTGACGCCTGTAGCTTCACAAAAACACAAATACTGCCTTCAAGTACCGGCATGTTGTCATTACTTGGGAATATTCTTGAGACGACTGATATGAAATAAAAGAAGGCTCTGTTAGCACAGTACATGTTCTATTAGATGTTATTTCAGGTATTATATTGATGTAAAATGGTTTTGGGGTGAAAGTTTAGCGTGTAAATGGACAGAATGCTAACAGTTGTAGCAGTGGTTGGTAGAAAACTTGTTTCCAGTGAAATCTGATTAAGTGGCCGCTCGATTTGTATGTGGAAATCGTACTTTCACTCTGCATTGCTAACACTTGTAGCATTGCAAAAACAGAGCTGCCTCTCTCTTGTAGGCCTTGACGTTGCGCAGTATTTCAGCATGCTACTTTAAAATGCTGTGGTTTTGCTGAATTAATTATTAAAGATGTTCTGGTTGATTTTTTGATGAGGTATTTTGATGTTGTTGTCAAGGAGATTTTTCAATTTAAGTGTTCGGTGCGCTTTGAAAGAATATGCACTTTGAAAAACTGGCAAGAGGACGCAACAAATTACACTTAATTCATGCTTTGTATGGCATTTTACTCTGTCATTTACTCCTCTGTGATGGTCGTTTTCTGCATGTTGATTTTGTATGTTGATGACTGCTGCTTTCATTGGCCATCTCAGTGGAGGGGGCGGAGTAAGGGGTGTGGAGATGGTGCCATAGTGAAAAGCTCAACAATGGCTGTTATTGAGTACAGTCCACACATTTTAAAGTTGTATTCACTGATACAATCAATAAATCGTGATCATACACCAGTCACGCATATCATTACACAGCAATGTTTAGTGTAGAAATCTTTGTAAGTAGCTTTAGTTGACTTCAAGATAATGCTAATTTCTGTTAGCTTCCTGTTAAGATATTATTTTAAATCAGATATCTACCTGAAACTCTGACATGTGAGGCTCGTAACAGACATTAAAGTAACATCATCAGATATTACACTTTGGATGTGTTGTATTTAAAGTCTCTGAATTTTATCGGAGCCTGTTAGCCTGTTAGCTTACTCAACTGAGGACAGAATATGGTCCAGTTGGCCCACAGAAAGACTACTAAAATTAATGAAAAAGAATCTGCTGAATGAGTACACGTACATAGAAATGTAATGTTTGTAAGCTGTGACATTATGTCACTGTTTTGACCAACATACCAGCACCCAAAACACAACATATGCTAGTTTTGCTGATGACCAGCATCCAAAACACTGGAGACCAGCAATGGTCTGTGCTGATTTTTTTCTAGCAGGGAGATACAATGATAAGTAACATTTATGTGAACTGGCAAGGAAAATGTTTTGTTTACTGTGTCTCCTTTAATACACACTGCACTAAGGTAGTAAACTGTCACTGGGGCAGTGCCTCTCTTGTCACTGGGGTGGGACCCTCAAGGGTACATCTCAGTACCTTTAGTCAGGGAACATAATTGTACCATAATCCATTGAAATGATATTTTCTAAGTTGTATTGACTCCACACGCCCCGTCTTGTCTCCAGGCTTTTCATTTTATTGTTCTGTTTTAAAACATTGCGTTATGAAAAAGTACATATGCATACTTTTCCACTGGGAAAAACTTATTTAAGATACACAATTGGACCTTAAAACCATTGTTGTACCTCTGAGTGAACATTTACATTGTATTTACCTTGATAAATGAAAAATGTACCTTCACAGAACCTAACAGTGTGTATATCACGTCTGTCTGATTAAGTCATATTACAAACTATAAATCCATATTTAGCTGTTTTTTTTCTGCCTGAAACCGAACGGATGATATTTTCTAAACAGCACTCATCAGTTAAAGAGAGCCACATGTTCATTAGCACCAAATGAATAGGCACCCAGGTATCCACACAGCAGGAGGTAAAAAGCAGAAACAGGGAGACTGAGCAGAGAGTCATTAAAGAAAGACAAAGCTGAGACAGGGACGCAGTTGCCAGCAGACATTACGGCAGCAGTATCTGACCGAAAGCTGGTGAGACTGGGGCATGGCCAGAACTTACAGAGTCATATCTGCTGCAGTTTTTTCCTCTGGTGGACAATAACTGGTTTCATTCACTCAGTTCAGTGTGCTTAATTTTGTGTTGTTCTGGGTGTTTTCAAATGCAAATACTTTTACTCAAGTATATTTAGAGGAATCTATTCTTTGGATAGCTCCTGAACTGCTTTACTCTTCTTCACATCTCTCATTTTGGACATTCTGCATTATATTTTAGACCAAAAAAGAAAAATCAAGCCTAAAAAATGTGACTTCCTCTGCTGATAGATGCTGGATGTGCATTTCTATTGGGAACTCAGTATTAGAGGAGTTTTTGGTCCTGATACTGTTTTTACTCGAGTTAAATTGGCAGCCAGTTTTGCTTTGAGTCATTATTTTATTGAGGTAACAAGACTTTTACAGGAGTGTTGTTTTTAGTTCATTATGTTCTCTCACTTATGGGGCGTTAGCTGAAGGCCAACTCCTTTCCTCACTACATTCAGAGACAATCGTTGTACATGCTTGCATGGTAGCATCAGTCATGTCAGAGTGTAGCTAGATTAGTCTCGTGGGTTCATAGGTGATCATGTAACAAGAACATCTGGGGAAATTTATGAGAAATTTGGGCAAAATGTGGGTGTGAACGAACACTTATTAGCACAGGAATAAACAAATAGTGTGCTCAGACTATGAGCCTGTCGTTGGCACATGGGCGGAACATAAGTTAGCATGATGGAAAAACTCTGAAGAAAACGAATTAAACATATAGATGTGTATTGAGTTACATGCAGTAAAAATAAACATTACATCTTTACAGGTGAAAATAGTAGTAGTCTATTAATAGTAGTCGCTAGCTTGTTTTTATGTTGTTATTGTAGGTTTTAGAGGGGACATATCCTTGTTAGCGCTGCAGTCTAGCACCAGACATTTGTGCCCAGATGTGTATTCTTGTTACAAGATCACATCTGGCCCCCGAAAACTACAGCTAAAAGAATGTGGACAGACTGGAACTGCAAATTAAAATGAATAAAAGAACATAAATTTGACAGTGTTGGAATTCATGCAATTTATTTTCTTACTTTAGACGTCAAAGTACGTGTCATTCAATAACAACTTTCAAAGACTAAGTAGTCAGTCTTAGCATCTGTGAGCCAATTAGCATGCTCGTTTCTAGATCTAGACTACTGATTGGCTGTCTAAATGACCTCCTTTAGTCTGTAATCCATTGTGTTTGGTAAACATTCCCACTTCCAGCACTTTTTTCACAGTTTTCTAGTTTAAGCCACGCCCACATTCCTATTGTAATTTTAAAGGAGGTGTTGAAAAAAGTATTGTTCAGGAATCATAATATCGGCTTTGGTGTGGATGAATGAACGATACCCTGTCTTAATTAGAGAACCTCTGTCCATGTCTTTATCTACAGAAGCTTCTTCTGTTGGGTAAAGTCTTCAAGGTTTCTTCGCGCCACTATAGCAAAATGTTTCTTGCCATTGTCGTCCTGGGCCGGCTCATTAGGGGTCAGGGCCTGGTCTCTATAAAGCTGCTTTGTGGCAGTGTCTATTGTGAAAAACACTTTACAAAAACTACAAAGGCTGAACCGCAGCAGTAATGGGCAATCATGCCATATGGGAGATTAATGATGTGAATGGAGAGATTTAATACATTTTGGAGGATTTCTTGCTATATTGTGAGACAGTGGTGGAGATGAGCTAAGCTCATCTAAATGGCTGGCACTGGAAGGCAAGCGTTCAGCTTTTGCAATGTTTTAGCTTAAAGGAAATGAGCAAGGCTGGGATGCTTTATTTGTCTGTTCAGGCAGTTTAGAAATGCCCCACTAGGGAAGGGAGAGAGAGAGAGAGAGAGAGAGAGAGATGCATGATAAGGCAGTGCAAAGGCATCTGCGTCCACATTTTCAGCATCATTGAGTCACGCTAACTTAGTTTTTTCATTTTTTATGGCTAGGATTACAGTATCCAAAGGTTTTGCTGCTTAATTTCTAGATATTTTGTTGGTTTATTGGTTTGTAATTGTTTTGCAGTGTTAAAGTGATAGATACATTTGCTTCTCTGCTTTTGCACTGGAGCTACAAGGCTAATGTAACAAGTAATGGAAGCTTATGTACACCAATTAGCATCAAACTAACTGCCTTAAACCACACTGAGTTGTTAAGCAATTGCAATTAGACTTGAGCGTGTGGTTTGTGACACTGTATGACGTCTATAAAAGTGGACAAAACCTTGAATTGTGTCCGTTTTTTTGTCCACATGAGTGGCGTGTGAAAAAAGGTGTTTTTAGATTTTTGAAAAATGTAAAACAAGTCAAAGTTATGACAAGTAAAATGAAGAAATATTCACAATTTCTAGATTACTATTCAAATTTAAGCAAATTTGTGTGGATGTTAAAGCCTTTTGTACAAAAAGTCCAGGCCAGCTTGAGCACACGCTGTCATTAAAGCAAGAGGGGGAAACTTATTATGAACAAATTCTGAAATTCATGCCAATATTGAAATTATTACGCTGATAATATAATTGCAGAATGACAAATTTTGTATTAAATTAGAAAAGAATGCAAAACAGAAGAATTTTCATCAGTGATCTCAGAAACTTTGACTTGTACTAAATACAAAATGTCAATCATATTTCTATAAGAAAACAATTGTGTTCAAAAATAGTGAAATCCTCCTCCGTGTTGGATGAGCGACTAAAGAAAAGGTATCCTCGATATTGATTGTTCACCTGTGGATGACCTATGGCGCTCTTTCGAAGGCGCACAGCTGAAAAATTGATGGTTTGCCAGTTGCAACACGCATTGCGCCAGCTAGAGGAGTGCTTTTCAGTCGCGATGCACACTTGAGAGAGCTTGAAATCACCCCATACTGCAGGAGTTGTTTTCAGAAGCTAGCATGAAAGTGCATGCTAAGTCATCTGGGCCCAGTTAGGTCTAGCTTTGCTCTAATTGCATGTGAAATCTTTCCCCTGTACCACTTTCATGCATGCTGTGGCCCTTAGACACTTCAAGCACATGGCTTAAGTTGAGTCTACAGGCTCTGCGCTTACTCAAGTATGCATAAGCACCAAAATCAAATATGCAGACATTTACATAGTAAATTAAGCAGGCATACTGAGGTTCAGTATGATCTGAGGTGAGAATGAACAGCAAAATACCTAGTCTCTATATTATTACTGCAATATGTCATCAGTAATTTAGTGCCTTTCTTCTGGAATCTGTTCTATATGATTATCTTGTACTTAGACATTCTAAGTAATTGGACTGTGCTGTGTGAATAATGTCTGAACAGAGATGTGCTTAATTTGAAAATTAGTTCTGGTTAATATTAAACAATATAGACTGCATTTTAGACCAGTTTTGTATCCATTGACCTTCCATACAGACACTCTTTGTAGGTACAGCAACTGACTGCGGCTCATCTGCACATATGCTCACATATTGATCACCCCCTGTACCACTATAGGACCAACACTGACCAGAGATTACACACTGCTAGGTTGAGAGTGGTCCACCACGTATAAACGTCCAGCTGAGAGCACCTCTGTGGTCAGAAACAGACTGGACAGAGTATGGCCAACACAATGCTTCAACAGATGGGCTACAGTCTCTAACTATACATCAGCATGGTGGAACTACAAGGTAGGAGTTTTTAATGAAAGGGCCAGTAAAAGCATTTTTCAACTGAACAAAGTAACAGAACCTTTGGCAATTAACTGGAACTGGGCTGTTTCCATTTCCCATTGGCCCAGTACCAAAGTTTTGGTTTAAGATTGGCACCTACAGGACTTAATGATCCCAATGAGCCTCAAAGAATGTTCTCATCTGTCTTTGGTAAGACTTGCAGATGAAGCCAACGACAGCTAACAACAGCTTAGCGACAGCTTAGTGACTTTATCTTGCCCTGGAAGAGTAAAGAATTTGCTAGCCTGCTAAGCTGGTGTGCTGGTCAACCAGCTCAGTTCTATGCTGGTCATTTCTGGTTTATGGTGGTGTAGTCTGGTCTGGTGCTGGTTTAGCTGGTTACCCAGCATGGGCATGCTGGTTGAACAGCATACCAGCATCCAAAACACAACATATGCTGGTTTTGCTGTTGACCAGCCATGCTGGTCTATGCTGGTTATTCTAGCAGGCACACAACCAATAAATGCACCAGAGTGTAAAACGGGGTGGTATGTTGATGAGTCGATCACTATTTTTAGAATTTTTTTGCTAAGCAACCTGTTAGGAAACTAAGAGTAACAATATTAGCATTTATGCTAACATCCAAAGAGTGTTTTTGTTCATATTTTCACTCTTGATAGAGGAAAATATGGTCACACTTTATTTGGATGGTCCCGTATAGATGCTCCACAGATACTTAAATCATTAACAAACCTTCTGGTGATGTTGAGTTGTTCATCAACAGCATTAGGGTTAGGGTTAGTGTTAGGGTTAGGACTAGATATTATTAAATATTCCCCAGCTTTTTGTTCGAATTTTCCCGTTCCACCTTAACTGGTGCAGAAGTTACATTCTGGCGCTTCAGGCGTCAGAACTGCTGGACTATTTAAGGTGGAACGGCAAAGTTACCGAGACATTAGCATGCTATTAGCGATTTTTTATGCTTGTTATGAAGAAAGCGGCCATAATACATTGAAACGACATTAAACTAAGATAATACAGTGGTTATCGTAATTTTTAACAGAGAAAATTCTCATATTTGTGAGTTTCTTTGGTCGCTTTGCGCAGCCATCTTGCTGGTTTTTCTTTTTTCTCATAACTCTCCGTTTGGAGTGTTACTCTGAAAAACCCCCATTTGGAGGGTCATGTAGCCCTAACACTAAACCGTACCCCTCTATCTCAACTGTTTGTGGGACATCCTACCCCTAGATATGAATAAAACAGAGGGGTAAGGGCTAAGTGGTAGGGGTGAGGGGTGAAATGGGATTGGGCCTAAATAAACTCTTTCACACTGAACTTGAAGTTCGGTTGCCTTTAATGGATATTTAGTTGACTGTTGCTTATAGACAGACTGAGCATTTGCAAAGCATCTGCAGTGGACCCTCCAAATAAAGTGTTAGTGAAAATATGAGCTTTGCTTGGTTCTACACATGATTCTGTGTAACAGGCATTTGTGTGAGAGTGAAAACGCGGTTACTTTGTTTCATATCCACCAGTAAGTTAAGCTAAGTATAGCAAGCAACAAATGAGACACTTTAGAACGGCATAAAATGACCACAAGGACAAAAGCTTTTTAATGACGGGTCCAGCTGTCCTTTACGGAGGTGAAAATGAACTACAGAACCGTAAGTTCCGCTGATTCCTGTTTGGGTCAGTCGGTTGGGCGAAGGAGACACACACACACACACTTTAGAGGGGGTGTATGTTTTCTTTGGCAGTAAGCGTGCCTCGTTCAGTTCACAATGCTATTATGTAATGGATAGCAAGGACGGCTCCTGCGAGTGGCTGTCCTCTATGAGCTGTCCTCAGGCTAAATGATTCAGCAGCTCCACACCAGCACCATAATGAGCACTGCTGCTGCTGCAGGACAACAAAACACTGCTCATACATACACGGCAAACAAGCCTGAGTGAGGGAGCGAGATAGGGAGAGAGTGACATAAGGAATTAGTGAGATAGAGCAGTGTGAGGGAGGGAGGGAGTGAGACAATGAGTGAGTGAGATAGTATGTGTGAGTGAGTGAGATAGGAAGGGAGGAAGTGAGATAGAGATCAAGAGTGACTCAAAGTGAGAAGGAGAGTGAGTGAGTGAAATAGGGTATGACTGAATGAGGAGGATGTGAGTTAGTCAGATAGTGAGATAATATGTGAGTGAGCCAGTGAGATAATGAGTTTCAGTGAATGAGCGAGTGAGATAGTGAGTATGAATGAGTGAGAGAGACAGTGAGTGAGATAATGAGTGAAAGACATGAAGAATGAGTGGAATAGTGAATGAGTGAATGAGAAAGTGAATGAGTGGAGTGAGGAGAGTGAGTAAATGATTGACAGTCAATAAATGAGAGTGAGATAGTAAATGAGTAAGTGAGATGTGCGATACAGTGAGTGAGTGAGAGTGAGACAATGAGTTAGCGAGGAGAGTCAGATAGTAAATGAGTGAGTGAGATGAGCGAGACAGTGAGTGAGAATAAGTGAGACGGATTGAATGAGATAATGAGTGAGCGTGAGTGAGACAATAAGTTGGTGAGAAGGAGAGTGAAATAGTAAATGAATGAGAGATGAGTTAGTGAGGAGAATGAGATAGTAAATGAGTGAGATGAGATAGTGAGGAGAGTGAGATAGTGAATGACTGAGTGAGATGAGATAGTGGTGAGAGTGAGATAGTAAATGAATGAGTGAGATGAGTTATGAGGAGAGTGAGATAGTAAATGAATGAGTGAGATGAGTGAGGAGAATGAGATAGTAAATGAATGAGTGAGATGTGGTAGTGAGGAGAGTGAGAGAGTAAATGAATGAGTGAGATGGGTTAGTAAAGAGAGTGAGAGTAAATGAATGAGTGAGATGAGTTAGTGAGGAGTGTGAGAGAGTAAATGAATGAGTGAGATAATGAGTTAGTAAGAAGGAGAGTGAGTGACACAGTGAGTGAGTCAGAGAAAGAGTTAGTGAGATAGAGAGTGAGTGAGGCAGTGATTGAGTGAGTGAGTGTAATAGTGAGATAATACGTTGGTGAGAAGGAGAATGAGTGAGAGTGAATAAGTGAGTAATTTGATAGGTGTGTGTGCTTTGGTCGAGTGTTTGATGAAGTTGATGTGTGACAGTGTGTGTGTGTGTGTGTGTGTGTGTGTATGTAATCTCACATTCAGTTAAATCCTTTGATGTGTGCAAACAGAGTGTAGAAGTGTCTGTGATGGTGTCAGTAGAGGATCAATCAGCCCTCAGCGCTGCAGCGCACGGCTGCGTTTTCCAGAAGCTTCTCTGCATAATGATGATGGTTCTACAGCAGAGAGAAATCAGTGTGAACACACACTTTCTGCTGGGCGACAGTGATTTTACAACTGCAGAGCAGTTCAGCATCAGCGTTCAGGATTTTTCTTGGCAACGTAGAATGAACTTGTACTCATGCGGCCCAACCACCGACATGCATAATACAATATTTAAAAGACACAAAAGGCGCTATCTGAGGTATTTTCATGGGAACCAAGTGGGTCAGCTCTATTTTAAGCATTTTACCATGCGCACGCTTAAGAGAAACTGTTTTGAACCTTTACATAATTAATTACATCATTTGTTATGTAATAAATTACTTTTACGTTCCATTTATATTCTGTAAAAGCAGATTCAAGTTTGCACTTAGATCTTTTCCATTTATTTCGATGTGATAAAATTACGAAAATATGGATAAACTGTGATGTGTTTATGTACCGCAAAAGCATCCGTTCAGGCCTGTCCATTCTTGCTACAATTAATTGCATTTTGCACATTTTCAGTATAATACTTATTAATATTCAGTACCATTTTTTTCAGTACAATATCAGAAGGGAGATCCAGTAGCAGCCAGTTTAAAGCCGAGTTGGGTTTTTGGCCTGTTAAGAGGAACTGATCGCACAAAAAAATAGCCAACAACGGTTCATGCCCAAGCACCAAGGCTGTAAATGTGACCAGATTAACTTGAGCACTTTAATGTTGTTTACAATAAGAGCCAAATGTGGTCATTAAAAAACATTCAATGTTATTCAGTGTTGTGTTAGAGCCAAGCCACTGGTGGAGCGCGTCGACATTTTATAGTTATAAACACAGACATTTGAAACTGTGAATTTGCGCTGTGTATACAATTTTACACTCTTTCAGTAAACAGATTTGAACTTATTACCTTGCTCTGGATGCACCACTGCATTCAGAACAGCATGAGGGTGAGTAAGAGGAGGCGGGAGAGCTGCTTGATGTGGGAACAGTGTGTGTACGGTAGTCTGTGAGAGCAAGCAAGAAGTCTGATGTGGATGGAATTGATACTGTACTGTACGGAATAAATATTGGGGTCATTTCAACATTCCAGAATCGTGATTACATGAGATAATGAGAGCATGAGATAATGAGCGAGTGAGTGAGTGAATGAGAATAAGTTAGTAAGATGGACAGAGTGAGTGAGATAATGAGTAAGACAGTCAGTTAGTGAGATGGTGACTGAGGTAATAAGATATTGAGATATTGAGTGAGACAATGAGTGAGATAATGAGTAAATGAAATAATGAGTTAGTGATATGCTGAGTTAGAGTGAGATAATGATAATGAGATAATGAGTTAATGAGTTGTAAAATAGTGAGATAATGAGTATAGTAATGAATTAGTGAGATGGTGAGTGAGATAATGAGTGAGTGAAATAATTAGTGTGATGGAGAGTGAGACAGTGAGTGAGATAATGGGTAAATGATATAATGAGTTAGTGGTATGGTGAGTTAGACTGAAATAGAAAATGATAATGATAATGAGTTAATGAGATAGAGATTATCACAGTGAAATACTGAGATAATGAGTATAGTAATGAGTTAGTGAGGTGGTGAGTGAGATATTAAAATTGAGCAAGATAGTGTGCTGGAGTGAGACAGTGAGTGAGATAATGAGTGAATGAGATAATGGGTTTGTGAGTTAATGAGTATAATAATGAGTTAGTGAGATGGAGATTGAGATAGTGAGCGAGTGAGTGAGTGAGTGAAAAGGTTGAGTGAGAAAAAGAGTTAATGTGAAGAAGACTGAGATAATGAGATAATGAGTGTGTGAATTAATGTGTGAGACCGAGATAGTGAAATAATAAGTGAGTGAGACAATGAGTGAGCACAATAATACGTTAGTAAGATGAAGAATGAGAGAGTTAGTGAAATAGAGAGTAAGCTAGTGAGCGAGATGATGAGTTAGTGAGTGAGATAGGGAGAGATAGAGTGGGTGAGTGAGTGAATAGGTGAGAGAATGAGTGAGATGATGCGTGAGTGAAATAGGAAGTGAATGAGTGAGATAATGAGTTAGTTAGATAGTAGATTTAGAAATGGATATTTTGCCAAAACTAGAAAAAATACACATTTATTGCATTTTGCAAGCTAACTGGTCATATCTTGTTATTTTCTGTACACAAAACAAGACTACATACAATAATAACTTCATCAAATTCAAATTATCATAACAAATCTCCTCTTCTACTTACAAACGTGGACTGAAAGTTTAGCATTTGCACATTCCAGGCTTTTTAATAAGGAATGAGCAAAAAATTATATCAAAATTACACCACATCTTTGTCATCGACTGAGGCCTGTAGAGGATAAAGCTGCTGGTCAGTGTTCGGATGCTGCCGTGTTTCTCCTGCCCAGGGCCGAGGGGCTACACAGGGGCCTCACAGGGCTGAGGAGTGTGTGAAAGTTGAAGATTCTTCTGCTGATGGAGTGTAAGGGCCTGTAGAGCGGTTTCATCAAATCTTTATGCTGTTTGCTGCTCAAGGCTGTAGACCTTGTTTTTTAAATCCAATGGTCAATATTTTTCAGGCACTGCTATTTTGCTGGACTGTAGTGAGGAGAGTATGTGGCCAGGTTAGCCGGGTCTCGGATTACTGCACAGGCTTTTATTGTGGTGATGGTCAAATGCTCAATGTTACGGTCTTTGCAATTCTCTGTATATGGCCTGGCTGACCAGAGAGGCTGATCTCAATGGCCTACCATTGCATTACCTCAGTTTATTGCTTGAACTACCATTATATGCACTTCTTGCTGACTGGTGTGTGTGTATATATATATATATATATATATATATATATATATATATATATATATAGCATGATGATATGTGTGAGTGCTATTTTTTAGCACCAGGTGTTTCCAGTTTCAGATTTCATAAAAAAATAAATACATTCATTGCTGGAGAAAGAAAACACCTGCTGTCAATACTTATATAAGGATTCTCTAATGGAATGACCAGCTCCCTGGATATCGATTGTTCTGTATTGATCTGTCCATACGTTATTGCAGCATATTACAAAATCCCCTGAAAACAGCACCTCAGGTATAGCCCTGTACTTACAAGCAGTGAACACATCTCATCATGTTCTACTGAAAGTAGTTTTGCTCTGACTGTAATGTTGTTTTTGTTCATAGGCTTCTCAGTGGCAGCAGTTTCTGGATTGGGCCTGTAAAAGATGCTGAGCGCTTAAGGCAAGAAACTGCTTAGCCGTAAAATCTGGTGTTTTTGTCGCAAAGAGAAAAGCTTAGCATGGAACAGGAGTGTATCAGTGTGTCCTGGGGTTCCTGAGCTAGCTTCCTCTTGTCTGTAAACAGAAGAGGGACACATGGTATCAGAAGAATAAGGACACTCCAACATTTAACTGATCTGACACCAGTGCTCTGTCAGAACTCCTATTGCGTGGTAGAAACGTACATAAAGACAAATATATAAAAGAGGTTGTGTGACTATTAATTAGTCAAAAAGTCATTCAAAAATTAGTTAACTAATCAACTAGTCGTCATTACTATATTTTTAAAAAGTGAGTGTTCTATTTTAAAAGTGCTATTCTGTTTTAAGAAGTTATTCCTGAATTTAGTTTGAAACCGTAGGTAGTAAGTTTGCAGTGCATTTGTCAGCTGCTTTTTCACTTTATATGGCAGATTGTTATGGGTATGTTGCACTAAATGATCTGTGATGGGTCGATTTGCGTGTCAGACCAGTGGCTCTTTCCTATCAGAGATGACAATTCTCAAAACATACCTGGTCTGGCTTATAAGCAGTATGCAAAACACCCCGTGATATTTGGGGGGTTGACTGGCTGCTAGCTTACTTAGGTCCAGTGGCAGCAAAATGTTTGGTTTAACAGTTCTTATGTAGATGCTCTGTTCTAGTTTGGTGCTCTTCCTCACTTTTTTTACACATCTCCTCTTTTGTCTTCAGTCTGAGAAGTGAATTCACTCTTTCCACCAATCTCTTACGGCAATACGGCACTATTGTATTACTGTAAGCTTTGTAAGCTTGTAAGGTTTTTCAGAGGTGCCCCAGGCATAGCTAGAGTTGCTAGGCTATGATGCATCAACTGAGTGAACCAGTTTGCTACAGCGCCACCTAGGGCGGGGCGATAAAACGATAATGATAATTATCACGATATAACTTTCCTCAGTCGAAATATAACTAACTGTACCTGTACTGTCCTAAAGTGAACTCACCTCTTTCCTAACATCCTAACCAGCTTTAGCAGCGTTAAATCACGTCTGCTCCTCACAACTGCAGCACGTTTACAGCACTCAAACAGTCATATTTTAGTATTAGTGACAAGCAACAAAAGTAAAAGAAAGAGCACTGATTTAAATGAAAGTAACTGAAATTGTGTGTGAGGCATTGGAGAGCGGGAGAGCGCTATCTTTCCAGGCTAGCTGTTTTTAGCAGCTGGCTAACTTGAAGCAGCGCTCCGTCACTCGCACAGCACGGCACATTGATGATACTGTAGATCAGACAAGACACAAAAGCACTGATTTCAGTTTAAGCGTAGCTAAAAGCAGGACTCTGTCGGGTGTGAGAGAATCACACTGCAGTTAATGCTTTTACACAGCGAGCATCAGATATATTGCAGTTCTTCCATCCCTCAAAACATTATGATAGAATAGAGAAATCCAGTCGTCTGCTAGCTGGTGTTTGAATACTGTGATGTGCTCTGATATGGAGGTGGTAGGACTGATGACAGTAAGGCGGTGGGATCCATCACTGACGAACCGAGCCAGCTAATGTTTGCTGTTCATACTAAGTTGATGTTGTTGAGAAACTGAACAGTTTAGCACTCGTCACCAGACAGCTAAACTAATCTGTTTTCTTTCTTAAATTATGAACATTACAAAATTTGCGTTTGAAACCAGCCAACCAGAAACCTTCTCCCACTCTCACATGACAGATTTGTGAAATGTTCCACTGTTTGTCAAGTTCTGATGATAAATGATGTTTAAAACAGCAACTGACCACTCAGGAGCAGAAATCAGCCTTCAAACGTAAAATAAATAATGATTTTACATTTATCACGATATGTATCGATATCAAATGACATGAATAATGTTATTGTGATAACATTTTTGCCCATATCGACCCCCCCCCCTCCAGCACCACCCTGAGGCAGAGCAGTCCAGCATCTTTATTTAGTTAAGAATACCAAAGACAGAAGCTCACTGATTGTGGGTGAAGCAGCTGAACAGTGAGCTTTCCCTGTATTTGTATTTGAGCGTCTATTTTCCTGAACGGGCAGCACAACGTCATAATAAGTTTATTTTCAAGGACTTTCCAGAATTTTGATTTCGGGACATTCAGGGGGGCCCTAGGAGTTAATTAAGGGGTCCCCGATCCCCTGTATTTCACACTTTGCTTTTGAGCCTGTATTTCAGTGCAGTTCTACGCAGCTTGCAGTGGAACTGGTTTCATCTCAAGAAGTAGTTCCACACTAACAAAGTAATTTGGGGCTTTGAACTGATTTCTCTCCTCCTGCCTGTTCATGGCAGTTTTTATCACCACTGTATTTCAGACACTGTCCTTGACTAGTCGCCTGTTGGCCTACTTTTATTATATATTGGAGGCTGATGTACCATAGAGATGTTCATACACCAATGTTATATGATTATGTTTTTGTTTTGCTCTGAACAATTTTATATGTCGAACATGAAGAAATATGACGGATACCAGGTCAGAATAAGGTTAGCATTGGTATTCCTACAAAAAGCTATGCGAAATAGTGTCCTGGGTTGACATTGCCTGAGCAGGATAGAGCAAAACATCGTGGCTGTTGCAGTATTTCGAGCTACAGTCCTCAGAGGCATCTTTAGGAATTAAACTGTGGACTTTTTAGGTTCTGACAGACCAGTTTGGGTCTTTCTTGCTCTGGTCATTTCCAGAGGGTGGAACTATTTCAAAGAAGCCAGATAGAAGAGGAAGAGGGGTGAAGTCATCCTGTATTGCCTGCACCAAAAGGAATTTGATTTAAAGCAGTGACTTCTGGCCAAGTGCAGTTGGTTCAGTTCAGAATGAAACAGCACAGTAGAAGGACTTGACTTGGCTAATATCTACAGCATTGGTGTAGGTGGTGGCCTGATAGCCATACAGAAGAGTGAAATCATCCTTTACGAATCATCCGTAGTTCCAGGCTGAAGCTCAGCTGCTCATGCACTTTGACATTGTGACTGTTCAAATACAGCCTTTAAATGGCAAATTGGAAAAAAAGATCATCAATTAATCATTATTAACTAGATAAAAATGTAATTGTGATTCATTTGAATCATTTGGCATCCGTGAGTTTGTTTACATGCACTTAATAATCCGATAACTGCAGAAAATTCAGATTTTGTCAGTAATCTGATCAGCACGTTTACATGCACTTGAGTAATCAGATAATGAAAAACTCTGGGTCTACATGAGTCAGACAGTAATCGGATTTCTGTTTTGCAACCAGCCAATAAACTCACAGAAGAAGATGTAAACATAACATAAACTCAAACTTTATGCCACGGCTTTTATTTCAAAACATCGACCCACTTTACCTGAAAATATGAACATACATCATCTAGAAGATGGAGAATATTTAAATCCTTCATTTCGTCAAGCATGTTTTTGGTTTCAGCGTCGCTCCAAAACTGTTTTGCTGTGTCTCGCAGCAACACTGCTCGTTTATTTGCGGTAGTGTCATCTGTTTTCACACATGCGCAGACTGAGAATCCGAAAGAAATCAGAGTAAGAGTTCACATGCACTGAGAAATCTGATTACTGAGCTAAAATCCAGCTCTCTTTTTTGGATTTCTTAATCAGATTTCTAGACCTTACTCTGATCTATCAGAGTATGGTGTTTACATGACCATTTGAATAATCAGATAACTGCAGAAATCAGACTAGGATCAGATTATTGAGTGCATGTAAACTTGCTCAGTGTTTGAAAACAGTGGCACTCAACCTAAATTGAATAGGTCACAAAATTGTGAGCCTCAAAATGTAGGCTAGCTATCATCATTGTTTAGCACTGCTAACATGGTCAGAATGATGGAAGTCATCATTCTTCTATGACTAATGATGAAAAAAAAATACTTGGTCGAAACTAAAATGTGAACACTGGACAGAAAGTGCAGTGCAGACAATGGAAACAGTTTACATAAAATAAACTTACTAAAATGAGCACAGTTTCTAGGCTACAGTATGTGTATGTATGTCAATTATTTATTGACAGTGTGTCAATAAATATCATTGTTTATTTTGTTTTCTGTGCACTTTGGGTCTCTTGGGTCTTTTGAGAATTTTTGGTCATTTCAAAAACTGTGGCTACAGATGGTTGCAAGCTCACTGTTTTATTGTACACCCTCAGAAATAAAGGTACTAAAATGTCACTGGGGCAGTCCCCCCTCCTGTCACAGGGGTGGAACCCTCAAGGGTACATCTCAGTACCTTTAGTCAGGGAACATAATTGTACCATAAACCATTGAAATGATATTTTCTAGGTTGTATTGACTCCACACGCCCCGTCTCGTCTCCAGGCTTTTTATTTTACTGTTCTGTTTTGACATAGTAAGTTATGAAAAGGTACAAATACATACTTTTCGTCTGTACAAACTTATTTAAGGTGCATTATTGGACCTTAAAACCACTGTTGTACCTTTGAGGTACATTTACATTGTTTGTACCTTTATAAACGAAAAATGTGCAAAGAACCTTTTATAACTAACAGTGTATTTTGCTTATCAGGGATGTCAAACATGTAGTGGAGAGGTTCTTGGGTGTTGTATCCCCTCTTAAACCTCAAGATGAACAGTGACGAAACATCAGCTGTCTAATGTTCCTCATAGTATTTATGAAGTAGTTCCACTCTTGATCCGCTACAGCTCTGTTCGCTTGTGTCTACACAAGAGAGTGAAGCTAAGCACTATTTAATCACTAATACTCATATTTATTGCAATTAAAATGCATTGTGAAGTCTTACCTATTGATGCTTCATTGAAGGCCGATAAGCTAAAAGCTAAAAAATTTGTTTTGTTTTGGGATTTTTGTGGCATTTTCCCAATTTTTTGTACATCTGTAATTATGACAAAACCTTATATCTCTGTAGAGGAGGCTTCACAGGGGAAGGAAATACATGTTACTGTATGTTAATTTAACGAAAGTTTATTCTATTTTTTGTATTGGTTGGTCCATTTGTTGGTCACAGAGCAGCTGTCACATTCAAAAGGAGTTACAAGATTTGTACATGATATGGACAGTTAGCATTTTTGAAATTAGCATTTTGGCTAAGTGTAGTGTAGTTATGTGATTAGCCTGCTTCAGCACCAGTGCAGTCACATCCCACACCAGCCTATTCTCTTCATGTAATATTGAGCCTCACTAGAGACCCCAGATTCATAATTCAGACTCCGAGTTTAAGATGTGTCTGCTATGAAATATGGAGGCCGTGTTGTGGTGGTGGGTTTTACCTGACTGAACTGCTAATGCAGACTGGGGTCTTATCCAGAGGCCCAGCCAAAGCATTTTCTGTTCAAATAAAAAATGCAGAAGAAAAGGAAAGGAAAGAAAAGAAAAGAGCTTAGCGGTGCCAGGAATTCAAGTGGGTCAGGACCAGATTAAATAAAAGAAGTAAAGAAGAGTGAAGAAACACAAGCAGTTTTAAGAAATACTAGCTAAGAGTTAGCATCATTGCTTACAGTTGTTTCAGAGTATTTTGTTGTGATATGATTATGAATCAACAAAACATCCATCCATCCATCCATCCATCCATCTATCCATCCATCCAAATGCACTGCTTTTAAATTGAAACAGTCTTTTTTTAGGGTCAAATTTGAGCAAGTAAGACAAAAGCAATTGATAGCATTTAATGACACAATATAATGTAATGAATCATGATTCATTATTTTAATTATGAAGACAAGAACAAAAGGGAAATGATCATGAGTAAAAATCTACTTTAACTTTAGCCATTTTACCATGTCAGTGGTACTTTCTGCTTCACCAATAACTGATGGTGATCCCTAATAGCTTTGTTTACATGACATCATACCAGTATGACTTTTTACACACATATAAAACAAATATCATTTGTTAGTTAATAACACAGTCTAACTGTAGGTGTTTTGACAAAAAAACTGAGTTCAGTTTCTCATTACAGCAACAGAGGAGCCTGGTTACTGCATCTGTCAGTTATACCTACTGGAATAGAATAGAATAGAATAGAATAGAATAGAATAGTACGGAGTAGAACATTTGGATACAGTAGAGTACAGCAGAACAGATTACAGTAGAGTACAATAGAATACAGTAGTATTGGGTACAGTAGAGTACAATAGAATACAGTAGTACTGACTACAGTAGTACTGAGTACAGTAGAGTACAATAGAATACAGTAGTACTGACTACAGTAGTACTGAGTACAGTAGAGTAGAATAGAATACAGTAGTATTGACTACAGTAGTATTGAGTACAGTAGAGTAGAATAGAATACAGTAGTATTGACTACAGTAGTATTTAGTAGAGTAGAGTAGAATAGAATACAGTAGTACTGACTACAGTAGTATTGAGTACAGTAGAGTAGAATAGAATACAGAAGTATTGACTACAGTAGTATTGAGTATAGTACAGTAGTATTGACTACAGTAGTATTGAGTACAGTAGAGTAGAATAGAATACAGTAGTATTGACTACAGTAGAGTACAATAGAATACAGTAGTAGTAGAATAGAATACAGTAGTATTGACTACAGTAGTATTTAGTAGAGTAGAGTAGAATAGAACACAGTACTACTACAGTAGTATTGAGTACAGTACACTAGAACAGAATACAGTAGTACTGAGTAGAGTAGAGTAGAATACAGTATTATTGAATTGAGTAGTATTGAGTACAGTACAGTAGTATTGACTACAGTAGTATTAAGTACGGTAGAGTACAAGACAATACATTAGTATTGACTACAGTAGAGTAGAATAGAATACAGAAGTATTGACTACAGTAGTATTGAGTACAGTAAAGTAAAATAGAATACAGTACTATTGACTACAGTAGAGTACATTAGAATACAGTAGTACAGAGTTGAAACTTTGGGTACAGTAGAGTACCACAGAACATATTACGGTAGTATTGACTACAGTAGAGTAGAACAGAATAGAATTTAGTCGTATATTCTAGAGTGAAATAGAATAGAATAGAATAGAATAGAATAGAATAGAATAGAATAGAATAGAATACAATAGAATAGAATAGAATGCAGTTAGGCCAGTCATAATTGTTACATCATCACGCACTTATTTGAGCGTTGATTGGAGAGGATTTTTACCAGTGTTCTCTAATCAACCTGGAAGCAGTACTTTAGAACACAGAGCGGATCATTTATCTGCATTTTTCACAAAGAACACACATGTATTGCATTTTGCTATAGCTAGTCACATCCTGGAGCACAGCAACATCTGACAGCTGTAGCGGGGGTTCATGAGCTGTTAATTACTGCTGAGCAACTTTGCACATCAAACTCAGCTGTCCCTCACACACAACACAGTAAACGCGTGGATGGCGGAAAAGCTGGCGCACTGCCCGGCCTAATGAATAATTCACTACATGCTAAAGAGCGCTTTTAATCCCGATATTCAGCGCTGCTCTTCTCACTGCGTCACTCACTGCGTGATCAGCACATTTTGCTCAATATGCTGCTTGAGTCCTGTGGGGTGTGTGTATGCATGTGTGTGTGTGTGTGTGTGTGTGTGTGTGTGTGTGTGTGTGTATTATGTTTGCGATCCCCTGTGATTACATTCACAGAACATCATTGTCAACCTTCTCGCATTCCTGCCCACAATTACCGCCCTTGTGTCTGTGTGTGTGTGTGTGTGTGTGTGTGTGTGTGTGTGTGTGTCTTGATTCTCTGGCAGAATTCCAAATGAGGGGTTCGCTGACAGTGTCTCCGCCACCACAAACGTCGCGCTAAGTCTACCTATGCTTTCCATCCACTTCAGCGTGCCTTGTTTCTCAGCTTTTTTCTTTGTATGGCATTGATGTCTGGGGCAGATTAATACCTTGCCTAATTAACCTGCTGTTACATTGTAATTGTCTCTTAATAACTGATCATTATGGTGTTTTGTTAAGTCAGTGCTAACCAGGACATAGAAAACGTGGCATCAGAACTAGTGGTGGAAGGTGGCCGGGTCCCCCCCAGAAAAAGCACTCCAATGGCCAAAAAAAACAGGCATGAGAATCCAGGCCATAAATGTTAAAACGTGGTTAAAACACCCACCTCTGCCACAATAATCATGTATGCTACAAGTTCCTGTTTTACTTAAAGCTCGCTCGTGACAGACATTTGAGCATATATTTTATCTTGTAGCAGTTTCACAGTGACTCTTTCAATAGAGAGCTCTGGAATAGAGCTGCTGCTGCTGCTGTTTCCCATTTATAACAGCCCACTGATTGAGCTGCTGCTTGTATTCACAGTCAGTGACGTATCTAGAACTTCCAGAAGGCCTAGAATTATGTTTTTGCTCATTAAATCGGTCCTATATATCTATTGAATAAAAATGAACTAAGACCCCAGAAATCATTAGGCCTTCTCTGAAGGCCGAGAAGGCCCTGAGGTTCACCTCTGGCATTAACTTGCTCTACTGTTTATTCTGAAGGTAAGAACTGTGTGAATAGCAGTTGAATGTTCAACACTTGAATGCATGAACATCGCAGTCTTCAACCATTTGCTCTAAACATCTAGTCTGAGTGCTGTAAAAGGTAGAACTGTGGTTAATTAGCCTTCACCTGCCGTGATACCTTAAATGGTGCAACACATTAAATGCTATACCATTTAAGGTGGAATGGAAAATTCTGATGATAAGCCAACTTCAGCCTCATCCGTGGTGTGCATTTATTTGTTAAAGTTGCTAATGTTAGCCAGTTAAATGCGAAGTAAGAAACCATGTGCTGTGTTTGAAATTCAGTGCTTTCCTCTGATTATGGCAATTGGGTGGTAATGATTTGGCTATAATGCAGGAAGGTAGTCAGTGATTGTCATCCTTACTATAGTGATGCCTCTGGGAAATAATGCTTGCTAGCTGGTCCCCTCAACCCTTAACTAACCCCTCCAATATGACATTTTTGGCTGTGGCCAAAAAAGTATGAGAAATATCATTAGAGATGGTAATTATTAGTGAAGAGATTCTGTTATCATACAAAATGTCTGGTACAGATAGATCTGTCTTGAGCAGCTGACTGTCCTGTGTAATTAACCTGCAGTTACATTGTAATCATTGCTTATTAACTGATAATTACAGTGTCTTGTTAAGTCATCGCTTGAAAACATGGTTGCAGAACTGATAGTAGTCATAAACTGTAGTGATTAGCATAAGTGATGCTACCTGCTAGCTTTCTGAAAAGGGACAGGATTCTTTTGTTCTATAAAACGTCTGTCACACCTCTGAATTGAGGCTTATGTAAGTCAGTATTGATTTGAGCTGTGAAATGTCTGAGAATGACACTGTCCTCGGTTTGCCAACGCTGACTGGGATTTTGCTGCTGCTCCCCTGTGTCCTCTAAACGGTTAATAGCTTTGCTCGTGTCGTAGCTGGCTGTGCGGAGTCGTTGCTGTGTGTGCGGTGACTCATACAGCAGTGCACTCACGGCTCGCTTTCACTTTCCTCCTGTGATCACGGGCTCCGCTTTCTGTCGAATTCTGTTTTACACCAAGCTGCAGGAGCAGAGCTACCACACATCAACAACAGAGGAGCCTGGTTACTATTTCAGTCAGAAGAAGTGGAATAGATTAGAATAGAACAGGGTAGAATCCTGTAGAATGGAATATAATAGAATAGAATAGAATAGAATAGAATAGAATAGAATAGAGTCTTGTATTATGGAATATAATAGAACACAGTAGTATTGACTACAATACAATATGTGATGCTGGTTTGCTGGTCAACCAGCATACCAGCTAAACCAACACCAATACTAGAATCCTGTATTATTGAATATAATAGAATACAGAAGTATTGACTAGAATAGAATAGAATAGAATTCTGTAGTATGGAATATAATAGAATACAGAAATATTGACTAGAATAGAATAGAATAGAATAGAATAGAATAGAATCCTGTAGTATGGAATATAATAGAATACAGAAATATTGACTAGATTAGAATAGAATAGAATAGAGTAGAACTTAAAAGGATAATGTATGGTAATATAGACTATTGTTTAATAGAACATACTAAAACCAGTAAAATAGAATAGAATAGAATCCTGTAGTGTGGAATATAATAGAATACAGAAATATTGACCAGACTAGACTAGAATAGACTAGAATAGAATAGAATAGAATAGAATCCTGTAGTATGGAATATAACAGAATACAGAAGTATTAGAACAGTGTATAGTAATGTAAACGTGTATAATAGAACATCATAAAACCAGTGAAACAGAATAGAATACAGTAGTATAGACTATAGTAGAATAGAATAGAGTTTAACACAGTGTGATTGACTACAGTAGAGTGTAATAGAATAGTATACAGTCATATCCACCTAATTGCTCCCACAGCCACTGTGTTTCGAGATTAGGGCTGAAATACCCAGTTAGGGAACAAAAGTGTCATTCGTTACTGTTTTAGTGAAGTCAGAGAAACTGTGCTTACTTTTTAAGCTCTTGTTTTGTCTAATTAAGTGTCTCTGAGGTGTCTCTGGGACAGTGTGCCATTTCCAGCTGTCAGTACAGCTGAGTGAAGATGAAATTATGGCAGAGAACAGCAATGCTACGAGCATAAAAACCTCTTCAGCAGACACGTGAATGTGGCTTTTAATGATTCCTTGAAAAAGCCCAGTTGTTAGAGGTGAAATCTGAGCCCATAAAATCAAAGCAGTTGATGAACTGCCAGTTAAACATCAAAGTTCACTCCTAACAGACTCGCTTTACCTGGTTTAGGCTTTAGATTTTCTTTAGAAGTGAATTCTGCCCTCACTAGCCTGTGTTTCCCTGCTAGAAAGACCAGCATTGACCAGAAATGCTGGGTACTGGTATGCTGGTCAGCAGCAATGGAAGTTGATAGGCTGACCGCCGCCAAAATGACCATGACCATGACCATGCTGGTGTGACCAGCTAAACCAGCACAAGGTCAACATAAACCAGCTTAAACCAGCATCTTAACCTTTTAATTATGTAGAAAGTTTGAAAAATCAGTGGAATTCCCTTTTTAAGACATCGCTAGGGAGTCCTCCGAGGGGAAATGTTGAGGCCAAGGGGACAAAGGCTTGTTAAAATCGTCACTGAAACAAATGAACAGTGTCTACCTTTGTGCTTTGCTGGTTAATTACCCAGAATTCAGTCACTAGAGAGACTGAACAGCTGTATCGTGTTACGCCTTTTAAAATCTCTGCTGTGTAAATGCTGGAAAAAAAAACAAAATTTGATTTGTGCTCAGATTGCGATCCAGTGAATATCCGGTGCTGCTTTGTAATTCCGATGCTTTGAAAAGCTCACAGAAGGGCCTTTGGAATACTGATGCACTTTTGTGTGACACTGAATATTAATCTTGCAATGTTTGCATTATTAATGGTACTTAATCCTTCCCTGATCACTTACAGAGCAACTTTGCTCATTATTGTAATTAAAATGACATTTTAATCTTTCAGAGTTTTTTTTTGCTGTCGTGTGAAACATTAGGGGGAAAATTGCTCTTTCATTCCTGAATGATTTTATCATTTACAATGAGTGCAAATGCCACATTTTCTACTTCTCTCTCTGGGAGACTGGATGGGTATGAGGATGAGTAAGTAGGCCAGCTTATGCTCCTCAGAAAAAAATGGTCACTTTTTAATACATCATCTTTGCGGATACACGTCAGAGAATATTGATAATAGAATGTAAGAAAGCTGAAGCCAAGCCAAATTTGTACCAGATGTCATAAAAATTCAGAAATTAGACGGAATGATGTGGATTTCATTGTATTTGTTTCATTTGATTGGCTTAATTGAATAGAGGATAGATTAATAACTAAATTAGCCACTTAACCCATCATAAGCCTCCTAAACTTAGCCACTGAGTGCCTTTATACAGAATTTGTGTGAGCTTCAGATTGTGAAAAATTATGGCCAGACAGCCAGTTTAAGTACTTTGTGTGTGGTAGATTTGCTAGATCTGCCCTAGACAACTGTAAGTGCTGTTGTGAAATGGAAGCATCAAGGAACAGCAACAGTTCAGCTATGAAGTGATAGACCAAGCAAACTCACAGACTAATTATATATGAGTTGACTTCCATTCTGCCAGCAGAATGTCCGCTAGGGGGCCTCCAAAAGTGGCTACTGATGCTCTCTAAATTTGGGCCTTTGACAAAGACTGAATTATAAGCTATAGTTTCTCATTAGTTTCAGTGAGAACAGTAACTATGAAAGAGCAAATTTGTGAGCGGAGCATGGGTAAGTCAGTTTAACACTTAAGTGACCTATAAGGTAGGTGGACCTCATAAAGTGGCCAGTCAGTGAAAGTACAGTGCTGTGACAAAGTAGTTGCCCAGTTAGCTACTAAATCAACTAGTTAATCAAATTCAATTGACTATTGGGTTCAATTTCACCAGACACACCCAGCCATGATTATTGCCAGACCTGTTTAATCTAAACATCACTTAAATAGAACCTCTCTGGCGGTGTGAAGCAGGCTGGAAGGTCTCAAAAAAGCAGCACATGATGCCACGTTTTAAAGAGATTCAAATACAGTTGCGAAACAAAATCATTGAAAATCTACCAGTCTGGAAAGGGTTACAGAATGGTTACAAAGCCATTGCTGAGGTTCTGGGACTCCAGCAAACCATAGTGAGAGCCATTATCCACAAGTGGGGAAAATCTGTAACAGTAGTGAACTTTACCAGGAGTGGCCGGCCTACCAAAATTTCACCAAGAACGCATCAGCGACTCATCCAGGAGGTCGCAAAACAACCCAGACAAACATCTAAAGAACTGCAGGCCTCACTTGCCTCAGTTAAGGTCAATGTACACGATTCCACAATAGGAATAACACTGGGCAGAAACGGCATCCACATCTGAGTTGCAAGGCGCAAACCAAAAAGAACACAAAGGCTCATCTTACGTTTGCCAAAAACATCTAGATGACTCTCAAGACTTTTAGGATAATATTCTATGGACTGATGAGTCAAAGGTGGAACTTTTTGGAAGACATGGGTCCCATTACATTTGACGTAAAGCTAACACCATAAGACATCCTACCAACAGTGAAACATGGTGGTGGTAGTGTGATGGTCTGGGGTTGCTTTGCTTCTGCAGGACCTGGACGACTTGTTATATCTGATGGAACCTTGAGTTCTGCTCTCTATCCGAAAATCCTGAAGAAGAATGTCCGCCTGTCAGTTTGTGACCTAAAGCTCAAGCGCAGTTGGGTAATGCAGCAGGACAATGATCTGAAGCACATAGGTCCACCTCTGTATGGCTAAAAAGAAACAAAATTAAGGTTTTGCAGTGGCCGACTCAAAGTCCTGACTTGAATTCCATCTGAAGACCTTAAACGGTCAGTTCATGCTCGAAAACCCTCCAATGTAGCCAAATTAAATCAATTCTGCAAAGAAGAGTGAGTCAAAATTCCTCCACAGTGACGTAAAAACTCATCGTAAGTTATCGCAATCGTTTGATTGCGGTTGCTACAGCCAAGGGTGGCACAACTAGTTATTAGATTTAGGGGCAATTACTTTTTCACACGGGTGATATAGGTTTTGAATACATCTTTATCTCTAATAAATGGAATGATTATTTAAAAGCTTATGTTGTTTTCATCTTATATTAAAATTAGCTGGATAATCTGAAACATTTAAATGTGACAAATTAGTAAAAATAGAAGAAATCAAGTGAGGAGCAAATACTTTTTCATAGCACTGTACAAGATTTGGGATTCTTATAAAATGGATGTTGAGAGTAAGTGCAGCTTGCACCTACTCATAATCATATTCATTAGCATGAAAACATGATTTGAGAGCAGAAGTGTACAGCCCGGATACTGTCATGTCTGATCCGAGGCCTGTTTGATACTCAGCTCAGCTAGTTCTCAGTGTACTGGTGTCTCATGCAGTCTAATCTGAGCCCTGGCTGATAGACGGCTTGGCTTTTGCCGCGCTGACGTCTGCTCTCAGGGCTGTCTTCATGTTAGCGTTAGCTTCATGACGGGTTCATTCTGCCATTCCCAGAACCACTGAAACTAGAAGCTAGATGAATTTTAAAAAGAGTGTTTTTCTATTGATCAGATTGTAAACTTTTAATTGAAAATGACTTCTTAAGTTGTGAAGTGCACAAGTGTGCATTTTAGCGCATTGCATTTTAGCCTGTGTACGGCTGCAGTACGAATCCTACTCAGCATTCATTCCTCTTTGTCTTTCATATATTATCCCTCTGATATTTCCTCGGCTCTCTCCCTCGGCCTCCGTTGACTCTTCTTCTCTCTTTATTTATCTTTCCGGGAGAGAGGAGCAAGTGTGGAAATGGATCGGCCGCAAGCTGAGATCCGTTCAGTCAGCCAGAGGGACAGGCAATTACTGCCGCTCTGCCTGGCAATGAGAGCGCTGAGCTCCTGTTAGCTCCTCCGCTAAGGTTAACAAGATCCACTGTCCCCCGGAAGCTGAGTGACGGGTGGCTTGATTGGTTTCGGAGTTTCGCTGAACACCTGAGCGAGATCGCCTTTTGGGGTTCAACTTTCTCGCCAATGCAGAGGGACGACATGCCGCAATTGAGTTGCACGATAGTCAAACGGCTACGCCGCTGTTGCAGATGTCTAATCTGAGAAATGTAGCAAAGGGCTGGAAAACAGAACTTGATTTTACATTTATTTGTACAAGGTTTGCATCTATAGGGTAACTAGCGCTAGCAAAGTGCTAACAGGTGGCACTAGATTCATGTGGTTAGCAAAGTGGTTAACCATTGTGATGGTTAACACTTTTTCATAGTAACCATAAAAAACCACTTCTGCCTGTTTTAGAGGTGCCTCCATTTTTGCACTATGCATGTTCTTCTTTAATAACATTAATGGAATATATCGCTGTTGCCAGAACAAAACCTTGTATCTTCACTTTTGTTGTTTTTCAGTTTTTGGCATAATTTGAAAATGCCTGTTGCTCTTTATATTGTATGTAAATTTAATGATGAATGCACCAAAAGAAACGACCCAAAATGACTTGGAAAAAAGTCTGGTTCCATTGACTTACATTAAAAGTAGAGTAGGTTTTTTCCTTCTCCTGTAAAGTTACCATTTTGGAGATACGAGGTTTGCTTCCGACAACAGTGATATATTTGATGGAAATGCCAAAGTTTTAAAACATCAGAATTGAAGTGAATCTTCATCAGTAAGTGAGCAATCAAGTCATCATTTATGAAAGCGTTATTATTGTGTTTAAATTTTTTTGTATTGTGGCAGTTTTAATCAGTTTCTCACCCCCACTGCTCGCTAGCAGCTCAACATGGGGCAACATTTCTCAGACAGACAGCCAAACGTGTTCTAGTAAATCTGATTACAGAGTTACAAGAAAAAAATATTTTATTTAATTATATTAATTACAATTATTTAAGTTTCATCCACTAGAGGGCGAACAGCAAGACATTAATTGAAATGTTACTTATAAAAATGTCAGCCACTGTTTGTCATTTTTTGTTTGAACAACCTTTTCAAGAGAAACAAAGAGGTTTTTGCGGCTTTTGTTTGAATGATGTTGTTAGCAATGCTATGCTAACTACCTTTGTCCCTTATTCTAATCATAACTCATTGTAGCTTTTTAATATGAGGGTAGTTTGGGTAAATGTGTCATTAGCAATCATGAGATTTTGTTGTTGTGAACGCTGCTGTTGTATTTTACTCTAAATATCCCTTCCTGGGATTAAACCTGGTGTTAAATCCACACAAAATGATGGTACTTTTTGATGGAATACCAGTATTTGAATGATGACCCATCTTTACACACCCCCTTCCCACCGTGTCCTGCTGGAAGACGTCCACTGCCACTATTTCAGAACATACTCATACGAATTAGCATAATTCTATATGTATATTAGCAATGTAGATTAGCCACACATAATGAATGAGATAAGGGCGCGTGCCTCGGAGGCACTGAAGGAGTCAGTGTTAGTCAAGGCTCAGGAACTCATGAAGCTTGGGCATAAATATAGATATAAGAAAAGCTTAATAAAAGCACAAAGAGATTGAGATAATGGGGAGGTCGGCTAAGAGTTAGCATGATACAAAAGCAGCTCAAGTGTAATCCAAGCTTAATAGCATGAGGCCTGCTGACTGGCAGGGACCTTTGCAAGTATTTATGGCATAGCTGCTCTGGAGATGAGCGGCCGTTTGTGAAGAGCCATATTCCACCCCTGACCTCGTCGGTGATCCGTCATTAATGAATCCTGGTGCGCTGAGAATTGGCTAATCAACACAACCACTGTTTCGACGCTGTTCTTCCTATCAGAGAATTAGCATGCTTTAAATAAGGTTAAATGTGGTCAGCCAGTGGGGGCTAATATGTAGATGTGGTACAGCATTTATTTGCAAATGCTAAAAGTATGCTGGAGTATTTAGTGCAGGGGTTCTAAATCCCAGTCCCAGGACCTCACTGGGCTACATGATTTAGCGTTGTTTCCTCTGGCTGCCCTGATTCAACTCTTCAGCTGATTACCAAAGTCCAAAAGTGGAGTCAGGTGTGATAAAGAAGGGAAAGAAACACTAAAAGGTGCAGTACAGGTCCACAAGAGGTCATAATGGGAACCACTGATTTGCTAATTTACAGCAAGGGGCTGTTATGGTCTCTGTCTTACAGTCTCTGTCTGATAACCTTTCATAGCTGTTATTTGCAGTTGTGGCGATTCAGTGCAGTGGTGATTTCAATGCAGCCCCTCCCTCTGGTCATGGTTATATAATATATGGACTATTCCATGTTGTAAAAAATCAAAGTAAAAAATGTCCAGAAATAAGTTAAATAATCTTTTAATGTTGTTACAACAATCTCAAATTGAGAAATACTAGACACATCAACTAAATTTAAGATGATTTCACTTGACAAGATGTGTGCAGTGTAGATGGATGCGCCACTTGGGAGCCCAGAGCCTTTACTAATTTAATAATGTGCATCCAGGGGGCGTCATTCCAGTCTTTTGCCTAGAGCTGTAGAATCACTAAATCCACCCCTGAGTTTATCTGACAGATCTCTCCTCTGTCTGATTTGACTGCCTCTGTTTGACCATTTAATTGCATGAAACATATTTAACCCGCCTATACGTCCGAGTCCATGGTCCTAGCCCGGAAAGGATGGCATACCCCTCCAGGTAAGGAGAAAGGACAGGTGGCAGCAGTAATGCGGTCACTGTACCAGACTGTAGTGGTGAAGAGGGAGCTGAGCCATAAGGCAATAAGCCGGTCCATGTACAAAATGTTCTTTTGTGCAATTACATGTTTAAACCAGAGAGGTCTCCAAAATCTAACTCAGTGTAGCTTTAAGGGACCTAACGCACCAGACTCTGTGTCAGTAGGAAGAAGCCAATGTCTGTGACCGCCATACAAACCTCATGCAGTGTTCAAATGACTGGCATTCGTCTGTCAATCTCTTCATCTATATTCCCCTCTGCTTTCTTTGTGTCTGCGGCTCCCTCTCTCGCTCTCCATATGCTGGAAAAGGAATCGATCCCAGCATTGAGTGGGAGAGGAGGTCTCACAGCAAAGGTGAATCGATTGGCGGAGCTATTAATGACACGAGACGGCAGCCTGACAAATTGCCTCTTTGTCTTTGGTTAATGTCTTCTGGCTAAAACACTTCAACTCCGAACAGTGGAGAAATCAATAGACCCAGAAATTCAACACGATCCGCATGTGTCGAGTACACGCAGGGAAGGCTTCGCAGGCCTCTGAGGATCCACTATGGGCAGCGAGCAAGAAATTTCACACAAAGAACATGTGAAAGCACGTGTGTGCACCTAAACAGTGTCACTCCCTTCCCCCATCCTTTCCAGCTTTCTTTTCTCCCTCTTCGTTTCTCACCCTCCAGCCCCCAGCCTGCCTCATTCATCGTTCCGGCACACGGCTTTGGCATAATGTGTTCATGTAGCTGGAAATGGCGCTTGTTTCTTGCCGTGATTAGATTTGCAGAGGAAGAAAAGGAAGCGGAGTATTATGGCACGAGGGCGAGGCCGTGCCTTCCTCCGTTAATCTAAAACCCATTTGCAATGTTGCATTAAATCCTCGCTGTCTGAAGGCCCGTAAATGATGATTAGCAGAAGGAAACCATTATTATACCATTATGAATGATTCCCGGCCTGTTAGAGGCTGTCTACTCGTGGGACGAGTTCAAGCAAAGACCTGCTGGCGTCACATCTGTGAACTTCTAAGATTTTGGATTTATTTCAATCCGTTTAATTGGGGGTTAAAGGGATGCCTGTAAGCAACTGCCCATTGGCTTCTGTTTTAAGTGTATTTTGAATCAGTGGGTTGTAATTCCACTTATTTTTCCAAATGTCGACATAATTCATCGTAAACAAAGTCATTCAGAGTTGTTTGATGGGAAATGGTTCATTGCTGAAAAACTTGTGGCTTCTATTTCTTTACAGTGGTGCTGATAGGAACCAGGACTCGTGATGTATAGAACACAAATATGGCAAATATTTTATTCACTATCCAGAACCTCCAGTGAAGCTACATGAGTTCTTATATGTAATGTTGATAGTAAAATATTGTTAAATCTGAACACGTAGGTTTTATTTGGGGACCTTTTAGCCTTATAACACCCTGCATATACCTCTTAATGACAGTAACCTGCATTAATGTCTTTTAAAAATAGCCAAAATCTGATCTTAAAACTATCAGAAAACAGTGTTCCAGGCATCAGGCACTGTATTCATAACCATTGTATGTAGTATCTTTCTGTGAGAGGCAGTAAACTCTTCAGATGTCTTTACACATGAAACCACTCTGAAATCAGTGGAATTTAAAGTGTTAAGAATTGACACTTAAGAACTAATAAAAGTGTAATGATAAGTAAGGCTAAACTAAATAGTAAATGATTAGGTAGTAAACATGCAACCAAGCATTACCAAACGACCATAAAAACAACCACCAGCGATGTCAGACAGGCCTGAAATGTGCTCAACACATGCAAAACAGTAATAAATATGCACAATGATATTGTAAAAGCTCTGTTTTCAGTTACCTAGAGTGGCATTTTGATTTGGACGGGAAACCAGGGTACAGAATACTGTATTAATGTGGCTGGGGCCACTGAAAAGAGAGGCGTCTCAGACACAGACAAAGCAGAGTCACTAAAAATGGAATTCACTGGAGAATTTTAGTCTAGAACGACCATTTAACCTGTATCTGAAATACCCGACCCTATTGTTCTTAAACTGCTCTGTATTGTAGAGTACACTGAGCTATTGTTCTATTCTTTGCACCACGACACACCTTCCTGAATTCCACTCACTGAGGCTTGAACACACTTATAAGGGCCTTCGTCAGCTGTCAGCAATATATTGTAGCGTTGGCATTGAAGGAGTGGAACACACCGCACATATAAGCAAACGCTCTTTTATTTGAACAGACACTTCAAGTAGCAAGAAATGCCCAGCCCAGCGCTCCCCAACATTCAAGGAGGGTAGACACATTGTAGCCCACCCTCCTTGGTTACTATTACTGTAATTAACTACAAACTAATCCTCCCAGCAACAACAACAGCAGTCACAACAACTGACCCTTTTAACCAGGAGTGTGGCACTCTCTGAGAGCCACTTTGTATGATGACACCCCCTAAGATCCCCACAGCCGTGTGGAGTCCATGGAGGACGCCACAGGATAATACCAAATTCAGTGCCATCCCAAACGGACCCCATCAAGACCGAGTCATGTCATTAAGTTTTAATGCCACTGTTTTCCTGAAAACTGAAACCTGCTTAGACTACGGCTTCACAGTCAGTAATGTATCTTGAACTTCCAGGAGGCCTAAAGTGCCTTTTTGTCTCACAAAATTGGTTCTGCTCATTGTAAGTCAAACCATGATTGATTACACTGTCGTTTCCTAATTATATTAGTGGTTAATCTAATGTGTAAAGCCTTCAGCGCAGCTCCTGAAGTCCTAACCAATGGCGAAGCCCACTTGGCTGTATCTGCTTAGATTTTTATTTTTTTTTGTCAAAACTTTACAATGAAATAAATGTGTTTACTACAGTACTTGTAGAGTTTAATTGCAACAAACAAACACATTTTATTAAATGAACTACAAATTACAGAAGGTTCCCCACTGCTTATATTACTGTTCATGCATTTTCCTAATCAAAATGGTAGTTTTGGTAAAATTTTTTGTCCTTTTTCTCTTTGAGCCAAAAACTAAAAGTGTGATATTTTGCAGTTTTCGAATTTTCAAACTCATAATAAAATATCTCCTCTTCTTCTTACAAACACGGCTGTAGTATGTATTCATAGTTTAGAATATGCATGGTCAGCGGGGCTTCTCTGCTTGTTTCAGTGAGCTACAAGTTAGAAATAAATCACATCAAATTGCAGCTGTGACTTCTAGTAATGCTCATACCGAGTCATTCAAGCCGTTCCAGCAAAATGAATCAAAAGATCTGGGCCCAGTTTCCCAAAAGCATATTCGTATTGTGATCATCTTAACGGGAAGACAGTTTCAGTGTGAGGCTTGCTTAACTCTTGAAGAATCATCTTTGTGCTAAGATGCTTTTGGGAAACCCAGCTCTGATTTGAAGTTTTGAAACCTGAGTTTCGCGTGTAACCTGACATCATATAGACGAAACTTATCAGGAATGTTTGCATATTTTGCGCCATCTGACTACTACTAGAATACATCACTCTTGGACTGGGGCAAGCGGACCCTATAAAACTCTAAACCTCTGCTTCAAACACAGTAGTTCCCGAAAAACTGAGATCTATGAAACGATCTTGCTCGTTTCTACCATCACTAACGCCTTCTAAGAGTTAACTGTCCTTACACTCTTCTTACTTTGTTAGGTTGTATGAATCCCTAAGAGTGTTAGGAGATGCTAGATGCTAATGAGTTGTGTACAGTGCCAGAGCAAATGAAAGCGCCGCTAAGGCCGTGTGAGCTGCTCCACTGGCTAATCTTAGCCTTCACCCTGGAGCTCTTGCTCCAGACACACTCAGATGTGTATGTGTGGTCTCTTCTCTAGTGTTCTTGCCCAGGAGGAAAAAGGCTTCTGTCACTGAAAATCCATGTACGCTGACCGCCTGCCGGCAGCCTAGTGTGAATCAGTTAGCGTGCTAGTGTGCGTCCTGCATTTTTCCATGTACATTGTTGCTATTTTAACAAAAGCTCAAATCTCTAAAATGAAATCTTTACAGGAGAAGGACAAACATTAACCCTGTGAAACTGAAATGTGTTTGTCCCCTTTAACTCATTAATACGTGTCACCAGAATGCCCCGTGTAGAATCCGTGTGCTATCTTGTTTTCTATCTCTGCACAAAAGGAGCTCCATTCTGCCTTAATTGCTGGATGCACTTGTTTTTCACCAAGCGAGTGTGCAGTCTCAGTCTGGCATTTTGAAATGGAGTGAAAAACAGAAATAGCATAATGAGGTTTTGATATGACAGCGACAGAAACCAGTCCCCCAGTAGCGGGGTCTGGCAGCATGGTTCCTAGGAAATTTTTGTGATTTTAACATGAAAGGCTGGTGCGTTCTGAGACTAAAATACAGGGGTAATTTCAGTAGAATTATTAGTTCATTTGGTTGAACATCTACTCAAATACGAGTCATGTCTAAAGATTCTTCGTATATTATTCTATTCATCTTTTCTAAGCATTTTGATTTATTTGCTTAAAATCTGCACAAAATCTCATTTTGAGACCCCACAACTATTACAAATCATGGCCATTCTAAAACCCATCATTTGTTGTCCACTGGTTCCATAGTGCTCGGACCCCAATGATTGCCACTTGTGATGCAAACAGTTGTTTAGCCCTCATTGTGGTTACAGTCCACAGAAATAAATGTGTCAATTTCAGACACAACCTAAAGCTGAAGCTGATTGTTTTGGTCGCTTACAATGACAGTTTACACAAGTTAACATTTTTTGCCCACCGTTCAAAAGCTATTCGAAAGCTAATCCAAATATGCGAAAATGAAACTGTACTGCTCATATAACACAGCTCTCTTTTTACATTTTGGTATTAATATCTTAATTCTGACTGGCCAATAAAAATTAAATACTTTATCTGTGGGTTGGCTGAATAATGATCTTGTTCTGCTCACAGTAGACCACCAAAATAAAAAATATCTGAATGGCATATTCAGCATTCAAAACAGCAGACTTTACCGAAAGGCGAGCATGTGTGATATTTGTGATTTGGAACTGTTACACTATGGCAGACATGATGACCGTCTACATGATATTTTGCCCTGACCATAGACGTTCAAACTCAAAATTTGTCCTGCAACTTCAAAGGTAAACCGCATAAATATTCATTATTATTGTAGGACCAAAACAGTGACCTCTGTCATCAAGCAGTGAACTCATCTGCATAAAAGAACGTTGTGTAGCGAGACACTTATTCCTTGACGCTTGCGGGACAGATGGTGGGAGTTTGTTCTGACCCTCGCACTTTCACGCTGTGCATGTTGAATACTTTATCGACCTCCAAACGAAGGGATGAGACGAGGCTTTTGAAAACTTTCTTGCTGAAACACTGAACAAAAGTGCACGGATGAAAGGTTAGCTAGCTTGCTAGCTGCCTTGTGTTCTCTCTCCCTCTAGCTTGTTCTCTGCGTGACGAGTAGCATCAACCCTGAGAATGAATACTGATGGTTCAACATCATCTCCGCAATTCAGCAGCAAAGAGGAGCGGTCAGCCAGCAATTTTCTACAAAAAAGCATCCATCCTTGAACGTCTGCTCACCTGACAGATTGATTGAACCCTTTATTGCTTTCTATCCCGCTGCACGTGAGTCACTGCTCAGATTACCTTGTGCAGAGGCAGCCCTGCTTTGTTAAGCCTAGCTGTCGTTTCCTCGTTCACGAGCCTTCAGTCTTCACTCACTCTGTTAACTGTGTTTCCAGAGACAGTAAGATGCTGTGACAGAAATCTGGTCTCAGTGCTGAGAGTGTAAACGTGACTATGATGGTTCTTGATACATAAAAGCGGAAGCAGTGGTTTGGCTGGATATCAACTGAGACACGTCTGGTGTTTGAAGCTTCAGTAGTTTTTGACAAAAGTACGTTGAACAGCTAAAAATAGTTGGAGAAGCTATTTTGAAGTCTGAATTTTGTCTTTATTTTTGTTGTAAGAGATCTTTTTTGGGTGTCAGAAGCAAAAGCAAGTATGCTTGAGATTATTTGAAAGGGCGTTTGAGGCCTAAGACTTTATGTGTCATGTTATGTAATATACTCTAATGCAGCATTGCATCCCTCAGCCTCATTAGTTTGTCAGAATTCATGAATATATATAATTTTCTTTTTTTTCTCATTAATGTTCTCTCACTCCTAGGCGTGGGGTGATATCGTAAAAATATTATATCATAATACTTCAAGACATTTTCACAATACATAATATGCATCATGATATTTCGTTTTTCTGAAATGTAATAAGTGGGAATAGACAAAATAGAACTTAGTGCCACATGTGAAAATTACTATAATAATAATAACAATAATAATAAACTACAACTACAATGATTCTTATTCACTGCACTAAATCCACTTAAACTAACCTAATTATGTTCACTTTGCAATGAAAGGTGTAGTTAGTCAGTGTTCTTTAAGGATAGACAATATGCTCAGAAAAGCGTATTGTGATATAGTTTATCACAATAACAATAAAATATTGTCATATTACCCACCCCTACTCACTACCAGTACCCAGCATGTATTACACGAATGCATCATACAACGAAGAGATAATCCATGTGATGTCAACCAATCATGACTGCTAGCCACTGAGCTATAGGCTAATAAAAACAATCAAACTAGAAGTAGCATTCACTCGTACTTCAGTCGACAAACCAAAACAAAAGAAAACAGCCTAAGAGATGGAGACAAACTAAGGGGGGGTAGATCGCCAGCAGCCTTGCTAACTTTAGCTTTTAGCTTGTTGTCCTCTTCATCTGACAAGTCATTTCTTTCATTTGAATAATCAGTTCTCTCTGTTGTACTGATGATTTGAGAGCGGTTACTACAGCTATATGACTGCAGTGAAATACTCAGCTTCCAGTTGCTTAGCTCACGTTACTACAAAAAAAAAAATCAAAACAGCCTCAAATTCACCCCAAAGCAGTTGTAGTTTTTCAAAAGTTCAGATGGATGTCTTTGCCTTTAAGCTGGAAAATCTCACTAAAATACTATGATGGCACTGTCAAATGCGAGTAAGCATGTTTACCATCATGTAACAACGGTTATTTTGAAGGCTTATTATTCAATGTGGCCAAAGTGTCCCTTTAACAGTTCGACACAGTTTTACAGTGTGTGATGTTTTACTAAATCGTGGCCACATATTAGAATCTTGTTCCCACGCCTTACTAAGTCGTATATAATTATCTCATTCCTATGCCTTACTAAGCTATGGCCATGCATTAGGATCTCGTTCCCACACCTTCCTAAGTCGTGGCCACGACTTAATTATCTCATTCCCACGCCTTACTAAGTCTTGGCCATGACTTAATTATCTCGTTCCCGGGTCATTCTACAGAAATGTCCACTTTTCTATCTCTCCCTAGGAGTCACTGGTGTTACTAATCCTCATTGGTGTGACACATAAGAAAGGTAACACCAGAGACAGTAACGCCAGTGACATTTATAATGAAGAATGCATTTTACAAAATGGCTGCTACAGAACATCAAACCACGTCATGGAATGCATGGAATATCCACTAAAATATGTAATTTAATCCATTTGTATTCTATTTTTTACAATTACCTAAGAATAAAGTAGGTCACACCAGTGACTTCAGCTAAAAGCTTCATATGAAATCATGAGCTAAATGAGAAAATATCTGATAACCGAAAGACACAGTGGACTAAGTAAAAGGAAGTCAAGTGATGTCATCAGTGTGATTTTTATTTCAAAATAAGAATTTTTTTGTTACATGGTAACACCAGTGATACGACTCCTGGGGACAACAACTTTCATTGTATATTTTATAATATTTATTCGCCATTTGCTTTCTTTATGTCATTTAATTGATATATTTCATAGTCATGTATAGATTTTTGTAGTTAAAATTGCAGAAAAACTTGTTTTTTCTTCAAAATATGGCACTCAGCCTTTACACATGACTGAGGACGAGCACTTCTGTGGTGCTTGGAATTCTAGATGATTGATTTTAAAAAACAATATTGCTAAGTTGATGCTCAGGAAGGTGTAATTGTTAAAATAACTTATTGTTTCATTTTAAAATACAAATAAATTGTAACCCTAACATGTTTTTTTTTTGTTTTTTACATGTAATATATCTGTCAATGCTAGGGACACAAAAATGGACGTTTCTGTAGAATGACCCTCGCACGCCTTCCTAAGTTGTGGCCATGCATTATTTATATTTAAATTGGGTTGTCATAGGCTGTAGCTTACATTTGCATGTTAGCTACATTAGTCTTATAGCTGCAAAACTAATGAAGCAAACTTCAGAACCAAACAAGTCTTGCCTGGACATTTTCTTCAAGATTCAGTATGTAGACTACAGTTAATGCAGCTGTTCATAATTAAACTGTACATTTTTAGTTTAAGTTGTTGTTGTTTAGCGTGTTTCTGTATTTTTCTATTATATTCACGTTGCTCACTCAAGAGGGCATCATGAAATATTTACTGGTCATGATAATATATTGTGTGACAAGCCACTCATAACATGTTGCCTTCCATATGCAGGCTGCTGTCACATTCTAGACCTTGCCAGTGTTGAAGTGTTTCCCCATGTGTGAGTATGAAGGCGACTAGTTTTCAGTGTTACTATAAATGTTAAATGGTTGCTGCAAAACCTTCTTACAGGGAAGAAGGAACATCCACTGTGCATACAAACTGCACATACTGGTTGAAATTAAACTGATGGACCATGCAGAACGGTCCACTGCGTTTGTTAATTAGCATATTACACCACATACAGTACTGAGCAAAAGTCAGAGACCACACTTGATTTAAATTGGCCATTAAGTACAGGTTCTTTATTTTTCAGCATCAGGAAACATATATTTCAGTGAAAATTACACAGAGGCATCAACAACTAATTACAGTATCAAATTTTTCAGTATTTAGTGTGTCTACTCTCTACTTTTATTACGGTTCTTTTCAGGAGACTTTTATATGTTTTTCTGAGAAATCTGGAGGGATAACCAAAGTTCAGTGATAGAAGTTGGTTGCATTTTCAGCTGCTCACAATCTGATTAATCGTAAACACATTCAGTGATGTTGAGGTCTGGACTCTGGGGTGGTCAGTCCATTGTTTTGAGTTTTATTCTTTTTAATTTGTTTCCTTTTTCTCAGTGAGGCTTCTTGACAGCTACACATCCTTTCAGACACATCCTTCTCTCAGTGGAAGGATGGACAGAAACACCTGTGGATGTTTTCAGATCTGAAGCAGCTTGATTTTCTCCTCTCTCTCAAAGATGAAAGCTTTAAGTGCTGTTTATCTGATGGGGACAGTGTTGGTGTCTACCAGATGTTGCAGGTGGTTGTTAGGAGTCACAGTTTCTCTGTAGCTTTTGATCTAACTCCAGTTTTGAAAAGTCTTTTTTCACTTATTTTCCTTTGACTGCCCCCTTCCTTATGCAAGTGGATTATCTTATGTTTATCCTCTTCACATATATCCCCTGAAAAATGAATAACTTGCACTTAATGGCCGTTTTGACTGGATATTTTATAAAAGACTTTCCAAAAAACGTTTTGTTAACATGTAAAGCTAATTGCAGTAACATATTGGATGTAGAGAGCATATGTTCATATATGTGTGTGTGTGTGTGTATGTATATATATATATACATGCTGAACTTTCACTATCGCTGTGTAGCCAGCACTGTCTGATTCCCCTGTGCAGGCAGCAGGCCATGCCATACTACCACCCATTTAGCCGCAAGCTCTTGATGCGTGGACGCTTTGGGAGTTTGTGTTTTACAGTTTTACTGCAGCTGGAAGAAGCTGTGTGTCAGTCTGGATATGGTCTGTCAGGGCAAGTGAATAGTTCGGCAGACAGATGTATATTGAGGGTGATCCTTGCTCCCTTTGGGACGTGCAGCAGTCTGGCCATGCTAACAGAGCTGAGGGGGCTCTCTGAGGCAAAGTGTACAGTACAGTACAGTACGTGCTAACCACATCAAATTCAAAACAAATCAAGATATTTAAGGACAAATAGCTGTTACAGCTAGCACTGACTTATAGTTATCCAGCTGTAATAAAGTCTGGTACACTACCAAGAAAGGATCGCTAATACAGATTTAGAATGTATCTATATATGTCAAACATAATAATACATACAAAGAGAAAACAAATTAGGTACTAGGTTTCTGGTAACAGAGCTAGCTGTAGTACATTTACATACATTTTTGCTAGCATACCAGCAAAAATGCATTGGCAATGTAGATTTACAGTATGATAATGCTATGTAAAAACTGTACCTGACATCTGCTACTACAGTTAGCACTGACTTGTAATTTACCCTAAACGCTTTCTTGCTAGCATACAAGCAAATATATATTGTTGATATAGATTTAGAATATTGTTATCCAGCAAAATAAACACAAAAAGAAAACCTGATTTCTGCCACCACAACTAGAACTGACTTGCAATTTCTTGCTAGCGTACTAGAACATAACAGCACTACAAATCTATAATATGGTTAGCTGATGCTAATGCCAATGAAAATAAGGTCAAAAAGAACAAAACTGAACAAATTACAAAACATTACAAATTGCAATTGCTTACTTTCATGATGCTTCCCTTTCTTTGTTCCTTCTTACTTTCATTGACAAATAAATTCATATATTCATTTGTTTTTACAGTGGCAAAAAAAGTAGTTTTATGGCTAACACAACAAGGAGATTGATGGCATGTTTGACCTAATTCAGTGGACCTCTGGCCATATGGTGTGTGTATGATGCCTCTGCTTTGTGTAAAGCCTCTCAAAAGCTGTGCTGAAATCCCGAAATCGTCTTTATGCAATCATACAATATGTTGCTCATACATGCTAATCATATTAATGTTGTTAATCGCGTCCAGGCTCCTGCTGTTGGCTGGAAAGCACCAGTGGTGGGTGTGTTGACCCGCTGGAAAGGTCGAGTATCAGCAGTGACTGAAAGTGCAGGTAGAGAAGGATGTTTATGTGATTGAGGGCGCACACACTGACAAACAACAAAAGCTGTTTATAGGATTACAGGAGCTGTTTGGCAGTTAGTGAATATCTGATTATATCTGTGTTTTTGTTGGCTGTGGATCTTCCTGCTGTTGTGAAACTGAATCAGTGTAGCTTGTCTTCTCTGACTGCTGTGTTGTGTATGAAGTATTGTATTCCGACTCGGTGACGTAGCGGAATCTTCGCTAAAGCGCTTACAGGCCGCTGCTTCACGGTCAGGTAAGTGTAGCATAATGAACTGTAAGGAAGGCCCAGGGCTTGCTCTTGACTGCCATGTTTTGGTTTGAGGTATGACTGTGGATCTACATAGCCTCATGCTAAAGGGCCCACCATAGTAGGCTACCGCTCACTGTTAAGACAGCGTGATGCAATGAACTGTTGTGAAATGTGAGTTGGCCTAGGGCTTTCTCCTGGTTTCGTCTGAGAACGAGCGTGGAGCTGTGGGCTGGTATGAGGAGAAAACTGTCAAAAAGTGACACGTTAAGCTTATCTAAATGTTTAAGTGTATATTAGGGCTTCACAATTAGTAGTATTTTAGCACTATTGGAACATTTTCTGTGATAAACGCATCCCAAAGGGCTCTGATAACAGAATGGACCAAATTATTTTACGCATGCATTTTGCAGTCCAGTCAGAGAAACAATAAAGTTGTATAATTTAATCAGAATTTAGCTGCTGTGATAGTACAGTGATAGTGGAGTGATACACCCAGAAAGATCTTATTTATCTCCAGGGATGGGAACTTTTTCCAACTGTCAGTCTTAATGTATCAAATGTTGTAAATCTTCTTCTGTGCCAAGGAGAGAGCCAGGAGACTGAGATGCAGTGATGATGTCACTATTCGAGAGCACACTGTCCATCAGTCTGCAGTAGCCCAGTCTAACAGTCCAAGCATACAGGCTTTTATACTGTGTATTTCCCCTGCAGCTATTAGTACATCTGATAAGAATTATGTCAGGACAGTAAACATTCTGTTGTAAACACATATAAGTAGCTGTTTGTTAAGTCACTAAGGCAGTGAGATGGACTAAACCCCAGTCTACTTTATGTACAGCGAGTGACTTCACCACTCTGCTATATAGCCAAGTACAAAGCACACACACATGCACTTGTCAAAAACTACCTTATCCTAACTCTATCCTAACTAACTGTAGAACTGCATCAGTTCAATTGTGATGGTATCTCTCACGTCCAGTGTTGTGTTTAAAATAATGGCCACTACAACAAACTTGCATCACCATAAGGAATGTTTAAGGTATTACATACAGTATTTTATTGTTTTTGTAGGCCTGTCGTAGAAAAAGCTGCTCAGGGAATTCTAGCTGTTTTTCTAACATCCCTACAGTGCATTAAAATGTGCGTACAATTGCTATTAATATTTTGTTATTTTTTATTCTGCACTTATGAATAATGAATGAGGCTTTTCAGTCAGAGACACATTATTTGAATTATAATTATCCGTTTCTCATATCGCCATCACAATATCCAACAACTTTATCGCACATCACATTTTACGTCTATATCATGCAGCCCTAATACAACGTAAATGTAAGCAAATTCAAAGAAGTATAAACAGATGAGCATTGCATATCGCTGCTGTCGGAACAAAACCTTGTATCTCCATTTTTGTCATTTTTCAGGTTTTTGACATAATTTGAAAATGGCTGTTGCTCTTTACATTGTATGTTAATTTCATAATGAATGGACCAAAACAAATGGAACAGACTTGACTTACGTTAAAAGTAAAATAGGTTTTTCTTTCTCCTGTAAAGTTACCATTTTGGAGATTCAAGGTTTTGTTCTGACAGCAGCGGTATGCTTTTTATACCGAAGCTGCCTAAATGGTTCTAGACTTGGAAAGACATTTCATTGGTGTAGAACCTTTATATTTTGTGGAACTTTAAAAACACACATCTCTGCTTCTTCTGTGGCATCTCTATAGAACAGTGAGGATATTCTGAAAATGTGATTCAGTTGAACGTGTCAATTGGCTTGAATGATGTATCGTAGTGAACCGATTCTGAGGAACAAATCGTTCAGTCAGTCATCACTGTGATGAAGGTTGTGCCTTGTGGCTCAAAGTGATGTCAGTACCGAATCATGAATCTGAAATGTGCCAGTCAGGCAGCAGTGTTGAACCCTGGTAGAAAATGGCAACTTATCTTTTTTTGTTCAATTATACTGAAATGATGTGGCTCATGAATGAGAAGATGCAGGGGAAAAACAGGAGATGAGAGAAAAAGAAAATGAGGATAAATGAGCACTGAGGTTGAACTGCTGGAGCTGCGTGTTGAGGAAGGGAGGTAATGTAGAGGATGTTAATGAGAAAAGCTCTGCTGTAACACAGAGACCGGGTCCATTCCCCTTAACATTTTAGCAGACAGGAAAAAAAAACTGCCAGAGCAGTGCAGGCCATTACACACAGCCAGATTCAACAAGGCCAGCGAGCATGAACGTTATTTTTCCCGGAAAAAACAGCCTCATTAAAGCGTTTAGACTGTTTAAAGCCTGCCAGTGCTTTCTTGTTAGTGGTCCTTTGGGATTTAATTGGAAATCATAATAAAGTACGACAGCAAGGCTTAAATCCATTGGAGTAAATGGATTAAATAGCGCATAATGCAGTAAAAATACAAGCAAAGTATAACCTGAAAACATCAAAATACATCAAAACCTTTTTTTCTTTTTTAATTTCATTTGACACCATCTGCTCTTTCTATTGTGTAAACATTTCCTGAAAAAAATGAGTTATACTATTTATATATGACAATGGCGATTCATGCAATACTGTGCAAAAGTCAGAGATGACTTTTCATTTATTTCATTTACAATCAAAATGGCAATTAAGTATACATTATTTATTTTTTAAGGAGATATTTCAGAGAAGATTAGATATAAGATAATCCACTTGCTTAACGAAAAGGAAAGTCAAGGGAAAAAAACTGAAAAAAAAAAGAAAAGTTTCCTTTAACATCTAGTAGACCACCAAAACTGTCCCCATCAGATAAACAGCACTTAAAGCTCTCATCTTTGAGAGAGAGGAGAAAATCAAGCTGCTTCAGATCTGAAAACATCCACAGGTGTTTCTGTCCATCCTTCCACTGTGAGACGACAACTCAGCGCTATGAGTCTGAAAGGATGTGTAGCTGTTGAAGGACAGAAGAGGAAATAGAAATGAAGAATAACATTTGCAGATTAAGCACAGAAGCTACACTGGATATATCGCTGTTGCCAGAACAAAACCTCGTATCTCCAAAATGATAACTTTACAGGAGAAGGAAAAAACATTCTTCACTTTTAATGTAAGTCAGTGGAACCAGAATCTTTTCCAAGTCATTTTGGGCTGTTTCTTTTGGTGCATTCATCATGAAATTTACACGCAATGTAAAGGGCAACAGGCATTTTCAAATTATGTCAAAAACTGAAAAACAACAAAAATGGAGATGCAAGGTTTTCTTCCAGCAGCGATATATAGCTGCCAAGTACTAGCCTGGGCACTTCAGCAAGTGTAACATGTGACCTCAGATATGACAGTGCTGTATTGCCCATCTGGACGTGCGATAATGGTCATGTGTCATGCTATGTGTGGATTATCATTTGAAACAGTCAGAAACTGAGGGGAGGTGGGTTATTTGGGTGATTCTGAAGAAGATTCACTGCCATTGTTCTCCACAGAACAGATGGAGCTTTGATTTGAAGTGGGGGCTAAGTCTTCTACTCATGCTGCTCTCAGCTCGTCTATTTGTTTATTTGTTTGCCTTGGATTGGATCACTTTCAAACAACAGGCGAAGCAGACATGGCAATGTACCATTGTGTGCAAAAGTCTGAACACCCCTGGTGAAATGACGTTTTGTGTGTTTTCTAAGCAAAAATAAGTGAACACATCCTCTGTGGGCAACAGACATTTATATGACATTTTTCTGCAAATTTTAAGTGCACAATTTCTATTTGTTTGCTGTTTAACAGACTGGAATGGAATGGACTTTTGCACAGGCCTCTTTTTTTTTAATATGTTCAGTTCAGCAAATGAACATTAATTATGCATTAAAATGTGCAGAAGTGTGTTCACTGTAGAGGATGTGTTCACTTATTGACACTTAGAAAATCAACAAAACATAGTTTGACCAGGGGTGCCAAAACTTTTGCATAAGACTAAAATGTCACTGTCATAAGAATTTTTTTTGCCTCAGAAATGGCAACTCTGCGGAGATAATGAAAGACATTCTTAACTTACCATCTGTCGACATACGTTTAAATAAAGAAACTTTTAGTTTTCAACATTTCTTTTGGTCGGTTCATCATGAAGCGTTCCCACAATGCAACGGACAGCTGACATTTTCACATAGTGTAGATAATAAAAGGCTGAAAATACATCATTACAAAGTTACTCACTTCTGATTTATTCTACATTATGAAGCTACATGCCATATTAGATGAGCTGAAGTAGTAGCGGCCTGTGGAGAGATAAACTGTAGAACTGTATTACTTTCAGGTTTCACTTCTGTGGTCATTAGTTCTGTCACACTTCTGCCCACTAATATTCAGTTTCAGCCAGGGGTGGATTCAGTGATTTTGAGGCTCTAGGCAAAAGGCAGGAATGAGGCCCTTTGGATGCATATTTTTAAACTAATTGGGACTCTGAGCTCCTGAATGGTGTAACCATGTACACAGTTTCAAATTGTTGTAAGAATATTCTAAGATTATTTGGCTCATTCTCCATTTGGAGTGCGGATTCAGGTGGATACATTTTTAAATCTATTTCTTTCATCAACTAAACAATGTCCAGTAACATCTTCTGTTATCGTATATGCATGAAGGAGAGCTTAATTCCAAACGTATTTTAATTTATTCTATTGTAAAATGCAACGCTTTAGTTCATTTGTCACTGGTGTTCCTCTTAATGAGGCATTCTTTTGTCACAAATTTATCTTCATTTACATTTAATGTGACTGTATTTACTGAAGCAATTTAATTTGAAAAAACATATTACCAAAGCTTTTTTATACACATGCACTAAAGAAAATACAAAAATACAGATTTTTAAATATATTATAGCAAACCTCCATATATTATTTTGTAAAAAAAATATTAAATTGTTGTATGATAAATATTATTCTAACATTTCAGGTAAGACACTCTTAATACAGTCAGTATTTCATCAAAAATGAAATATTGAAAAAATGAAAGAACACCTTATCATAACAAATCTGTAACACCAGTGACAATGAATATGGTGTAACACCAGTGACTGTGGCACCAGTGACAATCTGGTTAAAATTGACTCATTGGCGGTCTGGTGACCCTGTGCGACTATTTAAAATCAGTAATAAAGATGATATATGGCATTACTTTGACAAAATTTAATTATTATTTGAATTGTTATTTGATTTTCCCTCTCAAGATCCATATATCGTACGAATCACATGACATGTAATCCATTAACCATCTGCAATTGCAAAAAATTGCTATTTTTAAATGTATATATATTTTGCAATAAGCCATTAAACACCAACATGTACAGTATATCTGGTTAATATTTTAATGGGGCCCTTGGCTCATGGGGGCCCTAGTGCAAAGAGCGCCCCTGGTTTCAGCTCATACTGTCCAACCAGGCAAGAACACCAAGAATGTCTCAAATTCCTATTTAATAGCATATAGTTTTAGAGATATCGTTTTTTGGTACAGACGAGTGCTGTTAGAGTAAAAAGTGAGAAAAGTCCAGTACTTATTCGGTTTGTTTTCTCCAACCCAGATCTGGAGGGGTTATTTCTACAGAAGACATCGTTTTGACACACTCAGGCTGTTATATAACTTAACATTACTTTAGTTTAGCATCATCACCTCACCAAAAATATTAAAATAGTCTAATTAAGTAAGCTATTTCACTTTAACAAGCTTATATGACCTGCAAAAGGCTTGCAAGAGGGGTGTTTGTTTGAAGTCAGCTGTGATTTACCTCAGGGCTGTTTTGTTAGCACGATGCTAATGTTTTCTCCTCTGACGGTTCGCGGTCGTCCATGACCTTAACCGAGTGTTGACTGCACCCCGGAGCCATCCGTCTGCCTCTGATAAAAGACGCCAGTTATGACGCCACATTTGCGAAGGAACTTGGGACCGGCGGCTGTTAGCTGAAGAAAAGGGCTAAACTGTGCGCTTGCCTTCATGTACAATGTCTGTCCTGCTAGTCAGGGCTAAGCTGTGTTTCAAAAGTGAGTAAGATGCTCTGAGGCGCCTTCTGATCTTGACTCGAACTAAATAAATGTAAACATGCAACGTGTTTTTTTTTTTTACAGATAGCACTTTAAGCCTTGCAGGCCGCCATACACACCGCACGGGACATGAGAGGCAGAAGCTAACATGCTATTAATGTGCTTCGGTACATTCTGGTTGCAGGGAATGTTCACTTGCTAATGGGAGCAGAATATATTTTCGTCCAGGCTTGCTAATAGAGCAGTCGAGAGACAAAACTGTTTGTGTGTGAGTGAGTGACTGTGTCAGTGAGAGAAAGAACGAGAGTGAAAGAAAGAGAGGGAATAAATTTGCTTCACTTGTAGCAGCTTGTCTTTACCAGTTAGCAGATTCTGCCAGGCTGCTTGCACAGCCTACAAGTCCCCCTATGAAGGAAAAAAAAAAATCCCCCTTTTCACCATTAGATCAAAAGTCTCATCAAAGAAGAGGTGACTAAATTACACATCTACCTCAAATAACTTCATCACCTTGCATCTCCCTTTTGTGCTGAAGGCGGTAGATCGCTCACTAATGCTAATAACGGCCATGGAGATTGACGGACAGCGCAAGGCCAAGGTTTCGTAATGAGCAGCTTTAGGTTCATGAATTTTTCACCGGCATGGGTAACGGAAATGAGAGGCTCAGTAAATGACATTGTTAGCAATAAGGGTGGGAGTTGAGCTAGCAAACGGTGCAATGATGCTAATGGGAAAGAATACTGGGAGGGAAATAGTATTGAAAATGAAGGGTGATGTTTAGCATAGTCTGGTTTTATAATGTCACTGAATAAATGAGGCTTTGCTGTCTTGAAATCGGTGGCTCAACACCCTTTTAATATGAGAACTATGAAATTTAACAATTTTCTTTCCTGCTGAATAAACAGCGCAGGCCAACATGCATTCCCTGCAGGGCTAAGCTGGTTTAGGCCGGTCTGGTGCTGGTTTAGCTGGTCAACCAGCATGGTCGTACTGGTTTGGCCACAAATATGCATGTTTTTCATCTTATCAAGGTCTTAACAAGTCGTGTACTATGTGCGATGATTTAAGAATGCAGTTAGCATGATGCTAATTGGTACCTATAGACCTCCATTCCATACCCCTGCTAAAAAAGACCAGCAAAGAAGCCTTCCATGCTGGCCAAATCTGTCTGTGCTGGTTTATGCTGGTCTAGTGTTGGCCTGGTGCTGGTTTAGCCCGTCACCCAACATGGTCATGCTGGTTGACCAGTATACCAGCATCCAAAACAAAGCAAATGCTGGATTTGCTGGTGACCAACAAAGTGGGTCTCTGACAACCAGTTTGAGATCCACTGAGCTACATTGGCCTCATAGCTGTAGTGCAAATATGTCAAACCACTCTCTTGCCTGACTGACTACATTTGGGCTAATGAGAAAATTGTGTAAATTTGATCCGTTTGACCAAGCGCACATGTGAAGCACAGGAGCGGCAGCGAATTACTGTCTTTTGATTAGTGCATTAAAGCTGGTGACACAGTATGCATTAAAGCAAGCAAGCTACAGGGAAAAGGATTAAAGAGAGTCACTTGCCCAACATGGAATTGTCAACGTACCTTTATTTAAAGAGAGCTGATAAAAAGTCCACTGACCAATGATGTTCACATCACGTCTGCCTGAACACTACAGACCAGGAGAATCATCAAAGGGTTCACTCTGCTTAAATTAGCATTTTTCAACCCTCAGTGTTGTAATTATTAGCCAGGAAGATGTTGCATTCATCAGCGTGTCACTTCAAAGAGCTGCATTTCCATGACAAATCTCGGCCTTGTGCTCTGTGGCAGGTTGAGTGAGCTATTGTAGGCACGTGATGGAGCTGAGGGAACTACACAGTGTACTACAATACTGGCTGTATTGAGTCAGATGAATGACTTTTTATTCACCGCATATTACGCTTATAGGTAGCCGCTTTATGCAGGCCCTCTAGTCTAGTCTATAGGCTACCTATAAACACGATAAACATAAACAGTAAGTGAATAAAAGTCATTTATAGGTAGCCTCTTTCTGCAGGCAGCCCAGCGTCCGGCGGAATGGAATTTGACCCTGATATTTTCATTAATATAATTAAAAGATCTTTCCTGTAACTCTGCTATCAGATTAACTAGCACACTGAGTACATTTACATGCACTTAATAATCTGATAACTGCAGAAAATCAGATTTTGTCAATAACCTGATTTACATCCACTTGGGTAATCAGAAATTGATTGATTGAAATTGAACTATTAATCGGATTTCTGCTTTGCAACCAGCCAATAAACTCACAGAGGAAGATGCAACGTAAACGTAACACAAAACTCAAACTTTATGCCACGGCTTTTTTTTTTTAAAGATCGCACCAATTTACCTGAAAATATGAACATACATCATCTAAAAGACGCACGGCAACACTGGTTGCTTATTTCCAGTACCGCCATCTGTTTTTGCACATGTGCAGTCCGAGTAAGAGTATACATGCACTGAGAAATCTGATTATTGAGCTAAAATCCAGCTCTCTTGATCGGATTTCTTAGTAAGATTTGTAGGCCTTACTCCGATCTAAGACAACAGAGTTGCTTGCTGTTTACATGACCATTTGAATAATCAGATAACTGCAGAAATCCGATTATGAACGGATTATTAAGTGCATGTAAACACACTCGCTGTTCTCTTTGTGTGTGAAATGTTAAGCTGCTAGCGATCAATGAGGGTGAGAGGGGTGAGAACCTCCTGCTGTGAAAACGTTCATACCTCTCCACAAGAAATGTGTTCTTTCAGTGTTACTGAAGAAAAAAAGTCAAAGTTTAACCGAGGGACATCCAAACAGATGAAAATGGCATTTTATGGCTACTGATAAACGTGAAAGTAAAAGCTTCACCAAACATGCTAAGGAGGTTTACAGTGACTAAAATCTAATAGCTACTAATGAGCTGTTAGTAAATGTAAAGATGACCCTGGAATGTCTGGAATATAGTTTTATAATCGAACCTCTGTCTGTTGTATCAGTAACATGCAGTTGATTTATACAGATGATGGTTTCCCTGCTCTTAGAAAAGTATAGAAAATGTCCTGGTCTAAATCACAAGCACCTGCCCATTGGCCGTTTATCTTACTGTGCCTTTAAGATTGGTATATGTAAATGAGTTCTGTTTTAGTTGGCTCACCTCATTCAAAAAAGCACTCTGAGCTGAAACACTCCTTATAACTTCAATGTGAATGGGTGGGGCTAAACTGCTGTAGGCTGAATATGTGGATATATGTAACTGCATTGGTTATTTGTGACATCACAGGAGGAGTAAATTCAAAACGGGCTTAGTTTCTGTCTATGGACTGGGTATGTTTTGAAACTCTAACAATACTTACATATTAACTCCTTTATTTTTGATAAAAGAGAGGGAAATTCCTTGATAGGGGCCCTTCAAGATACAATTCTGCTCATGTTGTGATGATCCAGAGACCAGGATGTTCTCATCAGTCGTTTTGTTGAGGTAAAAGCTGCTAAACTAGCAGCCCAAAAGCTCGTCGGTCATGCCTCATGCACAAAGCTTCAGTATTTCCCTCTCGTTGCAACACTTTCTTACCATAAACAACCATTTCTCGCACTTTAACACGTCCTTTGCAAAACCACACACAACACAACACCTCGAGTCATCGCTCCGCAGGGACGTGTGACATAACTATTTCTCACACACTCTGACGTCTCCCTCCTCGCCTCCCTGCTGCGAACAGGCATGAGAGTGTGTGCGAGCGAGGGTGAACGAGCGGCCGGGCAGGCAGCCTTCTGAACACACAGCCTCTACAGCTCCATAATCACCTCTGAGCCCGCCGGCTAGGATTGAGCTGCACAATCAGTGGAGTCCTGCCACCTCCAGTCTGCACCCCCCTAGAGCCCCCCTCTATTCCAGAACCGGCCTGCTGTCGACAGAGCCGCTGTGGCACCACATCCCTGCATTATCCCTGTGGATTTCATGCCACTGTTTGTGTTCCAGCAAAAAAAAAAACTGGAAAAATAAGGGGAAAACACATTTAAAGGGCCCGTATGCTACATTTCGTCTTGTATTTCATTTTGCCCCTGAAGACCACTTATAACGTTTGTGTGGTTTTATGTACCAAAAGCAGTCATAATTCCTTTTTAACATGACCTTTATCCAACCTCTCTTTACCCCTTAGAACAGGGGTGTCAAACTCAACCAGTAAAAGAACCATATTATAAAATATCATCAAATTTGTGAGCCAGAAAAAAAAGTTTTTATTTCATTTTTAGTTCATGTTGAGCTATAAAAAAATGGCCATTGTTTATTCAAAATATGCAAAACATCAATAGTAAAATATAGACACTGGTAGTAGATCTTGAAATATTACATGGACACTTGAAATATTGAAGGCTCAGTCTTTTGTCTTTTTTTGCTGCAAGTTCATTAAGACTTGGGCTAAATTTCTGAGCTGTTCAGCTGATGTTAAGTGTTTATATTGGTTGAACTGCAGCTGGAATGCATTTGGTGATATGACTGGTGTGGAATTGTGTAGAATTTGGTGATATGACTGGTGTGGAATTGTGTAGAATTGAAGTGTAATCGCTTTTAGACTGTTGAGAGAGTTGAAGCGCACATTACATGATTATATGGTTAAGGGTCATTTGTAGTGGTTTGATTTTAAATGCGCTACTCTGGAGAAACCTGCTGAGTGTTATGATTGTTTTAATAGTGCCAAAAATAAGATTTTCAATCATGTATTTTAATAAAATAAACATAACTAAAGTGCAGGGTGACTCAAAGAAAAAGGGTTTTAGTCTAAAATTACAAGTCAGTCAAACGTCTGAAATGTGTTTCCAACTCTGACTTTGAACCAGTTCAGTAGAACGATATCAATGCACAGACCTGTTTGTCTATTTAAAGGGAAATTCCACAAATTTTTAAAAAAATTCTGTATGATTAAATTGTTTAAAAAATCACAAAAAGAGATGTAAACAAAGTCATTCAGGTGATTTGAGGTGACATGCTATGTTTTAGAGAAACTGAGTCAGAATTGCTCACAGTGGTGGTGATAGGAACCAGACGTTCCCCTCAAGGCTCCCTCACATAAAGTTATTACATGATGCCTGAAACATTGTTTTCTGATCATTTTGAGAAGCTTTTAGCCAAAAACATTTTTTTTGTCATTTATTTATGGCAGAGAGACACATGCAGATTGTTCGAAGAAGAAATTTATCACTATTTTATCATCATCAACATTACATATAAAAATTCAGAAGACATATATAGGTTCACTGGTGGTTTTGGGTAGTAAATAGAATGGCTATATTTGTGACATCATGATCCCTGGTTCCTATCAATAAATAAATCTGAGTTAATAAGTTTCTCTTCAACGAACCATTTCATATCTAACCACTCTGAATGGCTTTGTTTACATCTCAATCACCAAATTATGAAAAATTTTGAAAAATGGTGGAGTTCCCCTTTATAAGAGCATCACTACAATACTTGCAGAGTGTAAATACAAGCATTCAACATCTTTTTCATAATTCATCATCAAGAGTGTGATGCATAATCATTCACAAGCATAAAGAGAGGAGCTGATGCTGATAGTTGTGTGCAAAAGTTCGGCCGCCCGTGGTCAGATGATGCTTTGTTGATTTTCTAAGTGAAAACAAGTGAACGTGTCCTCTACAGAGAACATCTGCACAGTTTTAATGCACAATTACTGTTTATTTGCTGACTTTTACATTGAAAAAAATAAGAAACAAATAATAATAATAATAATAATAATAATTAAATGTGTTCTCTGTAGATGATGTGTTAACTTACTTTCACCAGTTTGACCAGTGGCGCCCAAACATTCACTGTTGTTCCAACACTGAAAATTGAAAGAAAACACTTCTACAAGTAGATTGACTGTAGTATAGTACTGTATTAAGGCTCATCATAACATTTGGTCTACCTTGTGAAACAGACCAGGCCTCAAGAAAACCAGACACTCTTTTTTCTCTGGAGCTGTTTGTTTGGTATCCAGTGATTTATACAGCATTTTATTAAAACATGGCTCAATTGAATCTTCGTGATATGATGCGTCACACAGAGCATCACAATAAACCGCTTTGTCTTCATTGACAAAACAGAAGCCTCCATAAACGTATTTCTGGCTGAGACGGCGAGGCATTATTACCGCTCTGATAAATGAGCGCTTCTCCTGCTCCTGCCATGCTGACCCTGGGCCTGCGCCTGCGAGGCCACCCACAGTTCATGACACTCATAACTCCGGTTAAGTGGCTCAAAGTGGGTCATGGTCGGCGCTGGAAGCTTTGAGGCGCACTCTAGCATGCAGCGCGCAGCAGAGGGAGCGCAGGAAAGAGGACAGCTGGCACTGAGTCTGCTCCAGACTGTGCAGAACTGGTGCAGCTGAACGATAGCCTAATCCTGGAAGCAGCAGGTATTTGATTGCCCACTTTTAGAGGCAGCAGGTATTCATAACAAACCTGCACAGCAGCTTCTTCTCACTAACCAAGTTACCTTCTATGGAGAGAATTCAGTGTAGGATGAGTTGGTCCAGTCAAAATGGGAAAAATACCTGTGAACACGTGAAGGGTTCGACCAATATGAGCATTTTGTGATTGATATCTTTAAGTGGCTGAAAAAATTGGAGAACTGGTGATGTCGGCCAGTTTAGTTTTAGGGTTATAGATAGTTTTCATTAAGTGGTGCTTAAACTCAAACAGCAGAAACATCAGTGAAACGTCAGAAACATCAGTGTTTACTAGTATAAATACTGTAACACTGGGAGTGAAGCTCCCTAGAATTCTGTTCAGTTCTGCGTTCTGCTAATTTTCTCTTATGTTGATGATTTTTCATCCGTTTTCTTCAGTTGTGTTAAAATATTTTATGCTCATGCTAAAAGATTAAGTTTAAGGCTGTCAAATTCTTGTGTTAATAACCCATTAATAATGCATTAATGTGATTAAAATGCTGTTAACCAGAGATTAGGACTCAAGTCAGCAAAACTCAAGACTCAGACTCGCACCTCAGAGACTCGAGACTCGGACTCGCACCTCAAAGACTCGAGACTTGGACTCACACCTCAGATACTTAAGACTCAAACTCGCACCTCAGAGACTTAAGACTCAGACTCGCACCTCAGAGACTCGAGACACAGACTCACACCCCAAAGACTCGAGACTCAGACTCACACCTCAGAGACTTAAGACTCGGACTCGCACCACAGAGACTTAAGACTCAACTCAGACTCTCACCTCAGACACGCAAGACTTGGACTCACACCTTGGAAACTCGAGACTCAAACTCGCACCTCAGAAACTCGAGACTCTGACTCGCACCTCAGAAACTCAGACTCGCACCTCAGAAACTCAAAATTCAGACTTGCGCCTCAGAAACTCGAGACTCTAACTCGCATCTCAGAAACTCGAGACTCTAACTCACACCTCAGAAACTCAAAACTCAGACTCGCACCTCAGAAACTCGAGACTCAGACTCGCAACTCAAAGACTCAAGAATCAGACTCACACCCCAGAGACTCAAGACTCTGACTTGTGCCACAGAAACTTGAGACTTGAACTCACACCTCAGGAACTCGTGACTCAGACTCGCATCTCACAAACTTGAGACTCAGACCCGCACCTAAGAAACTTGAGACTCGGACTTGCACCTCAAAAACTCGAGACATCGCAGAGTCTTGAGACTCAGACTCACACCTCAGAGATTGATTCAGACTCGCACCTCAAAAACTCAAGACATCTCAGAGTCTCGAGACTCAGACTCGGACCTCAGAGACTTGAGATTCAGACTCACACCACAGAAATTCGAGACTCGGACTCGCACCTCAGGGACTCGCACCTCAGAGACTCGAGACTTGGACTCGCACCTTAGAATCTCAAGACTCAGATTCGCGCCACAGAAACTCAAGACTTGGACTCGCACATCAGAAAATCAAGACTCGGACTCACACCTCAGAGATCTGAGACTTGAACTCACACCTCAGGAACTTGAGACTCAGGCTCACACCTAAGAAACTCGAACCTCAGACCCACACCTCAGAAAGTCAAGACTCAGACTCGCACCTCAAAGACTCAAGACTCAGACTTGTGCCACAAAAACTCGAGACTCAAACTCACACCTCAGAAACTTGGTTCTGACTTGCACCACAGAGACTCAAATCTGACTCACATTGAGAGGCTCAAGTCTGACTCAAATCTCAAAGACTCTGACTCACATCTCAGACTCAGCTGTGACTCATATCTCAGACACTTTTCTCTGACTCGCATCTCAGAGACTCAACTCTGTCTCAGACTTACACAAACAGTGTTAAATAATAGAAATATTGTAGCCTAATAGAAATACTGTATGCCAAAAGATTACATTTAAGGCTGTCAAAGTTAACATGTTAATTACACGTTAATAATGCATTAATGTGATAAAAATGCTGTTAACCAGAGATGGAACTCGAGTCACACACACCTCAGAGACTCAGACTCACATAAAATGACTTATGAAACATCTCTACTGTTAACATTTTTGTAGTTTGACCTTCAAACCATTAATACTTCCACCCTGAAGCCCACCTGCTTGTGTGCTGTATGCTGCTGTGACAGACTCGCGACTGTAGCTGCCTCTTTCAGAAACAGCCTATAACTTAAGGTGATGAGTTTTACTCTCTGGACGTCTTTGCCAGAGGCTTCGCTGCAGGACAGCCACGGTGCTCTGATGCCCAGAAGTCTGTTGGCTGGCGGCTGTTGTTTTGTGAAGGGCTGTTTTATAGAGATCAATGTCTTGCTGGAAGGTCACTGCTCTCCCTAGACTGCGCGTCTCGCTTCTGGTGAAGGATGATGTATAGCAGTGAGGCGGCCAAAAGGGAGCAGGGCTTCCTGTAAACTGTCTCAAGTCTGATGGTAGAGGACAGATAGGGAGAAGGACAGGACCGGACAGACAGGAAAACTGCTTTGGGGACTAATTTGCATGTACATCTCAGCCATAAAGAGCCAAAACTATATCTTAAATACTATCATAAAACAATGTTTCGGGCATCAGGCAGCATATTAACGACCATTTCATGTAATAACTCTGTGAAGGAGCTTTTAGAGGAAGATGTCTGGTTCTTATCACCACCACTGTGAACTTGGTGAGTTTCTCTAGAACAGAGCATTTCACATCAGACGTTTCTTTACATCCTCACGACTTAATCATGCAGAAATGCTGAAAAAATCAATAGAATTCCCTTTTAATGCTTCTAAAAGCTGCTTCATAGAAAGTTATTACACAAAATAGCAACAAATATGTCACGTAATGCCTGAGACATCATGTCACGTCAGTTTTTAGATAAGCGTTTGCCCTAAATTATATATATTTTTAAGGTTATTTGTGGTGGACTGGTACATGCAAGGTGTTTCCACTATTTTACCATCATCATCATTCCCTTTAAAAACTCACATGTAGGTTCACTGGTGGTTTTGGATGGTAAATAAAATGGCTATATTTGTGTTTTAGATCATCACCCCTGGTTCCTATCAGCACCACTGTAAAGAAATCAGAGTCTGTAAGTCTCTCTACAATGAACCATTTCACATCAAACCACTCTGAATGGCTTTGTTTACAAATGAAAGACTGTGTCGCACAGAAATTTGGAAAAATTGGTGGAATTTCCCTTTTCACTATATGGTTGATAGTAAGTGTTAATTTCAGTGAACAGGATGCTGTTTGAGGCTTTTAACGACAGATGCAGCTTTGTAGTGTCCCGATCTGAAAAGCTGTCTTTTCAACTGCTCTGCGATGAGGCCTTTTTATTGTATTATGCATGACTCAGATACACAAGAGTTGCATTTCTGACGAATATAAAAGCATCATTGGATTAGAGTGTTTTATTTAAATGGAACAAGTATATTCTGGAAGCACCATCAACAATGCTATTGCTCTGCAGGACAAAAGTGCATCTTTAATGTTAGAAAAAAGGAGTTTTTTTTTTTTGCTGTCCTCTCGCTGAGCTTCGGGGATTAAAGTCTAGGTTTTAACTTCGGGGCTGGTTGCGAGGGGCATATTTTTGCCGAATCAGAGCGGGTAGGATATTCTCTGTGAGAATGGGTTATGAATCAGGCGGCTCCCACTGCAGAGAGGATTATAAGTCGCTGCAGGAGTGCAGAAAAGAGCAAAAGTTTAACGTTTAATGTGACTACGAGGAGCCTAATCAGGGCTGTGAGCATTAGCGCTGAGCGAGCGCGGCAGCGTGGATCATCTCCTACAGGAGACTGAATTGGCCATGAGCCCTTTATTTATTTATTTAGATTATTTATTTATGGACTTACTGACGATGCGTATTATCATTCATCATCCTCTTATAATAATTGCTACTGATCTTGAATCAGCCCTTCGTGCCCCAGCTGCTAATCCTTATTATAATAAGCTAAAGATCCCAACCTATCCAGGATCAGCTTATTGGAGCAAAGTGCTAATCAGGATCTGTTTGAATAGCTGCCCCAGTTTTTGGAATATAATGTCATCATAGCTTTGAAGCTATATATTTAAAAAAGTTAAGGTACGCCAGCATCTCATAGTTACATTAATAGCAAAGTGTTCAGATCATGCATTTCAGCTCGAAAGATGTTCTAGCATCTAATAGTTACATAATGTCAAAGTTATTGTATCATACTGATAGCAAATTTGCCATTTAAATCTATAGCTATGCTAGCATCCAGTAGTTACATAATAACAAAATTATCAGAATATGCTAATTGCAATTATGCACTTTGATTCTATGATATGCTAACGTAATAATTACATAGTGGCAAAATTATCAGATCATGCTAAAAGCAAATTTCTATCACACATTTTAGTAGCTTTGTAACAATAACGCAGAAAGAAGTAAATTCTAGCATCTACTAGTAAATCCACAGGTACTCAATTACTCAGTTAAACATTCAGAGTGCTGGTAAAATGTGACAGTCTTGCTTTTATTTGCTTGTAAGTATGTATAATATATGATACTTTGCTACCACAAAAAACAGAAGTGCCTTAATAATGTGCGTATGGCAGTATTGTGACTGAGAAGGCTGAGATAACCTGTTCTCACGCTGCTTTTTCGTTAACTAGGTCAGATACTCTTGCTAACATTAGTGAGGTCCAGACACAATTCCTCTGACAAACTAGCGTCCACTGAGGAGAAAACACCTCATGTAGAAGACAGCGAGTCCTCAGCAGCACCCAGCATTGCACTGGTTAGCTCTGTTAGCTCATTAGCTCATCTGAAGAGGCAGCCTCTGTTACTCTCCAGTTATACAATGTCTTTACATTTATTCCTCTACATGCTGCTAAATTTTTGTGCTTCTGATTTTATATAATTTTTTTCTCTCCATGCTATTCATCATAATAGCTTGATGCTATTATTTATGCTTCAAAGATTTAATACAAATAAATGCTAAGGTGTGCTAGCATCTACTTACATAATAGCAATATTATAAGGTGGTGCTAATAGCAAATTTGGACTTTTATGTGACGACAGCTGTGCTAAAATGCAAAACCCTGCTAAAGTGTGTTAGCATCCAGTGGTTGGTCAATGCTAGTATAGTTTCTGTTTTTAACTGAGGTTATTAAGCTGGGAGGTGATCTTATCTATCGTTTTGTAACTGCAGTAGGTGCATTTTTAGTGCAATTTACAACAAAACCAAGCACAATTTTTCACTGCTCATCCAGAATTTTGCTAATACAGAGTGCTCTTTCACTCTTTAGTGTACAGCGAACAACGCAGCCGTTCAAATTTGCTTTGTTAAACGCGGCCCTCAGGCGCATCTCGGGGCCCGTAATGACTTCTTAAGTCAGTCGCATGCGTACGGAGCTTTAGGCATCTCCAGGGAGGGATAAGCTCTATATAAAGCCCCACCGCAGATGGTGCGCTTCAGTTCCTCCCTTCATTTGCAGAGCGCCACTGTCATCGGCACAACGTTTTAATGAGCTCCAGTACAGTTAAGACCCCCTTCCACCATGCTGTGGACTTTGAGGCAACTCTCTAGCCCCCCTTAGCGGTCACCTTGGCAACTGCAGGGTACATGTCAGCAGGAGGGATTTCATTGGCTGCAGGCGAAGTGTAGGACCTCCCACACTTGAACGCTTGACAGGCAGATGGCCCAGCCTGTTCGGCCTGGAGGAGCCGGGGGACTCGAACTGGGCGCCAGTTGTGGCACGCCAAAGGCTAAAATACGGAGATCTGGCAACCCATTTCTTGAAGTTGTTTACTTCAGCTGTTTGCTTGTGCATTGCACGTGATATGCAGCTTTACTAGGGATAAGTATGGCAAAGTTTTCTCCCTGAAGACTGAATTTCACTCAGAGTTTGTAATGCATTTTTCTAACGATGTTTTTACAGGGCGTAATCCCCTTACAAAATCATTTGCATGATTGCAAGTCATTACACGCAAGCTGCTTGCAAGTGTCACCAAGGTTAATTTGTGCTCATTATAAACAAAGGTTAAATATATGGATTCGCAGCTCATCAAACCGTTTTTCTGGATTGGCCAGAGCTTTTTAGGAAGTTGATTGAGGATCAGTAAGTTTAAAATCAAAGTAACTCTGCCCGTCTTTCTGCGAGTCTTCTAAAAAATAGAAAATTGGGCAGTAATAAGTAAGATGAGGCTCTTAAAGCAGTAGTTTCTAAAATAGTTGAATAGAGCAGTTGCTAAAAACTCAAAGAGATAAGAATGGAGACACTCTTAAAGAGACACTCCGGCCAAGATGAAAACTGTAACCATTACTATGTCTGTTGTAAACATGCCTCCTTTTCTCCACAGCAGGGCCAGAGTAGCTTCCAGAGCTAGATTTTCCAGATTAAAGACTACAAAACCCCCTTCTGATGATGTATCTTGTAGGTGGAAGGAACACTTTCGAAAACTACCAGCACTTTGGGGTGGATACTTGAGGACAGGCTGTGTGAAATTATTCATTTATTTATTTTAGCTGGCTAAGGCCCAGGGAAGCTAGCCAGAAGCTAACATTACTGCTACTTGCTACTAGCTGAATGTCATGTCTGTATTTATCAGCCTCTACACCAGTGGCTATGCTAGCATTTCTGTTTTGCACTGAGGGTGTTCTTCAGATAATGGGGAAACTCCAGGTCTACATGAATCAGGCAGTAATCGGATTTCTGCTTTGTCACCAGCCAATAAACTCACAGAAGAAGACATAAACGTAAACTTCATGCCGCAGCTTTTTTTTAAAAAAACATTGAGTCACTTTACCTGAAAATATGGACATATATCATCTAGAAGATGAAGAATGTTTAATTCCTTAATTTCGTCAAGCATGTATTTAGTTTCATTGTCGCTCCAAAACTGTTTTGCTGCGTCTCGCAGCAGCGCTGCTCGCTTATTTCCGGTACCACCATCTATTTTCGCACATGTGCAGACTGAGAAATCAGAAAGAAATCAGAGTAAGAGTTCACATGGACTGAAAAATCTGATTACTGAGCTAAAATCCAGCTCTGTTTATCGGATATCTAGACCTTACCTCCGATCTAAGAAATCAGAGTATGCTGTTTACGTTTACATGCTGTTTACATCATTTGAATAATCAGATAACTGCAGAAATCCGATTATGATCAGATTATTAAGTGCATGTAAATGCGCTCATTCATTCAAAACACAAAAAGGATACGAAAGTGTGAATTCTGTCAAACCGATGAGGCTGAGAGATGCAATGATGCCCTATAGCTCTTTTCTAATTGGCTGCCCCTTATTTTGCCTCATTCAAAAAGCAGTGCGTACTGAAACACTCTTTATAACTTCAGTGTAAGTGGTGTAGATACCTGCTGTAGATTTTTTTGCAGCTTAGTTTTTATGTGTAGACTGTATGGAGTCGGGGGTTGAATGGAAAAGGGCTACAAGGCTAATGTAGCTAACAAGTGTGTAGCCTACAATATAGCACTGAGCAGACTTGGCTAAATCATCACATATTTGCCTCAAACTATCAACTTCATCTGACAAATAGACTTGATGTATGTGCGCATGTGAATACTAGTAATGTATAAAATTGGACAAAAGAATGCTACGTGGCTAAAAACATTAGCCATCTTGATGTTTATCTGTACTTTCGCGCATTTTTAGAGATAATATTATATCATAAATTGTCAGAAACAAGATAAACAAGTCTGTTTGACATAACTTAGTAACTTGACATGACTAAAAGCAAATATGTGATGATTTAGCACTGTGCTAATTAGTTAGCTTAACTTCTATTACTTGTTAGCTACATTAGCTTCAGCAAAAAGCTAAAGAAGTAAACTTCAGACGCCAAAGATGTCCTGACTGACTGACTACACATGGGGTGGACTTTTCACCAAACGCTTCATTCAAGTGTTTAAGTTATGTTGAAGTTTCCGTTCATTTCAATGAGACTGAAAATCGCTGCTCTCCCATCTGCGGTATTTTCCTGAGGGGAAGTTGTTGGTGGCTTTAGTGAAGGGCTTGTGTGTGGATGGTAATGATGGGGCTGTGCTGGTGCCGGAGCCAGCAGTGGAAGCCGGGACTCCCTGCCGACTGATCCTGGACCCATTGCTGATGAGTCCTTCATCTAAAATGCATCTTTTGGGGTTCAGAAGTGGCTTATGCAAGTAGAATCTGAAGAGGCAGAAGGACAGAGATATAGAACTGCTAAATGCCCTGCTGAAAAAGGACCATTAGAAACCATTCGGGTTAAATCCCAATGGGAATTGGCCAAATGGTATCCAATAAAAAAACACTAGTTTCCTGTAGAACATCTTTAGATTCCATTAGGAAACATCAGATGCCTTCATGATCAGCCATTAGTCACCTTTTATGCCATTAGGATCCTTTACACTGTGATATCAACCCATTAAACAAGCCAAAACACATTACAAAACCATCAGGAACCAACAGAACAAGATGTATATCCCTTAGAATTAAACAGGCTGTTTTTGTGTTATTGTGCCTTTAAGACTGATATATGTATGAGCTTTGTTCTGATTGGCTGCCCTGTATTGTGACACAATCAAAAAGAGGACTGAAACACTGTTTACAGCATGAGTGGGCGGAGCTAAACCGCTGTAGGCAGACATATGTAAATTTGAAGGTTTTTATGACATTGCAAAAACGGTAAATTCACAGCAGACTGAGGAGTGAATTGTACATGTTGAAACTCTAACAACATCTACATATTACTTAAAATTATTTGATTTAAAAATAAATAATACAAGGAAAATTTGTGTTTCCATGATTTGGCCCCTTTAAGACTTTTTTCCGCGTGTTTCTGTGTCATTCTCAGATGATGAGTCCTAAATGCCAAAGCTTTCATTCATTTGGGTGAAACTGAACATTCAGTTCTGCTCCAGCAGCTCTGTTTATCTGTGACATCTTCATATCTGCAGTGTTTTCTTGCAGGAGAAAGTGTCCAGCGATCGCTTGCATAAAACGTCCTGAGTGGGTTTTGGCCTTTAGCTTAAGCTTAAATGTTTCGCTTTTTAATCTTAAGTGAAAAAAAATCAAAATTGAAATGTAAATTTTTTAGGTTAAAGTTACTTAAAGGGGAATTCCACCAATTTTTCGAAAATATCTACAAAATTAGTTTATTGAGGTGTGAGCAAAGTCATTCAGAGTGTTTTGAAGCGAAATGCTTCGTTCTAGAGAAACTTACCAACTGAGAACTGTTCACAGTGGTGGTGGTAGGAACCAGACGTCTGAAGAGTTTAATTCCTCTTAAAGCTCCTTCACAGAAAGACATTAGAGGAAATGGTAACAGACATGTTGTCTGGTGTCAAATCAGAGGCATTGTTTTTTTAAGGTAAACACTTAAAATGCTAAGGGTCTAGAGCAGGGATTGGCATGTGTTGCGGAGCCACATGCGGGACTTTTACTGCCCTTTTGCAGCTCCACAGCAGAGTTAGATTTTTAGAAAAATTCAAATAATCTTCCTTTTAAGTAGAAATAATGCTCTGCAGTGAAATAAATCTTTGCTGAGTGATCCAACACACAGTTCTAACACAGGTTTAACAGTAAATGGTCTTAAATGCTGGAATTAATGTAGAACTGCTGATTCACCAACCTTTAACGCTGAAGATCGGCTCACCTGGCTAGTTCCTAATGAAAGACAAAGAAGAGAAAGATTTAAGACAAACATCAAGAATTTAGAGACGAATGGACAGACTCAGTTGCATTTTTATGCACTCCAGCTGTTTTTTTGCGGGTTCAATCTGCAACGAGAAACTGTCAAACACCAAAAAGTCGAAGTATCTGCCAGAGATGTGAGAAAATAGCTGAGCTAAAGCTTAAAGCAGAGCAAAGTCTGCGTTTATATTCTATTATATTATATTATATTTTTTAGCCTGTCCTAGGACATTAGCACATACTTGGCCAAGACGATAAAACATTACACCAATAAAATGGACATAAAATGTTGTGGCTCCCAAGTTGGTTTGACTTTTGTTGAAATAGGACAAAATGGCTCTTCTTTACATTTGGGTTGCCCCAAAAAGACACCTGATCTAGAGCCGTTTTGGGGTACAATGTGCGCCTGTTGATACAGAAAGCAGCAAACCCGTTCCCTATTTTCCCCAGTACCCAGTTCCAAGGTGCTGTGGTGGATAAGCTCATCTCCAAATGAGGTCCATCAAGGTCACGGTGACATGGCATCTATCTGGCGGTGTTCCTCCGGCACCCTCAGGCCGGGGGGCTCTGACATGCTGTGAATGGAGCAGCAGCGGCGAGCAGCCGGCGAGCGGGCGGAGCGGTTGATGTCAGCCGCTGAGCGCAGCGTTGGGGGGGGATTGATCTGGAGGTTAGGCAGCTGCTAGCTGAATGTTAACAAGGCTCTCAGCCCTCTCCGACGGTCCTGTGAGTCATCCGGATTGTGGAGCCGTGGCGCTCCAGCCCCATTGAGGCGGCGCGGCTGCAGCCGGGGCGGAGGGGCGGAGAGGTGGGGGTCTAGCTGCCTTTAGCATGCTGATAGAGGCGCTTTGTGAGTGGAGCGGAGGAGCGGAGGGGGCTGAGGGAGAGAATACCGCTGATTTTTGTGAATGGGGCCGCGATCGCAGCTGCGGACGGCTTCAGATGACTCCGTCAGCGTCACGGGCAATTCAGGCTTGGAGATAAATGTCCCTCGCCCATTCAGGGGGAGGTTAATGAATTACGGCTAGCTCAATGGGTAGCAGGAGACGGAGGAATGGAGGCTGTGAAACCTCGCTGGTGCAAGCTGTGAATGACATTCAGAAAGACTGTAGGCTGTGATGCTGCGCGGAGGTTAAAGGCTCTTTGGGGAGGATGTGATGTAAGTAGAAAAAAAGTGTGATGTATAAAAATAAAGGGTGAAACGTCTCTGTCAGTCAAGAGCCTTTGTGTATCTTCAGTGCACTACACCCCTAAAAAAAGGTTCTTCAAGGGTTCCTTAGTGAAAGCAATGGTTTCATTTACAACCATGAGTTCTAGCCCATATAGAACCATTTGCATACTTAAACGGGTCTTCAGACTGATGGAGAACGGGTTGTGTTTGGTTCTATATAGCATTCCGCTATTGTTATAAGCTTTACATCAGAACAATAGAACCATATACATTGCATTCTCCATCAGTCGGAGGAGCCATTTCACCATGCAAAGAAGCGTGGAACGGTTCTACTCATGGTTGTAATAAAACAATTCCCTTTACTCAAGAACCCTTGAAGAACCATCTTTAAGTTACACTCTTAGCAAAAAGGGTTCTGTATAGTACTGAAAAGGGGTTCTTTGACTCGTAACAATAGTTGAAGCTTTTTTTGGTGCTTTGTAGAAACATTTTTAAAAGGGTTCTTTAAAGAACCCTACACAACTGGGCTTTTTTTATCATTGAGAAGAACCATTTGACCGTGCAAAGGCTCACTCAGTGCTCATGGTTTTATATAGAACCATTGTCTTTACTAAAGAACCCTAGGAGAACCATTTTTTAGGAATGTACTGTGCATAGCTACCCTTACACTGAATTTAAGGAAAAATCAAGTCACCAATTGAGGGTTCAGGAATTTTACAGGAATGAGTTGGCAACCCTAGACATTCATGCCATCCAACAAAATTCATAATTTTTGCTTAAAACAGCGCAGGCCCGTCAGCAAGGTTTTAACACATTGAGTGCGTTTACAGGATATTTCTGAGGAGATTAGATTTAAGATAATCCACCTGCATAAGGAAGGAGAAGGTCAAAGAGTGGAGTTCAAAAAAGATACAGACAAAATATGACTCTACCCCAGAGTCCAGACCTCAACATCACTGAATGCCTTTGGCGAGTGAGAAGCAGAGATGTAACCAACTTCTAAGACTGAACTTCGGAGGTGTGGAAACATATCGCTGCAGAAACTGAAAGCAAGTCTCCTGAAAAAAAATGGAAGCTGTGATAAAAAGTTAATATATTTATTTGTTGAGGCTTCTGTTAAACATGTTTTCTGCTTTTTTCTGATACTGAAAAATGACAAACGTAACATAATACCTACTTTAGCCCAGCACTGTATATATCAACAATCTCAATGTGGTACTTTGTCAATATAGCTCAGCCCTACGCCTTTACCACGTGTGTATCTTTTTTAACATATACTGTTCTGTGTCTCTCCACTAGGGGGCGTCCTCCAGGGATGTAGTCTGACTTGAACCAGCATGTTCTAGAGGGGTCCCTCCACAGCAGCAATGAAAAGCCTCGGGGCCAACCGAAGCCTCCATTTGTCCGACTCCTGCGGGCCCACGGCGGGTCCCCAGGAGCCAATTTGTCCCTTGACCCCAGACCCCCATGCCACGTACCTGCTCAGCCCCACCATCAACCATTATGGCACCCTGGACCCCCATATGCACCACTTCACCCCAACCAGCCCCGTTCCGGTCAGCCCTATGGCTCTGCAGCCAGACTGTCTGGTGCCGCTGAACAACCAGCTGACCACAAGCAGCACCTTCCCTCGCTTCCAGTTCCCCACCCAGGCCGAGCAGAGCGAGTATGCACAGGTAGGGATCTCGTAGTTGTTTAAAAATGTATGATTGCTAGCATGAGGTACAGGAATAGTCAAAAAATGTAATTATACAATTCTCTTCTTACCAAACACTCAGAAAAAAATGTATGAAAGTGTCACTGGGGCAGTTCCCCTCTTTCACTGGGGTGGTACATCTCAGTACCTTTAGTCAGGGAACATAATTGTACCGTAATCCATTGAAATTATATGTTCTAAGCTGTATTGACTCCACACCCCGTCTCGTCTCCAGGCTTTTTATTTTATTGTTCTGTTTTAAAACATTAGGTACAAATATGTACTTTTCACCTGGGAAAAACAGATTTAAGGACCTTAAAACCATTGTTTTAAAATGCATCTTTGAGGGTACATTTAAATTGTTTGTACCTTGATGAACAAAAGATGTACCTGTACAGAACCTTTATTTCTAACAGTGTATACTGATATACTGATGCTAATAAGCTCATATTATGTTAGCTACATTAGCCTCGTAGCTCCAGTGCAAAACTAAAGAAGCAAACTTCAGATACCAACTTCAGATTCATGTCTTTGTTGATAGACTACATTTGAGGTAGAAGGTGAAATTAGATTTTTCACCCAATTAATGCTTCAAAAAACATTTTAAAGAGGAATTCCATTGATTTCTCAAACCTTCTGTCATTGAGATGTAAACAAAGCCATTCAGAGTGGTTTGGTGTGGAATGGTTCATTGTAGAGAGACTTACAGACTCAGACTTCTTTACAGTGGTGGTGGAACCAGGAGTCACAGTGTCTACAACACAAATACAGCCATTTTATTTACTATACAAGACCACAACCTACTTGTGTCTTCTGTGTTTTTATATGTAATGTTAATGATGGTAAAATAGTGATAAATCTGAAATAAGTTTTCTATGAGGACTATTTTGCCTTACAACACACTGCATGTGCAACTGCATGCAAAACTTTGAACACAGTGTAAATATGTTAGCGCATCTTCTACAGAGAGCACACTTACATATGGCATTTTTCTATGTGTTTCTACTATTTACTTTAACATACTGAAAAAAAAACACAAAATGTGCCATAACTTTAGCACAGGCCACATTTTATGTCTTATTTTGCTCCCATTATGTTAAATTCAGCAAATACACAGTAATTGTGCCTTAAAATGTGCAGAAGTGTGTTCTCTGTAGAGGATGTGTTCACTTTTTTCACTTTAACAAAACGTGTCATTTGACCAGCAGTGTCCAAACTTTTGCACACAATTGTATTTCACACCCAATGAGAGTATTTTTGAAAATACTTTTGAAAAAAAATTTGGTTTAGGCTAAATCCTTATAGCAGAACTATCGTAAAGCAATGTCTCAGGCTTCATTCAGCGCATTCATAACCATGGCATGTAATAACTTTCTGTGAGGAGCTTTTAGAGGCATTAAACTCAGAAGTCTGGTTCCCATCACCACCACTGTGAACTATTTCTCTAGAACAGAGCATTTCACATCAAACCACTCTGAATGAGTCTGTTTACATCTTTTTATTGATTTCTTTTTTATATAATCATGCAGAATTCCTTATTAAATAGGCAAAAATGTCTGTGTATATAACTATGGATTGTTCACCCAAAAAAAAAAAAAAACACATTTGGGACTTTTAAATGACTTAAACTTTAGACGAAAATCCTTTTTGCTTTGAGTGACTCTATACCTTAATAATGTTTTGAGTGACTTTATATCTTAATTATGTTGATTTTATTTAAATAAATGCTTAAACAGGGCAGCTTGGTGGCGCTGGGTTCAACTCCCCGGCCGGGCAACCAGGATCCTTACTGTGTGGAGTTTGCATGTTGTTCCCTTGTCTGAGTGGGTGTCCTCTGGGTGCTCTGGTTTCTTCCCACAGTCTAAAAACGTGCAGTCAGGCTAACTGGACACTCTAGGTGTGAGAGTGTGTGTGTTTGTGTGATTGTGTATGTGATGGACTGGCGACCTGTCCAGGGTGTTTCCTGCCCTCCGCCCAGTGACCACTGGGATAGACTCCAGCAGACCCGCAGCCCAGAAGGATATGCGGCTTAGATTGTGTGTGTGTAAATGATTGAACATTCCATTTTGTCACTACTGAAACTTTACCAAATGTTTCAGTAGAAGCATACATCATTTAAACCGCTTATCCTTCTGGGTCGCGGTGGGGTGCTGGAGCCTATCCCAGCTGTCATTAGGCGGAAGGCAGGACACACCCTGGACAGGTCGCCAGTCCATCGCAGGGCAGAGAAACAGACATATACATTCACACCTAGGGGCAATTTAGCACATCCAATTGGCCTGACTGCATGTCTTTGGACTGTGGGAGGAAACCGGAGAACCCGGAGGAAACCCACGCAGACACGGGGAGAACAGGCAAACTCCACGCAGAGAATCGAACGCAGGCCCTTCTTGCTGTGAGGCGACAGCGCTACCCACTGAGCCACCGTACCGCCTCAGTAGAAACAACTGTAGCTTATTTTAAGCAGAACTCAAAAATGCTAGTCAGTACATCACTAACAAAACAGCCACACATAAAATCATTATATGGGATCTAACTGCTCACCATGTGTTCATGAGGGACAGGAATACAGTCTCACTTCCTGCTCTAAAATGCAGGGGCGTGGCTAAATAAGGCTCCACCTATGGCCTAAAACTCTTTGTGTTTCGGTAGTGACATGAAAACGGATGTAAAAGGATTATTTTTACAAGTTGGAAGTTAAGGTTAAGTTTTCGGCAAATAAGTTCTGATTATAAACTGGTAAACCAGTCAGCAGTGCTGCGAGACTGCATCTTTATTTTGCTCTCTGTTTGTCAACACAGTGCTAGTCTCCTGAACTTTAAATACAGCAGTAGTTCCTGACCCAATCCTATGGGACCCCACATGTTGTATTCTTTTGCTTCTATCAGTGCACCTGTCCAGGTAATCTGCACTTCATTACCTGGCTCAGGTGGAGCTGGAGCTGGAACAGAATAAAACTGTGAACAGCCTTGTCCCCAAGGACTTGGTCAAGGTTTTCTGAAACAGAGAGTAATGCTGAATACAGCGAGTTTGAATTTGGGCTCATTGCTGTGGTTCCAGCAACAGGGCTGCGTGGCTCAGACGGGCAGTCGAGCGGGCACTCTCACCACCTCCATGTCTATGGGAATGGGCCTTGGCCTGGGCCTCGCAGCGCCCCCTATGATCAGCAGCGGCACGGCAACCATCTCCTCGGCGGCAGCGGCCAAGATGAACCGCCTCCCGGCCAGCCTGCTAGACCAACTGGAGCGGCACCTGCCCCTGCAGCGAGACGGCTTCAGCACGCTGCAGTTCCACCGGCGCAGTCGTGGCACCAAGCACGCTGTAAGAAAACATTACAGAAACATACGGAAAATGTTTGGATTAATATTTTCTCATTTCTCAGTTTAAAAAATGCCCATGGCTAACTATCCACTGTTAGCTAACATTAGCTAGCTAGCTGGCTATAATGTATATTGCATGTAAAGGTTTGGTCACCTCTGGCCTATTGTGTTGATATTTGAAGTGAAAAGAAGTAAACACAACAAGTATTTAAAAAAAAACCTTTTCTGTAAATATTAACACGCAGCAACTTTATATTTGATTAAAAAAAATAATATTTATGGCTTGTGCAGAGGTTTGGACACTCTTCTATGTTAGTATTTAGTAACATCCCATTTGGCAGATATCACAGCTTGTTTATAGCCAGCTAGTGGTGTTTTTTCCATGTTTTAGCAAAGCTCACCCACTCTTCCTTCCAGAACTATTCTAGTTCTATGATATTCTCGGGCCGTCTTGCAAGCACTTCGTGTTAAACATCTACCCACAGATTTTCAGTGATGTCAGGGGACTGTGAGGGCCATTCTTGAAGTAGTTCATGGTGGATTTTGAGGTATGTTTTGAATCATTGTCCTGTTGTAGAATCCAGCCTCTTTTCAGCTTTCGTGGAATCTACTCTCCTATCTACAGTATTTCCTGTGCCACTGGCTGCCACACAACCCCAAAGCATAATAGATCTACCCCCATGCTTAACACTAGGCAAGGTGTTCTTTTCATCAAATGCTGCTTTTTTCTGCCAAATACACTTTTAGTGACAACACAATTTTTACTTCTTTGGTCTACAGCACGTTTCCAGAATACCTCTGGCTTATCTAGAAGGTGTTTTGCATAATTCATATGTTGACTTTTGTGATGAGGTCGCAGGTAAGGTTTCTTCCATGCAGATCATGTTTGTGCAAGCAACGCTGCACAGTAGAACAGTGCACCACCACTCCTGTGTCAGCTAAACCTTCCTGCAGGTTCTTTGCTGTCATATAGGGGTTTTGCTTTGCCTTTCAGGCCAGCATATGAGCAATTATGCTGACCAAAAAATCAGAGTTTTCTTGGTCTTCCAGGTCTTACTTTGACTTCCACAGTGGAAGTGGACAGTGGAAATTGTGAGCTAGAAGTGCTTTGATATTTTTTACTTCTTTTCACTTCAAAAAACAAAAAAGAAAATGTGTAATTTGGCCAGGAATGTCAAAACTTTTGCAACAATGTATGTTTATCTGCAAAAACATTAACATTTTATGAAACGAGTATCACATGCTGACATAGATCATAGACATAGAAGTTAGTTACCATTAAATTAACAGCAAGCTATAAGTGCTAAAAAAAACAGAAAGACAGAAAAAGAATCTTAAAATGTTAAGGCATGTTAATGAAACATGAACAACATATAATAACCACATAAAAAGACTTATATTTTTTATTGTGCAGCGCAGCGAGAGCCCCGGCCGCATCCGCAACCTGGTGCACTCTGTGCAGAAGCTGTTCGCCAAATCCCAGTCCTTGGAGGGGTCGGCCGCCAAGGGCAGTGGCAGTCAGGGTGCAGACGGCACCAAGACAACCCGTCGCAGCAAAAGCAAAGACCGCGCCAAGACGGAGGGAACCAAGCGGCGACCGCGGCCCAACCTCTCAGGCTTCTGGAGCTCAGACGACGCACTGGAGGATGAACCGACGAGCCCGCCAGCGTCCGGTCCGGTGGCCGTGGCCTACCGCAACCCCCTAAGCATGATGACACTGGGCCGGGCCATATCCGACAGCCAGGCACCCCCCAGGCACCACACGCTACAGGGCTACAACACAATTGCCACCCACTCGCTCAAGTCCTCCAAGAGCAGCGGGGATCTGAAGCCCCAGGCTGCCGTCACACTGTCGGTTGGGGCAGTGGTGCCCCCTGCTGCCGGCCAGCCAGCAGACACTGGCCTGGTCAAGAGAGGCTCATGGTCCACACTAACACTCAGCCAGGCTAGACAGGTGTTGCAGAAGGGTACGGCCACCGTGAACCGTACGCTGCTCAAGTCCAAGTCCTACCACCAGGAGCTGACCTCCAACTTTCTACAGGTAACATCTTGTTTATTTATGTGTGTGTGTATTTATATATAAATTTTATTTTAAACACTGTGTCCACTCACTGTCCACTCTGTCAGACAATCCTACTTTGTCAGTCCACCTTGTAGATGTAAAGTCAGAGACAATAGCTCATCTGCTGCTGCACATTTTGTGTTGGTCATCCTCTAGTCCTTCATCAGTGGTCACAGGACGCTGCCCACAGGACACTGTTGGCTGGATATTTTTGGTTGGTGGACTATTCTCAGTCCAGCAGTGACACTGAGGTGTTTAAAAACTCCAGCAGCACTGATGTGTCTGATCCACTCATATCAGCACAACACACACTAACACACCACCACCACGTCAGTGTTACTGCAGTGCTGAGAATGATCCACCACCCAAATAGTACCTGCTCTATGAGGGTCCATGGGGGTCCTGACCACTGAAGAACAGAGTAAAAGGGGGCTAACAAAGTATGCAGAGAAACAGATGGACTACAGTCTGTAACTGTAGAACTACAACGTGCACCTATATAGTAAGTGGAGCTGATAAAATGGACAATGAGCGTAGAAACAAGGAGTTGGTCATAATGTTATGCCTGACCGGTGTATATAACTATTGTGTTGTTAATGGCAGTTAGTAAAACACCCCTGAATTTGAGGGTTAAAACTGTGTGAGGATTTTAAGCCAAATGGGTTTAGAGGGGAGTAATTTTGAAGCTGTGCTGTTTGAATCCAGCATTGGAAAATCGCCTCATATAGTTCCTTCATACCTCTTATAGTTACTTCATACAGAGTTAAATGTTTACCCGCAGAGTTAAACTACATTCAGATGCACTGAAGTCTGTAGGAATTAGTTTAAAATGGCTTATTTTACGGTGAAGCCATAGAGAGCGGTGCAGTGCAGTAAGGAGGAACATTCTGAATGTTCCAGATGTGCAGCGTGTGAGCGGATGCTGGTGTTTTCGCAGGTGCCTCTGGGAGACTGGAGCGGGACGATGGGTCGCGGGGGCGCCGGAGGGCCAGGGGAGATCCCGTGTAGAAGGATGCGCAGCGGGAGCTACGTTAAAGCCATGGGGGACATGGAGGACAGCGAGGAATCGGACAGCCCTCCCTCCCCCAAACCCTCTCCCAAAACAGCTGCCCGTCGCCAAAGCTACCTGAAGGCCACTCAGCAGTCCCTCAGCGAACAGCAACCACCCCCACCACCACGCAAGTGAGTGACACTGCTGTTTCATACGCACACACTGGGCTACACAATTCAGGGTCTGTTAATCGTTATGGTGATATTAGAGTCTTTAAACAACAACAGAGGCAGAGACAGCAGCAGATGACACCACTGTTCTTTCAGTGAGGTCAACTTCAGTCAGTTTTTCTGGTGATATTCATCGGTTTGCACCAGAGACAGCAGTAGTGATAAGCAGTCACAGTAATTCAACTTTGAAATCTCCATGACTCCAAAGACAGTCACTCTGTATTTACACTGGTCCAGCGCAGTGATGGACGTAAATGCCCCCCCCCTTAGTTGGCTGCTTAAGGGAAATCCAATTCAAATGAAGTCTTGCTAAGTCAATATTTATATAATTGATGCTTTGGTTATTTTTAATCATCAAAAACTCAATGTAGTGCACATGATACAGCTAAAACATTGATTAGGTTCCTGTTGGACAGATTTGGATTTGAGGAGCAGCTGCTGATTTTCACTTGCAGTCATTTATCTCTGTGAATTAACATCCTACTCGGATTCTGAATTTTGGAGGTGGAAATAATTGTTGTTTAATATTTGGGTTTTTCATCGCTGTGTGTCCATGTTGCATGGAAGTGTTTGATGAGTGGTAGTGTTGTAGTACCTGAGTCTGGTCTTGAGAGTGTGAATTAACCCCTTAAATGGCCAGGACCCACCAGCAGGCCCAAAGTTTTATTACACACTTATAGAACCTAAGGATAGCTCAGCCAGTTTGCATTGAAGTCCATGAGTTACTGAATAATGAGCCTTAGTGTGTAATAAGCCCAAGATTTTAAGGCGTTCATGGCCTCAGTCTCGGCTCGGTCTCGACATCATTTGGAGGCAGATTTGTCTGAGTTTCTCGATAAGGTGGACTAGCAGTTGTTCTCGAGACCAGCCGAGTGTGATGCCTCAATGTGAGGTAACTAGAAACTTTCCTTTTATTATTATTATGTAATAATCAACAAAACCTTCAGACAGAATAAAACTGTCCTTTCTCTACGTGTTTAAATAAAATTTGTTCACTGCCAATTAAGGATGTAATTGATCGCCTCCATGTTTTCATTTTATAACATAAATGTGGAAAAATGTAGTTTGGTTTGTATTTAGTTTAGGTAGCGATTCTGAATAAGTTTTAGAGAAGAAAGGATAGAGAAGAATCTCACCATCATTTACTTGCAAAAGTTACAATGCAAAGTTGAACTTATATTAATAAATGATACGTTATATTATATTATATAATGTATAATGCATTGTACACAATGTACAATGAACTACAAATTAATTTCCACTTTTTTCTTTCTTTTTAAAAAAAATCTTAACCTGGTCTTTGCTCTGTCCCAACACTCCGAATCATTGAGCTGAAGACACTAATCCTGCAGACACCACTTTAGACCACATCAAATTGGCCAGATTCTTCTGCATAAAGTTCAGTTGAGCTCGACTTTTTTGATGCACTGCATCCTCCAAATTCGGTGCGCCAGTCAAATCATGGTACGCGCAATGAACACAACACTTCCCATAGAAAATGAATAGTAGCCATTGGGATGTGCTGCTGCCCCAGGCCACGTAAACACAGCGTTAGAGTTTCCAGGACTTCAGCATCTGTGCAGAAGTATTTGCAATTACCATAGCCACCCCATACTACTATCAGTGCTCAAACTCCCTGTTAGCTTTACAGTGCTGATATCACAGGAGACACATGCTAATGAGCCCTTTAACCAGTCACAGTGTTTTATATTCATGCGCTGTGAGCTTTCTGACCACAGTTCCAGGCGAGTGTTTCTGTGGGTTGAAGCAAGATATTCATGTAATCCAATCCACTAAAGTTATTATTTTGGTCTGAATAATGGAGGCCAATCTTTGACCATGTCACATTATTGATTCACCAGTGTGGGTTTAATGTATTACTAGGCATATCATAATGCCAGATTGTGGGAAAAAACTCGCAACAACAGTATTTTTTCCACATTTGTACAGGAACTACATATGGGGGCAAAAGGCTGATAAAAGAAAAAGTTCCACTATGTTATTAAATATGTCTGCAAGTGCTGTTTCCTGGAGCTGCATTTGCTCCGAGATTATTTATGAGCACTGCCTCTGCATCTGTTTGGTGCGCTCTGCTGAGTTTCAGTTTGTTAAAAAGTCTGTGAGGTTGACGCTTAATTAGCTGAATAAAATCAGGGAAAAGCAGAAGCACAGCGTTCTTTCTAATACACTAAAAAGCCCTTTATATGATGAAATTACATTATAACCTGTGACTCACCAAGCATTTGGCTAAGACATGCTGTTATTTTAACACTGAAAACAAGCTGTTAGCTGCTAGTTAGACTTACTGCATGCCAACTCTTGGAGCTGCAGTGTTGGCAAGTGCCTCATGGGACCAGCAGAGGGCACCAGCTGGGCATTATGAATATCTTTCCCCTTGGCATGGCTGTGTTTCTTTGAGAATGTCAGGGCAAAACACCAGAAACCTCCACGATTTTTGGCATCTCACTTTAGAATGTAAGTTCTTATAGCTTCTGAGTCACTGACTTGAGTAATTGTTCAAGGGCTGCAATTGAATAAGCTGATAAACAAACCCTTTCTGGGTGCAGGACAGTGGGGTCCTCCAGGACCAGGGGTGGGAACCTGTGGGGTAGTCATTTTGGTTTTGTATTAGGCCTTGAGTTGACCCTTTAAATGGCCAGGCCCCCCGAAGGCCCAAAGGTTTATCACACACTTCTGTATAGAGTAGCTCAGCCAGTTTGCATTGAAGTCCCTGTAGTTGCCAAATAATAAGCCTTAGTATTTTACAAGACTGGGATTTTAAGGGTTAAAGGTTTCATGTAATTTATCCCTTTTTAGTAAACCTGTTAAACCAGCCAGCAGCAGCGAAGAATGATAGTCGATGAGTCTCATATGTTAACAAGTGAAGCATTTCCTTGTTACTTTGTGTCAATAATATTATGAACGTCTACCACACAAGCAACCATGCTCGACTGGAAAAAACGGGCGAAATATGACTGAAGCGAATAAAGCAGCGTGAAGAGACGAGAGCAGAACAATGAGACCAAGCCAAATTGGCGTGAATGGGAATTTATGCAGGAAAGCAGCATATAATAGTACACAGTAAACAAGCCCCTGGTGAAAGGCAGATCAGAAACAGTGAGGTCCACTTGAACCTCTGAAAGCCTGTTTTTCTACTATGTCAGTAACATCAGCTTGACATAGTTTTTACAACGCTTTGTTGAGTTAATTTTACGGTTTTATATTGTTTTGAATCTGAATTGTATGTTCACTTCATGACAACACTATTCTTTCATGTCCGGGGCGTAACTGGAAGGTTTAGAATGGGGTGGCCAGGTGAGATCAGAGATTTTAGTGGGGTGACTGACTGCTAAGGGAAAAAAATAATAAAATAATGTTACTGTATTAAAATGACATGAATTGTTGTTTTTTTCTCTGTACATAACTGAATCTGTCCATCATTTCCATATAAATAATATATTACATCAATACAACTACAGAAAAAAAAACTGTGTTGGTGTAACATATTGCTGTTGTTGGAAAAAAACCTCATATCTCCAGAACGATGACTTTATAGGAGAAGGAAAAAACCTACTTTATTTTTAATGTAAGTCAATGGAACCAGACTTTTTTCCAAGTCATTTTGGGTCATTTCTTTTGCTCCATTCATCTTGAAATTTACACACAATGTAAAGGACAACAGGCGTTTTCAAAGTATGTCAAAAACTGAAAAACGTCAAAAATGGAGATACGAGGTTTTCTTCTGACAAAAACGATATTTTAGTCATTAATAAGGAAATGAATTGTTTGAATCCAGTAAATTAAATGCATCACTTGTTAACTTTAAGAAAAACATTTTAAATAGACAGACCATGTAAGTTTAGGTGGCACTCACTACAGGTTATACGTGAGTCTAATGATTAGAAGACTAGCCAGACCGCAATGTATAAGATAACCTACGACACGTGCTTGTATTCAACTGTAAAAAGTAAATAGTCAGCATGATAAACGATTATAGTGGACTAATTTTAGTAGTTAACGTATCTTACAGTGGAATAGTATGTAGTAATGTGGCTCACAGAGCAGCATTGCTGATGGGACCCAGTTCACATTAATTCACCTGATCATTACTGAGCAAATTATCTTATTACAGCAAGATACGATAACTATTATATGCAGCGTCATCAGACTCCATAACTGATTTGTAACAACCCTGATGGCAGATTTTCACCTCAAACCATAACTGATGTTTAATTAGTTGGTCAGAATGGTGGCCATACTTCATTCCAGAGTGGCACTGGCCACCCATTGGCTATGCCTCTGTTCATGTTCATGTAATTTTTAAGTTATTTACTAAGCAAATATAAAAAATGATTGACACTCAATGGTAGACTTGTTACTTTTTTTTGGTTTCCATGGCTGCAGTGTCAGTGCAGATTTATTTCTGGTTGCCTTCTCAGAAAACATTTCAGGTGATGAGCTTGCCATTCCATTTCAGTACCAAGCTGACAATCTTAAGGGTAAAACAATCTCAGAGTCCTCAACTTGCACGGTAATAAAAGAGGTTTATTTCACTTCATATCAGCAACTACACCAGACTTTAAAGAAAGATGTTACTTTTATGGCCAATTCCAAAGCACAGTACCAGCATAAATCTCTGCAAGTACAGTTCTCCGTGTTCTTCTATAACGTTCCACCTCCCCCTCTATCAATGCCGGCAGACACCACGCCTGCCCGTTTATGCGGGAGCACTTTGGGGTGGTTTGGGCGCCTCTGCAGAATGCCTGCTCCATGCAGCACCTGGGAAGGTCAGTGCCACCCAACCCTGCCCGTCAGACCACCTCTCGTCCACCTGAGCCACAGCAGCCTTCCTGACTCCACCTAACCACCAACCGCTCACCGAGTCCATGGCTCCGTCCTGATTCTCCACAATGCTTATCCGCTTCCTCACCTAACTCCCTCTTTTCTTCAGTGACTCTAAATGGAATGGAACAGGAGAAAATGTGACTAACCCTAGCATGGTATGGTCAGCGCTTAAAGTTGGCTAAAATGTAAAGTATTCATTGAAAAATCCGGTTTGCACAATTTTTCTCCCAATCCTGAATGTTCACCTCAATGTTCACGCTTTTTAGCTAACATGTAGTAACCCCCGGAACTGATAATTCCTACTTGGAAAGTCGGGAAGCTGTCTTCGGCTCCGAGTTAGACATCATATCAATACGGCTGATCACACCATCTACAGTAATAAAGTACCACTTCTCTACTTTTAAATCAGATTTTGGTATTATTTGCTATAGAACGATCAGCATACAGACACGGTAGCTGGATAAATCTATAATTTTCACACATGAAGTTCAGTTCTGAGAAGGTAAATAGATCATGAACGTTAAAGTTCACTCATTTTACTAACGGCTAGCTTTCTGCTAACAATGCTAGCGTTTGTGGTTGTGTAAATTTCTTTGCCGTGTTGTAGCTCAGATGCAGAGAGGTTGAACATGATGTAATTCTGAGCTCCAACTTCCCATGTAATTCCCTGCTAAGTTAAGCGAAGCATTAGCAATGTGCAAACTGCACACTTAAATCATCAGATACTTGACAGAGTATAAAACATTGTTGTGTATGAAAATTAGAAAAAAGTACAGAAAAAATTTAAGCCTTACGATGGTTGCTGCTGCTGCTACTGTCGTTATAGCTTCACAACATATTTTTGTCCATTTTTGTAGATAACGGTATGTCAGACTGTGTCAGCCCAGAGGAAAGAAATATCCTGAATGAGATCTCCTCTTAATCTCATGTACGTCTCCTAAACATGGTTAAGTCCTGCATGAAATCAGAGCGAGATGTAAGCCATTTTCTCCTGTTTCTGAAACGTGGCTCCTGAGAAATAACCCTCCGATTTTCTCACTCCGATCAAAATCTTGTCAAACATGTGGATTTTCTCTTTAGTGTCTCACTCGTCTCACCCCAGTTTAGCTGAATAATAGTTCCATAAGAATAGTTTAAGATCTCATTGTTTTCTTATACATCACAGAACTCTTTCAGCCGTCTATCAGTGCAGAAGGAGAACTCACGCTTTTCTCATTCATCACCAGAACGTCTTACAATCAAATGCTCATGTTAATCTCCTCTTTTCTCCTAAGGGGGGTTTAGGAGAAAGAATTCAAAAATCCTTCATTAATGCAATATTGAGATCTGCTTTATTCCTTTGAGACAATCTCACGAAAGAAAACGGAAACAGTTCACATTGAAACGAAGCAGTTCACATCAAACCACTCTGAATGACATTGTTTACATCTCAACCATTTAATTATGTGGAACTTTTGAAAAACTTTGTGGAGTTCCCCTTTAACTCATCTCGTCTAACCATTACACCCATACGCTCCATGAAGTGAAGTGACGTATTTCCCGAAGCCTTCTTAAACCCTCTCAGACCCAGACAGATCCTGGTCCACTAACCTCCTCACTTCCCCACTGAAACACAGTTATTAACCACATTAACCATTAACAGGGCAGAGGAAACCAGGAGTGATGAGAGTGAACTAAACAGATTTTCATGGTTAGCTCCTCTGTGCTGTGGCTTCTTACCTCTCGCTTCTCACACATGCATGAATGTAAAGGCAAAAAAGCCAAATTTATACAGTTTTTATATTTTTACCCAAATATAGTCATCAGCCAAGACATGTTGCGTGTCCAGAGATTTACTTCTGTAGTTTTGCACAAGGCTAATGTAGCTAAGTCATGGAAGTTTTTAGCCTTCAGGCTTCAGGATGGACAAATTCACAATGGCTTATTACTGTTTTTAGCAAATCAAGATACATTTGTGAATCACATCAGTCTATTTCAGATTACAGAGTTTGAGGCAAGTGATTATTTAGCCATGCAGTTTGTACAATGCTAACCGTTACAAGCTTCTGTTATTTGTTAGCTGCATTAGCCTCGTAGCTCCAGTGCAAAGCAAACTTCAGACACCAAACATTTTCTTGGCTGATTAACTTGGGTTAAATGGAAAATGTGTAAATTTGATCTTTTCTCTAAACTATTCCATTAAGACTCAATCAGGAATTGCTGTCTCTGTCATGATCTGATAGATTTGATTCTGGCCTTCAAACATCAACGTTACAGTTTATTCCACACTCAGTGAACATAGATCTTGATCTAGGGCAGGTATGACCCTTTTGGCAATTCCTGATTTAGGCTTTAGGCTTTAATAAATTCAGTTAAATAATCTGATTCATAGTTGTTCTTGCTAAGCCATGAGAATATCTCTAATATCGCTTCAGGAGCGACCAGAGCTGAACTTCTCGTCCAAGAGTGATCAAAACCTTTTCTCCACTCTTTGCTTGCCTCCCAGCTGCTTGCCGTCTCTGCGGGAGTTCTCGACCAACCGCAGCCTGGACAACCTGGACTGTCTGGTGGGTCAGAGTGACATCCAGCACTGGGGGCCGGAAGGCAGGCTAGCTCATGGCTGCTCCACCCTGGGCCGAAGCTCCGGCATCAGCCAGGTTAGCTTTCTTTCTTTCTCACTCTCTCTTTCTCCCCCTATTCACCCACTATTGGTCTTAGCTTTTGTCTCATGCAGCCTTGTTCACCTTCCAGTCTCTCAAAATTGGTTGAAATGCTCCAGCGAAAATGAATTTATAGGAAAATATGTAAAATCTGCATAGAATAAAGCAATAATTTGGCTACACATTTCCCGAATTACCCAAAATGTAGTCAATCAGCAGAGACTTGTTTGGTGTCAGAAGTTTGCTGCAGCAGTTTTGCCCTGGAGCTACGAGGCTAATGTGGCTAGCAGTTGATGGAATGCTTATGCTGCATTCAATCAAAGCTTGTAACTGAGAATTTCCAATGAGATCCCTGTTCAGAAAATCAGGAAGGTATCCTGAACTTGGAGTTCCACATGACACGTCATATCAACATGATCTGACTTAAATCTCCACTTTTAAATGAGATCCCTTTTGAAAAAATAGCACAGACCAGAATGAAGTCCATGCTGGTCTAATCTGGTCTAATGGTAATTTAACTTGTCTGTCTGCTGGTTAATGCTGGTCTGGTGCTGGTTTAGCTAGTTACCCCAGTATGTTCATGCTGGTTGACCAGTATGTACACATCCAAAACACAACTGTTGGATCAAAACCTCTCCAAAATAGGAACTTTACAGGAGAAAGAAAAAACCTACTTTACTTTTAATGTCAGTCAATGTAACCAGACATTCTTCCACATGATTTAGTCCATTCATCATGAAATTTACACACAATGTAAACAACAACAGGCAGTTACAAATTTTTTCAAAAACTGAAAAATGCCGGACGCAGCGTTACACCTCACCAACTTCATGCAAACAACATTAGGTGGAATCATCATGCACTTTACTAAACTACATCAAATTGTTTTTTTCTCCTGTTTTGAGAACATGGTCAAAACTCTGGCTTCAAGATGTCTGCTACTACTGTGTTAGCTATGAGACATTAGCCTTGTAGTTTCAGTGCAAAACTAAAGGAGGAAACTTCAGACACCAAACTTGTTTTTGTCTGATACATATATATGACATATAGACTCTCCGCTGCACTATTCATTTAACTGAAGGTTACGGTTACATTTAAATGTAAATTGCAACTGAAAATAGACCAAAACCCATCCCTGCCACCCTCCACATCCTTTGCAATCAGTTTGATGACATCATGGCTTCTGGGTTCTTCACAAAAAAGAGCTTAATAAATTATAGCTTGTAAAATTTGATTAGAGAGCCTCTGAAATGTCTCTGGGGTATTTCTGCGTTTATGCGGCCACAAGGACAGCGTGTTCTGGATTAAGCTCGCTGAGGCGTGTGCATATATGTAAGACGTCCTTAAGCTTGAGGAGAACGAAGAGGAGATGGAGTGTTATTCTGTTGGAGATTTTGGGGCACAGAAGTCGCTCTAATCCCCTGATTCTCCCTCTACTAGTGAGCTCATCTTCAGCCTTTCGGAAGTACAGAACATCCTGCGCAGAAAAAAAACACTTAAACGTGATGAGGAAATTTACACTTGTGGCTGCATTCCGAGGATTCAGTTTGAAGGTTTCTTAAGGAGCGAAGAAGCCAGCAGGGATTACTTTTTTGGTATTTAATTCCATGTGAACGAAAATGAAGAATGGTTTATTTTTTACTGTACTTTTGTTTTTCCTCAGTCCTGGTTTAGACTACGTCATTTTTAAAAAAATGTAAATTTTAACCCCATTTTTCGGTTTCTTTATTTGTTATTGTACTGGGCTTTTTTCACTTATGCTGGTCTGGACTACTTCATTTTTCCATTGTACTGTTATTTTTCCCACTTATGCTGGTCTGGACTACATTTTTTCCATTGTACTGTTATTTTTCCCACTTATGCTGGTCTGGACTACTTAATTTTTTCCATTGTACTGTTATTTTTTCCCACTTATGCTGGTCTGGACTACTTCATTTTTCCATTGTACTGTTATTTTTCCCACTTATGCTGGTCTGGACTACTTCATTTTTCCATTGTACTGTTATTTTTTCCCACTTATGCTGGTCTGGACTACTTAATTTTTCCATCGTCCTGTTATTTTTCCCACTTATGCTGGTCTGGACTACTTCACTTTTCATTTTACTTTTTTTTCCCAGTCCTTGTTGGGTGATGTGTTTTTACAATAACTCAGCAAGACAATAACGGAAACGGTGGATCCTTTAACGTCCAAAAACTCAGCCTTTTTCATGATTTTCTGACCTGCCTTGAGCTTTTTTGTCAGAGTGTTGAATTTCGTGAATCTGTTTCTCTCAGTGGTTTTTGGTCGACAGTAACCTTCTGTTTGTTCCCATGTTTACCTTTAATTATCAGGCCCATCCTTTACACACACAGTGAAACAACAGCGCTGCCCCCGTTCTATCGCAGTGTCGTGGGAACTGCTGCCTGCTGGTTGGACAAACAGACGTTTCTCACTCTTCCCACATCAAAAAGCCTGCTGTAGTCGTCCTCCCTGCAGACTCTCGGGCTGTTTGAACAGTTGGATTGCCTTTTTTCTGCAGGTAGAGTCAGGAGGAGGTGAATGTATCCTAAGTTCAGTTAGCATGGTGAAGGGCAGAGATTAGATTTAGCTTTCATCTTCGCCTAATCAGACTTCTGGGTTTAAAGCTACTGTTGGCACATGATGTTGTGAGGAAACGGCTGTATCGCTAAAGGAACGTGGTCAGAATCAGAGCTATAAAGTATTGAGACTTCAAGAAGATCCCGTTTTATTGGATACATAAAAGAGAGACATACAATTTACCTGTGCGCTTGTGCTTAGTGTATATGTTGTATATACATATGTATATGTATATATTGTTATTGTGATATCGCAAAAGGACATGCAAATTCCCACAATTCTAGAAGCATAAATTATTTTATCCAGAAGCAACGAAGGTCAGTCTTTATACGTGTCACATCAAGGATTCACTGGCATCTTTTTATTGGAAATTTTATTGGAATGATATGTAGCATTATAATCACAATAGAGAATTTCATCTATATGGCGAAGCCCTAATGTGTGTCTAAACAAAGGTGGGTGTGAATCTTTCTCACTTTGGATCTGAATTTTTGGACTTTCTTTTGGACCACTGAACTGAGGAATCAGCCATTGTGACCTTGTTATATCCCATCAAGGAGTATGAAACATCAGCTCTGATAAACAAATGCTTTCTTAAGTCGTGTGGATGGGTTAACGGTTCCTAAAGCGGGACACTGGAGATGCACAGGCACAAATCAATGTGTCAATCACTCAATTCGGTTTAATTCAGTTTTGTTTACATAAAGAGTTTCACGGAAGACATTGTCCGAAAGCAGCTTTCCAGAAATCCAGGCCCCTAATGAGCATCGCCAAGGGCAGCAGTGTCAGGAAAAACTCCAGAACCACTGAGAGGAACCAAGACTCAACTTCTCTTTCTTCTCTAGATAGAACCCTTTCTGAAACTAGGAAAACTTGAAAATTTTGTTTCATGACATTTTGTTTCCTCAGATAGATAGATAGATAGATAGATAGAAAGATAGATAGATCACTCAATTCTTAACTCATCCAGCCCCCCCACATCCACACTGCCATGCCCCACCCACCTCTGCAGCACCACTGTAGGCTGCCCCCGTACGGGGCGCCTCTCCGTGCCGTTGGCCGCCGCCCTCAGCCCAGGATGGGCCGTCTTAACCTGCGCGTCTCCTTCCAGGTGGAGCAGGGCTACATAAGCACGACGGCGTATGGTCAACTGGACTCACAGGCCGTGGAGGCTCTGGACCTGCCCACGCCCACCTGCTTCCGCTCACGCAGCCACAGCTACCTGCGGGCCATTCAGGCCGGCTGCTCGCAGGACGATGACACTGCCTCCCTGACCTCAGACGAGCCACCGACGCCACCTGCGACAACCAACACGAACAGTGAGTAACTCCTTCACTTACCATCCACTTCCGCTCACTGTCCACTGTATTAGGTTCACCAACGTCATAAGACAGTATGTTATTTTCCTGATGGGCTCAATCTTGTTCTCGACTGGTAGACAAAGGACCTGTTATGCTTAATTCATATTGTCTAGGCTAAAACTAATCTATTTATTTTATCTAACACTCTTTAAAAGTTTGTAGTAGCCTTTTTCTAGCATTAGCTATATGAAAGCTTTAGACTGCATACATACGACATTTTGGTATCCATGGAAAATAATCACTGATACATGTTGCTGGTTTGTTGTAGGAGGGTTTTGGACAGAGGTTGACCTTTTTTTCATCACGTGACAAACAGAACATCAGCTGGACTAAATAGTGTCCACACCACCTTGTATAGGCTGACGCATGGTTATGTCAGAATAAGTTCTGTCAAGAGCTAAACTTTTTAAAAATGGACCCCAATTATGAGTCTGTTGTCCTTCAATGCACTGAAATCAATGGCTGGAGGTGCATTTTTACATTCTTATTTAAAAATCTTAACTGAATCATTAATTTTCTGATCTAATAATTTCTACCAGATCCCACTGGCGCCATGAGCGTATCATGTACCTGTGGACCACTGTTATAGGCCCAGTACATGTATATATACATATAGTCCACCAAAAATATCAAAAACTGTTAGAACATGGGTGCACAAGCTTTTTATCTTGGGGGCCAAATGTTAGTGCTATGTTTGCGGTGGGCCGGGGGTCAAAACACCAAAAATACACAAATGAAGAAGGCAGGTAGGTTTTAACTTTATTCTACATTTTGTTAAAAAATGCTACAAAAATACAGATTTAAAAGGAAAATAAGAATGTAATAAGTTGTTGTATAAATATATGTTTGCTCTGTCATCGGGTGAACATCAAATGTCCTGACAGGCCACCTCTGGCCCGTGTGATAGAAAGCAGCCCTGAGTTAGAAGATGGCTAGTTTCAGCCTCCGCCCCCAGGCGTCCATGGCCCCTCTGATATTTGTTGTACACTAAGCTGGCCACAGTTATCAGAACTTTGTCATTTACACCCTGTTTGGCTATGATACAAATGGGACACACTTTTGCACGCCGTTATTCACTCTGTGCTCTGTGACAATAGCGAGTCTTTTGGAGCAAGATATGGTCACTCACAGCATCACATCTTCAAATTTTATTCGCGTTTTCTATGAAGCATTAGTAGAAAGTAACTGAGATATTTTCCAGTGTTTTTCCTGACAAATACCACTTTGTTTCATTCGGGTCTGTTTTTGTCGCCTCGTTTTTAAGAATCACCCGCCCCTACGATGGTCTACATTGAACAATGAAACCTACCAGATTCTCAGACATCAGTCCAATAGTCAAAAGTCTGGCTTGTGAGGTTTGCTAACCCAAATTTTGCATCAACAGCTGGTGTACAGTCTCTACAACACCAGCAAGAAAGAGCTACAAAGTAGAGGTTTCTAATAAAGTGGCCAGTGACTGTTATTATACATTATATGGTAAAAAAGGTAGTTGTATGCTGCATAGATAACATTATACATTGAATATGAGTCTAATTTGACTTCAACACTTCAAGCGCTGAAAGAACAGATTTAGCACCGAGCATAAATTCAGCACTACAAGACTTCATTTCATTGTACACAGATACTGTGTAGAGACGCCTGTTGCTAAGCAGATGAAAATGGGCCTATTTTTAATGGCCATGAACACAAGCTAATTCCTGCTGTGTGCTGTCACATGCTTGCTTGAAGAGAATTTAAATAAACAATACAGGCTGCTATAATCCTGTTACATAACAATTGATCATTAACCTCATTAGATGATTAACGCAAATATTTTTACACAATAAGAGGCTGTAACTGCAGATAGAGGTGAGAACAGCCTTTGCTAAGAGACACTGCTATGACAAAATCCTCTGTAGCACATCTGAGTTGGCCTGCTGTGATGCTAACTTGCTACATAGTCTTTTCATTTAACATTTTGAATAACTGGCATTAATAATTGAACATATTAAAAGTGCTATCAGTGCCTTCTTTACTGTTGGTAGTTATCTTGTTACACTCTTAGTAGTTTATCATTAAGCCATTTATGCTAGTCTTACCTTTGTACATTGACCATCCTACTGTTTTATGACCTAAACTACCTCATGACTGCGTATTCAAAAACAAGAACTGACCCAAGTGACAACCAAGGGAACTTACAGTTCTAGTACTAGTTCATTGTCCAGCTGTATTGGAGATGTGTGGAACTGTCTTTTTGACCATTTGATGCCATTTTGAAGCATTCGGTTTGGCTAATTAGCTACCTTGCTTGCTAGTCAGCATAACTTGGGTGAGCTGAAATAATATAGATGCACTTTTCTGCTCTTATACTCACACAAATGTCTACAGTTGCACAGAATCATGCGTAGGATCAAGCAAAGTTGTTGAGTGAAAGTCTGAGCGAAAGCTTACCGTTAGCTTCCTAACTAGCAAACTCTAATAATAATTCTAAGTAATGATTCTACAAATAGGAATCGACACATAAACATACTGTTCGAGTTTACATTCTGTTGCGTTTTTTGGGTTGTGTAATAGTCCTTGGTAACTTTATCTTGACCTGGAGAGGTAAGAATTAGCTGTTGTTGTTGTTGTTGTTGTTGTTAGCTTCAGCTGCAAGTGTTACCAAGTGTTACCTCAAGTACCTTTAGGTCCTGTTGATACCAATATTGAGCAAATACAGGAAAACATAAAACTGGAAGCTTCAGTACTGAATCGATGGCCAGGTTGCCCTGTTGAGGCTCCACAGCAGAATTAAATAAGGGTAAAAATAAAATAATCCTCCTTTGCAGTTAAATAAAGCTCTGCTTATCTTTCTAACGCAGATTTAACAATAAATGGTTTAAACGCTGGAGTTAATATAGCCAAAATCTGCTAATTCACCAACCTCTAAACCCTGAAGGTTGGCGTGCAGACTGCTCGTCAGCATAGCAATGCAGACAATAATCTCGCCTAGCTAGTAACCAACGAAACGGCAAAGTTTGGAGACGAACTGACTTTTTTTACATTTTAATTTTTTTACGATTTACATTTATAATCACTCCATCTGGTTTCCTTATACGTTTAACCTGCAAGAAGAAACTGTCAAACACTAAAAAAGTCACGTAGCTGAAATCAGCTTCTCATTCGCCAGCTTCTTGTTCGAATTCTCCCGCTCCACCTTAAAGGTGCCGCAGTCACATTCTGGCGCCTCAGGCAGAATTTAAGGTGGAATGGTAAAATTCGAACAAGAAGCTAGTGAATGAGAAGCTGATTTCAGCCTCGTAAAAATCTAATGCCGAGAGACATTTTACAAGAAACTATTCTACTTTTGAGGAAAAGTTTCCTGCTGGAGATGCGAGAAAAGCAGCTATGTCTGAGCTAAAGCTTAAAGCAGAGTGAAGTAAGTCTGCATTATCGTTTATATTAGACTTTTAGCCTGTACTAGTACATTAGTACATACTGAGACATATTTACAGCCAAGATGGTAAAATGGACGTAAAATGTTGTGGCTCCCAAGGTGGTTTGATTTTTGTTGAAAGGACAAAATGGCTCTTCTTAACGTTTGGGTTGTCAACCACTGCGTTAGGCCTACGAGGTAGCTCAGTGCCCTTCCCACTCAGTGTAGTATCTTACTGCTGCATGTTACTTTACTTTGCTAATGTTACTACAGAACACGAGTGCCACAGATACGACTAAGTCTGAAGTAACTTAGTGCGGCTAGGCCAACCACAACAGCTGAACTTAGAGAAGACTTCTCTGTTCTCAGTGTTACCTCGATAAGCCAATGTTTACACATCATTCGCTGAGTAGAAAATTATTTACCTCATGTAAAAGACGACGACAACTCTCATCTAACGTTAAACTGTTACCATTAGCTCATGTACTGATTTAACCCACAGTGCTAAAAGACCTGAAGTCAGCTTGCTAAATTCTTTCCATAGGATAACATCTTCCAGCCTATGCACAGTATGTTCAGCCGTACTGCTACACAGGCAAGGGTCATCTTTTATGTAAGTTTAGTCGTGCGTTATCAGTTTCACTCTCTAATCAGCGGATCTGTCCTCACTGGAAAAACCTGTATGCGAGCCTGTTTGGATGTGCATATTAAAGCCATGCTGTTAGCCTCGCTTTTGCTCTCACCAGCGGTTCTGCGCTAGCAGGCCAAGGTACAGATGAGCCTGAAATAACAAGACAGCTGCAGTCGTCTGAAATTCCACATTTTTGACCATCTCTAATGTCTTCTGTCAACTCTCTCCTGGTCAGTGTCTTTCTCTGTCTCGTCCACTTACAGAATACACTCACACAGATACTGACCTACATTCATGTGGACAGTGACGAGCTGAGATGGGACTCTCTTGGAGCTTAAAGGCTAATGTTCTCAAACCAGGCCAAAAGAGCTCCTGGTCTCGGGCTCTCTCGGTCTCTCTCTCTCTCTCTCTCTCTCTCTCTCTCTCAATATCTCTCTCTCTCTCTCTCTCTCACTTGCTCCCTTTCTTTCTCTAACACTTGCCAAAGCTTCAAGCTAGCAGCAAAGTCAGACCTCATCATAGCTGGGTTTAAGGAGAATTAAATAACATCAGGCAGGCAAGTTCACTCTGCTGCTTTTCCACCAGCCGAAGGAGCTCCAAGGTTACAGTGGGCAGTGTAGTTTACTTCAGTATTTGTTGTCTTTATGTTAGGATAACTGAACTATTTACTCCCTTTGCCTTTACAAGTTTTAAGTAATATTTAAAGGCTAAGCCCAGATTCCAACATTTTTGCATAATTCAGTGGTTGAGATGTCAACAGAGTCATGCAGAGTGGATTGTGAAATGGTTTATTGTAGAGAAACTCACAGACTCAGATTTCTTTACAGTGGTGCTGATAGGAACCAGAGGTCACCATGTCTACAACACAAATATAGACATTTTATTTACTATATTAAACCACTAGTGAGCCTACATGTGTCTTCTGAGTATTTATATATAATGTTGATGTTGGTAAAATAGTGGCAAATCTGAAATAAATAGTTTTTCTTTGGGAACGATTTTGCTATAGAACACCATTCATTAAAATAAATTGAAAAAAATACGTTTTAGACCAAACTTTTATCACAAAACTACCATAAAACAGGGTCTCAGATAGATCTGAAAGATTAACCGATTTTACATTAAAATCGCAATTTCGAAAGAGTGCAGTTTTCGCAAGAGCTGCAATTTTTTCATATATAATAGATTATCAACATAGTGGTTTCAAATGGAAAATACAACTAATAACACAAAGCTTGTGAACTGCCTGTAAATGAGCTGGACCAATCAGAAGCAGCAAAACACCCATGTTTTGTATATGTGATGTCACAACTAACTGGTAGTCTGACACACTCTGCGTTCGAGCTTCATTCCAGAAAAACAGATATTCTTTATATTGCAATTCTTCCGAGCAATATTGCGATTTAAATGCAGTAATTTTCTATAAATTAATTTCCAGGCCTGTTTTTTTGGCCAAGAAGAGCTTCTTGGCCAAAAAAACAGGCCTGGAAATTAATTTATAGAAAATTACTGCATTTAAATCGCAATATTGGTCGGAAGAATTGCAATAAAATATTTCACCCAAATCATTCAGCCCTAGTATCAGACATCAGGCAGTGTATTCATAACGTTATCATGTCATAACTTTCTGTGAGGAGCTTTTAGAGGCGTTGAACTCTTTAGACGTCTGGTTCCTATCACCACCACTGTGAACAATTCAGACTCGGTAAGTTTCTCAAGAACGGAGCATTTCGCATCAAACCACTCTGAATGGCTTTGTTTACATCTTAAACAAAAACATTTAATTATGCAGAAATTTTGAAAAATCGGTAGAGTTCCCCTGTACGTTTTTGGCAGCACCACCTGTATTCCAAAAAGCCCCGCCTTCGCGCGCTAGTATTGGCCAGTAGTCCATAACACACAAGCTTTCCACCAATAAGCGGGATTTTAGTAGCCAATCGGAGCGCAGGAGGGCGGGACGTGTCGGAATACAGGCGGAGAACACAAGCCTTAACGCGGGAAAAAACGCCCTCTTGCACTAACTGACGCAATTGACGAAGGATGCAGTATTAGCCAATCGTAGCGCGGCAGTCTATACGCGCCAGCCAGTCATAGTGCAGGGGGCGGGACTTGTAGGGATACGGGTGGGAAAAAAACTAATCGCAAAGCTAACGTTCGTGTCCGTGTCTGGTGAGTGTGTGTGCGCTGAAGCGGATTATGGGATCCTTTTCTCCTAGCGACGTGGAGCAGCGCTGAATGGTGGATACAGCAGCAGCGGGTTTGGGGCCAAATCGGCAGGAATAAAACGGGAATAAAATAATAAGAGGCGAATATATTAGTGTTTTTACAACACGATGGGAGGAGAAACTCGATGGACACCGATCATCATCTTCATCTCAGACAGCGCTAACTGAGAAGAGGAGTCGGTTGATGGTAAATCTGATCTAAAAGTCTTTGCCGTTGTGTGTCGGAGGGAGGGAGAGAGAGAGAGAGCGGGGAGGGAAGACAGCAATAGGACAGAAAAGATGGGTGTAATATCTGGAGAGAGGCGATGCTGCATGTGGCTTCACTCAACGTGGCAGACAGACGGTGTTTTCTGTGTGTTCCGCTAACAAGTTAGCCTAGCTGCCTCGATAACCTCCCAGCCCAGCCGCACTTTGGTGGCTTTTCCTGCTGTAACAGACACCAAACCAGGAGATTAGCTGATTAGTCGGATCAGGTGTCTTTGAGCGCCGAGGAAACCCCCCTAATGGTGCTCCACACGTTTGTGTGGACGAGGCTGAAGTTGGGTTCTTTTTTCCGTTCCACCTTAAATGGCGCGGCAGCTGCGTTGTCGCGACTCCGGCGCCTGAGTGTAACGGACGCACCGTTTAAGGTGGACCCGCTTGAGTTTCGCCTGGTTACCCGTTGTTAGCTGCGGTGCTAACGTGCTAACCACCACAGTTTACCAGTTCGGCCCAGTGTTACTCAGCCCTGCCCCCGTGCTGCCTCTGAACAGCACATTTTTAATGTGTTCCTGCTCAAACTGTACCGTTTAACCTAAACACTGAGCCGACAAGTTACATGTTAACTGAGCGGTTAGCTAACGTCACCAACCGCTCATCCGTTTAGCTTAGCTAGCTCAGCTAACGTTAGCAGCAGCACCTTCTCTCCTCCTGTCAACGCTGCTTATCAAATATGTAGGTTTTACTTGTGAAAAGGTAAAAAGGTGGATTGTGTAACTGCAAGGTTTTCTTGTAAAACCGAGTCACTACTTATTTATTCCTGACAGCAAGTAAAGTAACTGTTAGCTAGTCTGAGGCGCCGCGTCCAGAAAGTGAACTCAGCTGAAGTTCATCACACAATATGAACTTAGCTTCGAGGTGTAAGACAGGCTGAACGTTAGTTGTTTGTGTTTTAGGCTTGGTGTGGAAAGTCAGCACGTTATTATAGTTCTTAACAGTCCACCTGACTAGAAACATGTATTTAGTTATAAATTAACCAGCTCGCTATTTCCTTCAGCAACGGCAGGCTGTGATAACCGTCGTTAAAGGGGAATTCCACCGACTTTTCAACGTTTCTCTATAATTCAGTCATTGTGGTTTGATGTGAAGTGGTTTGTGGTAGAGAAACTTACTGAGCCAGATTTCTTTACAATGGTGGTGGAACCAGGGGTGACAATGTGTACAACACAAATATAGACGTTATATTTACTGTACAAACCACCAGTGAACCTACACGAGTGTTTATATGTAATTTTGATGGTAAAACAGTGGAAAATATGTTTTCTTTGGGGACTGTTTTGCCACACAAGCCCTGCATATACCTCTCCACCATGAATGGATTCAAATAAATGAATAACCATTTCATATATTAACTCTGGGAAGGAGCTTTTAGAGGCAGTGGTGCTGATAGGAACCAGGAGGTTGCAATGTCCACAACACAAATATAGCCATTTTATTTACTGTCCAAAACCACCATGTACATGTAATGATTTCATTAAATAACACTCTCTGAGGTGGCTTTTACAGGCTGACCTCAGGTTCCTGTCGCCACCACAAAGCATTTCCTTATCAAACCTGAATGACCTTGCTCACATCTCAACGATGCATTTAAGCGGAAATATTAAGAGTAGCAGAGTTGATTGGGGGGATCTAGTAAAATGTAAACCTAAAGCAAGATGAACGATGATACATGAGAAGCTGAATGACGTGGCTGCAGCCACAGACTCGCCATCCTCAGTCAAGCTTAAATGGCAATGCAGTGATCTACTCTAGGTCTGTAATGAGAAGTGGATGGAAACTAGTCACATTTGCTCAGTTCCATGTACTTAAGTACACTTTCTGTGTGCTTTTACTTTTCAGAGTGTTTTCAGATTCTAATCCTTTATTCAGGTGGGTTATTTTTGAGTTCTACATTTTCTTTTTGGAGGTTATATTTCATTTTGTAAGGACGGTTCAGCTCCTGGACTGCTTGTGGTCTGTCACACCTGTCGATTTGGAGCTTTAGTCTTTTATTTTATACCAAAAAGTTCCTTAAAAAAGAGAGAAATGGCACGTAGGAAACTGTAGTTGCTGTGCTGAGGGATGCTGAACGTACTGAGAAGTTTCACTGCAGTGCTACAGAAGCTCAGTGCCGGTACTTTTTTACTCAAGTAGTGTTTTGTAGCTACTTGAGTTGTGATTTAGTTTGAAATAACAGGACTTATTTGATGGATTTAGGCTTGGTCTGTACGCCGTCTGTATATTATTCAGATTTATGAAAATCAAGGTTCTGTGTCCTGTTTCTTTTTAGCGATGTGTCGTTTATTTCAGAAAATCTGCCGATAAGTTATCAGTTTTTGCACAAACGGCTCCAGTAGAGTACTCATGTTCATCTCTGTGGTATTTATTATTAGTCTGTGATGAAAATCTGTAGAGATTATTTTACATGTGGTAGATTGGGAGTCCTGATTGTAAACATCTGGCACACTAATTTGACAGATTTTCAGTCAATTTTGGAAATGTGTCTGACTGAAGATTACACGTCTGGGTGAGATGAGAGGATTGTGCTCTGTGCTCGTCTTGCCCCACTTCCATCAGTCCTCATCTCAGCGGCTGTCAGCAGTAAAGACGTCCCCCCCAGGACGTGATCTCTGGGACTTCCCAAATGTGAAGTGTGGATAAACAGGCTGTCGTCCTTGAGCGCCCTGTCAGTAGAGCTGTGAAAAAAAAAAAAATATGATGGTGGTTCTTATTGCCAGATGTTATCGATACACGTGATAGAAGAATTGAGGTTTTTTATTAAACGTCCAGCCACTCTAAACACATTTCTCTGGGTTAAGTCTGTCACTACCCAGCTGCTTCATATCTCCTCAAGAGGGCGCTAATCAAATTGCAACAAGGCCTAAGTGGAAAAAAGTTGGCTAACTTCTGGTGAAAGAAGTAAACTTGTATAAAAGTTGGCAGAATGTGAGGAAAAGCAAGTTACAGAGACGCCGGCATCTTTCACGTTGAAAGTTTGGGCCCAGTTCTGTTTTACAGCTCTGATGGGACGAACAAAACTTGACAAAGTTTACACGACACACAATGAATGCACGTATCAGCTTGGGCCGATCCTGATCTCTGATATGTACCCAACCACCATTACTGATGCAAAAACATTCATAAAAAGACATAGAAATGGAATAAATAGACCATGTATTTCTGTGTATAAATGCATTAAAATGAATAAAATGGACGTAGCCTAGTGGTAGGAAGGGTGAACCAGCAACGGGAAGGTCACGTGATTGAATCCCAGGACTGACTCTATATCTGGTTGTGCCCTTGGCCAAGGCACCTGACCCCCTGTTGCTCTGCTGGCAATGCTGTGCTGCCCCCAGACTAGGCATGGTTAGGCAGAAAAATGGCAAATTTCCATTGTAGGCGCATTAGCGGTGGGCAATATGGCGATATTTATCGTTATTACGATAAATTATATCACGTTACGTCTCAGTATGCTTTTCTGAGCATATCATGGATATCGCCAGTACCTAAAGAACACTCAACAGAGCATAATTAGCCGTGTTCAGCACTTAGTGCAGTGTGTTAAACATTTAATAAAAATTATTGTATTCGTATTTTTTGATAGTATTTCTTTAAAGATGTTGAGCTCGTGGTTCTTGCCTGTTCCAACTTCTCAAACTTGAGAAAAATGAAATATCATGATAAATATGTTTTGCCAAAACGTTTTGAAGAGCTGACAAGTTAAGGCAAAGTCAGACTGCGCAAGCAGAACTGAAGGGTCATTTTAATGAATTGAGCAGTTATTTAACATTGAATAGGAGGACAAGCAGTTATTAAAAAAAACAAAAGGGGGGAAAAAATGGTTGTTTTTGGTTTGACAGCGCGACTCCTCTGGTGGTTGTTAACAAGCTTTTCTTATGAATCATTGGTCATTTGAAAATGTTCTAGAAATACAAACAGAGCCTTTTTCTCTGCGTGCTGTAATCCGTCAAGCACGTTGTTAAACCAGAGTGCCTCCTAAGCTGGGCTGCTACAAACGATTGCTGATTGCTGTAATCGTTTAATCTTTCCAGTATTGGCCAGTTATTAGACTAATTGGCCCGTCTTTCTCATTGTCAGCACCACAGTCATTCAAAATAAGCAGTGTCGCCCCCTACGCTTCCTGTAGAGTATTGCTGTCTGTCAGAATGAATGCATTTGTCATATGAGCATTGTAGTTCATTATAGAGCAGGAGTGGCAAACTCCAGTCCCGGAGGGCAAGAGTCCTGCTCAGTTTGGTCGTTGTCCTACTCAAACACGCAGGTTTCAACTCGGCAGCTGATTGCCAAGTTTAGTGGGTGTGTTAAGAGCAGAAAAATCACCAAACTCTGCTGGACACTGGACCACCAGGACCACATTTCCCCACCTCTGTCATGGATCCAAGGCTGTTCAGTGGAACAGGATTGTCACCTGCTAGGAAAGATGAATCCTCTGCGAATACAAAAAGGATCAGTCGCACTTGTGCAGGAGACCTTAATGTCCAGGTGCTCATGAAGGTTGTACTCAGTTATTCATAGGCAGTAAATTGTGAACTATTCTGTTCATGCGGTGTGTCCAACATCACATTTACCCACTGCACAAGCCATGTGCTCAAACGTAGTCGTGTGAGCTGCGACGCAGGTTAAGTTTTAGTGTTAAAGGTAGTTGTAGTCCATCAGGTAACAAGGGCCTAGTAATGTACAACATGCCCAAGAGTTCAGGCTTTAATTTCGTTTCTAAAGCCAGCAATGATTTAAGATTTTACCTGTTCACTGCTGAAAAAAGTAAGTCCTCCTAAATGCCTCTCTGGATTTGGAAACCTTTGCCAGCTTTAGTCTATATACACTATTAAAATACAAATTCATACGAATTTATACAAATTAAAATTGCATATTAAATAATGGTGAGTGTTACTTTTTATGTAAAACTATTTCCCTGACGCTACTTGAGTACCTTAGTTGTTATTTGAGTGCTACAGTAGTTTTTTTTAGTGCTAAGGAAACATTCTGCATTTGCAGCTTCTATAGTACCAGAGCTACAGGCTCAACAACTGTATATACAGCCCTGAAAGCACTTTCGCTTTTAATAAACAAGGCATTGATTTATTTTTAGTGATTGACGTCACCGTCAACTACAACCCCATGTCCAAAAAAGTTGGGACGCTGTGCAAAATGTAAATTAAAAACAAAATACATTTATGCATTTATCATTTAAACCCTATATTTAATTGAAAATATTACAAAGACAACAAATCAGATGTTGAAACTAAAATTTTATTGTTTTATGAAAAATATTTGCCCATTTTAAATGTAAGCTTCTCAAGGAAACAGTGGTGTGATCCACAGCGCTGGTTTATTTTGGTGCTGTTGAGCGCGGTATTACACTCCAGAGAGATTCCTTTTTCCCCTCAGTGACGTCGCTGTCCTCTCCCTAACTCCACTCTCCTTGGCAGGTCCTGAACTGACCGCGATCTGCGCCGTATCCCTGCTGGACACGGCCGTTTTGGCATGCGGCCTTCTGGGCTCAGCGAGTCACACTAATGCTTGTAATCTGGCGCTGAATCCACCCCTCCCAAGGAGTAACCGCACGTTTTTTTTTTCTTTTCTTTTTTTTTCTCACTGCTGTGGTCCGTCTTGCTGTCTTTCTCCTGTAAGGTTCAGCCCGTCATCACAGCAGGAGTCTCAAGAAACTGTAATTTCTGAAGAAGATATTGCAGTTTTTTCCTTTTGAATACGAACGCAGCCATAGACTTTGTAGTTCTTCTGCTGTATACATGGACTAATGTTCTAAAACATTGAAGTTAATGTTGAAATGCTCTGAGCTCGGTCTGATTTCTTTAGGGAAGCCACGTTTAATTACCACCGAGCCGCCCCGAGACTTGGTGCCGGAGCAAACGAGTTTTTAATTAAAGCCTTTGAATTCCCAGAGACATGAAAGTGGAGGGAATGTGACTTTGAATATGAATTTGTCGTTCATTAAGTTGTCCATTCGGGCCGTGCGAGGCTTTATCGCACGACTGTTTCCTTTTCGACTAAGGAAATCTCAGCCTAACCTGGCCTGCTTGTTTAGTGTTCTGCCAAATATTTTCTCTTACATTAAAAAAGAAAGAAAGACTTTATTAATCTGAAAGGACATTACGGAGATGTAGCCATGTACAATAAATGTGCTTATGAATGCAAAATATATCAGGGTGTTTTTAAAAGTGCAAATTAATATTACAGTCAGACGTGTATCGACTTTTCCAAATGTGATGGGCAATTATGAATGTTATTCATATTTACGCCCTTGTGAAATCATTCATGCTGCATCTTGTCTCTTCTGAAAGGGCCTGTAGGACTCTTCTGTGGCTGCCATCGGCCAGTTAGAATTCAGCAGGTATTTAGCGTTTGCCAAATGTTATGTATCTTAAATATTGTGTCTATAAATGGACCCTTAAGCAGTTCTTTGTAATTTTAGAAGAATTAGCCTTTGGTGGACTCAGTTCTAATAGTGATGCACAATGATATCAGAATCGTATCAGTAGCAGCAGATATTTAAAATCAAATTATCGGCATCGGACTGATCTACACGTTACACCTGCAGGAGCTATTATGACGTCCCATTCTAAATCCATAGGCATTAATATGGTTTTGGTCCCCCCTTTGCAGCTATAACACTCATCCGGGAAGCTTTCTACAAGATTTTGGAAGTGTTTCTGTGGGAATTTTTGGGCATGATGTGACATTCCAGACAGATATGTTTGTTTTTTAGCCTGTTGTCGTGTTTGTAATGTTGGTTTATGACCACATTTTGTTGACTGTCTGATGCTTTTTCTACCAGCTACTTAACTGTAGTGTAGTACAGTGTAGTGGTTTACTCTCTAAACTGATGTCTCGTTTTTTGTGGACCACCAGTGTAAAGTAAGTCTTTTTAAGTGTCGTAATTACACTTTGACAGCGCTGCTGTTCTCGTGCTGTAGCTGCTCTTTACTTTCAGTTTTGAATGCTACGTTTGTGCTAACACTGTTTTGGAACCACAAGGCGTTACATGATAGTTTTGTTTACAAGAGGTCGCAAGTGAAAAATGCGGCGGTAATGTGTTCTGTACATATTTTTGGGAGCGTTACTCGCTGTAAAAAGCAGAAGTAGACTTTAGCGTAATAGCTGCTAGCTTGGTTTTTACATGCCAGGGTTCAGACAGCCTGTATTTAGCTCAAACATGGCGGACAGAATGTTTTCACATTCCAGTGCAAATGAACATCACATTTGGATCTGTGTTAAAGTCTGAAACTGCGCCTCACTGCCACAGGCTCTGGATGATGCCCATTTACATCACCTCTACAGCAGTAGCACAAACAAAGAACCTAAAATTTGGGTCTAGATCAGGGTTAACATGGCCGATATCTGATCTATTAAAATATGCCTAGGTCAACTTTGGGATTTGATCAGTGGCATCACCTTGTCACTGTCGCACCTGGTGTGGAACTTCCCAGATCTTGTTGCTGTTTTGCTTGTTTTTGTTAAATAGCTCATTTTTATTTAATTAGCCGTTCTCTTCACATTAGAGATCTTATATTATTAAATAATTGTACAGTCAACAGCTGTATACAGCCGAATTATATAACAGTTGGGCCCTAATGGGGACAGACAAACAGAAAAATTGTTGACCATTGTGTTGAGGTGTAGGCAAGGCCTCCAGTGCTAATTGACACATACCTTGCATTAGAAGTCTTGTGTTGAATTAAAGGCACCGTCTCTCTACAGCTGGACAATCTTTGTGTTCCTTGAACTGCAGCGTAGGCAGCTATTAGATCGGCTCGCCGGGCTGTTTTATCATAGCTGCATTAGTTACGTTTGTGACCTATTTTGATTGTCTTGCTGTGTTGACAGAAGCTTCGTGTCAAGTGGATTTGTCAAGAACAAACTACAAATCCCACTTGCGGGGCTAATAATCCATTCAAAACCATTATGAGCGGTCTTGGTGCACCGAGGGGAGCGTTCTGCAGATTTCTTAACTGTGTTTTGTGCTGCACTTATTCACTTTCCCATGACGTTCCTCTATGCCAGGCATGCGAGTTATTCAGAGCTCGGAGCGAGTTTAAATGCTTGCTTTTGTTCCCGCATTGGCGTCGGTCCCAGAGCTCGGCCTGCTGTGTCTGTTGTGCAGTGTGTGCGAGAGACAGCGTTTCTCACACTGATGGGGTCACGCCGGAGTCTGGAAGTGTCTGTTCATGAGCTCATTATGATGTACTGCTGAACTGAATGGTGCAGCAGCAGAGCAGATCTCTCTATTGGGTTTTAAAGGAAGAGCCTCACCAATGCTAACGTGGCTAACTGGGAATGGGGGCCAGTAGCTGCCAGTTAGCAAGATGTCAGCATAGTGTATAGATGTCAGCAGTGCAAGTTCACTAAACTATTCTATTCAAACGGCACAGAAGACATAATGATGTTATACTAGTTATATTATATGCTGTATTTCTACACTCAATGTCCATTTTATCAGGTCCACTTACCATATAGGAGCACCTTGTAGTTCTACAATTATAGAATTACATGTAGTGCTGAGAATTATCCACCACCCAAATAGTACCTGCTCTGTGGTGGTCCTGACCATTTGAAGAACAGGGTAAAAGGGGGCTAACAAAGTGTGCAGAGAAACAGATGGACTACAGTCTGTAACTGTAGCACTACAAAGTGCACCTATATAGTAAGTGGAGCTGATAAAATGGACATTAAGTGTAGAGACAAGGAGGTGGTTCAATGTTACGGCTGATCTGTGTGTGTATAGATATTCCAAAATCCCTTTAAGTCCTGTAAAATTTCCATGACTTACACCTGTCGATACAGAATGTTAATCATTTGCAAATATAATTCATTACATACTGTAAATTGTTTTGCAAAATAACAAGAAGCTCCTAACCTTCGACTGGTCCAGACAGTGACTAGTCTGTTTATCTGGATAGCGGTTTTAGCCCTTGTTGTATTATGAGCACAAACAAGTCAGTTCTGGTTCTCACACTTTGTTTCTTTATTCCCCTCTGTTCTCTAGACTTTAAGAAGACTCCGCCCCCGGTTCCTCCACGCTCCGCCTCCAAGCCCCTCATAGCGGTGACGGTTCAGAGCAGCACTGAGTCCGCTCAGGACACGTACCTAGACAGCCAGGACCAGCGCAGCGAGGCCAACAGCCAATCAGGACGCAGCAACTCCTCTGACAGCGTCACCAGCTCCAGGACGGGGAGTCTGGCCAAGGGTGCTAAACGGCCGCCACTGCTGCCCCAGGCTCCGGTTCCGGCCCCCCGGGAGCCTCCCGTGCCCCTGCCCAGTGCAAGGGTCAGCAGCCCCCCTCCTCTGACCCCACTGCCTGTCCCAGAGGCCAAAACTGTAAGCATCACTCTCACACCAGACGAGCCCCAAGCTCTGCCCAAGAGGAAACTCTCCTCCATCGGCATCCAGGTGTGTGCGTGTTATGATGTGTATCTAACACCGTGCAGTCATAGATAGTTGGAATAATGGAGATGTGCTGAAATAATCCTGAATAATCTTATTAATATTCATTAATAATGATTAATCACATTTATCTTACTTGCACAATTTGATCCTTTAATAAAGATTACCATGCAAAAAGCATTTATTATAACTGTGAGCAGACAAAATTAGTTTCACTGCATATGAAATTAAGATGAATGCAGTGTGCGTATATATACACACCCAGTCAGTGGACCCAACTCCTTGTAGCCCCTCTCTCTCTCAGGTTGCTATGTTACATTTTGTTTCGAGGGTAACTGGAGTTTTACGCTTCGCTATCGCTGTTGTTTGTTTGCTGCTCGCTGCTTAGCAACGTTAGCTGACTAAACTATTCTGTTGAACCAGGACAGACGGCAGTTAGCCTGCTAATGTTACACATGCTGTATCAGAGCAACGGTGGCTGCATGTTCCACCCAATGAGTACGTCTAAGACCGTCCACTGCAGGCTACTGAAGACGGCCTCCTGTGCTAACGTTACCGATATTACTGATAACTCTGCATTAGTCATGTGTTTTGCCTGTACATTACACTTCGGTGATAAACAAACTCACAGCATTGCAGTTAGAAATAACTTTGCCATTTAAAGCTGTGGAAGGAGCTTCAAATCATGTAGTCACTACAGTCACGTAGTCATAGCAACAGCAAGCAGCTGGGCTTCAGGGTGGAACTGTGAATGGTTTGAAGGGTAAAAAAAGAAAAATAGAAAATTGGTTTTAACAGCGTTTAAAAGGATTTGTTCATTTTGATGCCACGAGTTGCAACTGTTAAGCCAAATCTGTTATACATACAGATATGTGTGTGTGTGTGTGTGTGTGTGTGTGTGTGTGTGTGTGTGTGTATTTTTTACATGTATTATTCAGATTTATTCTCTGGTAATTTGTTTTATTTATTATTAATTTAAAATTGTTTTTGTTATTAACTTGAAATCACAATTTACCTTGTTTATTTATTATTTATTTTATTTTTTTATGTCCATGCTTGCATTCAGCATGATTCCTCATATATAAGAATCATTTAAAAGGCAGCATTATTATTTCCTGTTATTCTTAACTAAAGGTTAGTGACCTTTCCCTGAGTTTAAGACGTCTTCTGAGTTTTGAGAACATCGCTGTGCACCAGCATGTGGGGGGAAAAAAAGAGTATTAATAATATTCAATGCTTCTAATACACGTACAGCTTCACTCAGATATGAGTCACTGTGCAGAAGAAAAATGCATGGCTTCTCGTTTACTTTGACTTGCAACAAATTGACATCTCACATCTGCATTATGGGTATTTTAGGCTTTTGGAGTTGTAAAATCAAATCTGCACACTGGTTTGATACTAATTGGGCCGAAACAGTCGTATAGAGTCGTTGTGCAGGTTCTCTCCTGACAGCAGTGGCGTGCTGGGTTCTGTATTAAAGCCTGTGAGCTGCCTATAATGAGCTCATACGGTACACAGTCTCAGTCATTAGGTTGGTGCAGGATGGGCTGACAGTGTGCATGTCGTTCTCCAGGGAGGAGACGGTGCATACTTAAAAAGGATGAAGTGTCAGCAAAGTTTTTTGTTTTTGTCACTAGTTTATTAACCCTCTTAGCATCAGATTTGGGAATCTGGCACTTTATATTGACACTCAGGCTGTTTCAGACACTGCTGAAAGTCATGAATCAGGTGTAGGAGTAGCATTTTTCAGCCTCGTCTCTGTCTGCTGCATCTGTAACTTGCAGTCGATTACCACAAATGGATCATTTAAAACAGGAAAGAGCTGAAAACCTGACTCAGAGCACACTTATAGAAGTCAATGAGCAGGTGATTCAGCTTCTGCCCACTGGCTTCTAAGATTCAAATCATCAGGTTTTCTATTCTTTTACTAAGTACAGAGAAACACGTCTGGTCTCCTGAATGCTACAGATACGGCTGAAACGTGGTAGACTACCCCTTTAAACTACAGATTGGTCTAATTATTGTTGACTAATTTCCATTTGCTGGCTGTTCTGTGTCAGGTGGACTGTGTGCAGCCGGTGCTGAGAGAGGAGCAGACCCCCACCACCAGGTTCCAGTCCATAGGCGTGCAGGTGGAGGACGGCAGGCCGTGAGTTCAGTCTTTAACCCCTTTTCCTTTTTGTCATTTAGGCTGACACGCTCATCCCAAGCGATTTGCATAAGCCTACTACAGGGACAGTCCCCCTGGGGCAAATTGGGCTTAAGTGCCTCCCTCCAGGGCTCAACAGCAGCAGCCGTCAGCCGGAAGAAACCCATGATGGCTTGATTCAAAGCCAAGTTCTCCCTCACTGAGTTACCGTTACCCCTCACTCTGTCCTGCTAATGCTCCTTGAAACCTGTTGCTGCTCTGAGCTTTGCTTAGAGATCCCTGCTCAGGGTTTCCACATCAGGTCTTTTGTGTTCTCTTTTACCAAAATGGTCGGTCATACAGAGATCCTAAGAATTGAGAGCTGAGCAGGAATATAAATATGACCGGCAGCATTTCAAGGTTCTCCCAGTTGACATGTTCATTATGTTCTCTTTAAAGAAACACTGCAGCATTTTTCAACCAAATCCTGTTTTATTTTGCTCTGAAAAAGAGCAGCCCTTTGACTCTGGAGATGCATGCCATAGAAACCATTGGTCAGGGTCAGATGTAACACAGTAGCTTCTTTTAGAAGCGTGTTTTGAGTTTCTGTCACAGTTGACTGTACTGCACAGAAGCTTTACAAGCTTTTGCAACATCAACACTTCACGTTACAGTCCTATAAAGCTGTTGCGCAGGTGGAGGAGCTGAGCTTTCTGGTATGCTTTGTGTGTTGGACTTCAAACTGCAGAGCCAGTACACAGTATTTTGTATTGCCTGCCCATTAAACTATGGCAGATACTGACTGGCAATCAGTGGCCATTTTTCCACATATTTTATTCATTGAATGTCTGTGTTCAATAACTGGCGTATCTGTAAAGTTGGGTTTGTGTTGAATTAGAGGTCACAGATTACTTGATGGTATAATATCACCACGTTATATGTACAAACGTATGTCTAGGGCTGTCACATATACTCAGTTAAAAACCATTTAGTTGCTAAAAAATGAATTGATCACAACAAACCTTTTCAAAAAATCGGGTTAGTGGTTAGTTTGCTGTTTTAATGCTAAGCGGGGTATCTACAGGCCATAAGAGTCATGCTTGGCAAATTTCTCCATGAGGGGGAGCTGTTACAACTCAAGTGAGCTTGACTGAAAAAGAGGAAACCCACACCAGCAGGACCTCACTAATGCACGTATGCTTGTAGTTATAAATGTCATGCATATGAGGTGAAATGAAATGGCTGCTCCAACAATATTCACTTAAGATTTCTGGAGGGATTCACTGTAAAACTGCAACATGCAAAGTAAAGAATATCACAGCTGAATGTCTTATATAAGCTTCAAATGTCTGCGTTAAAGTAAAGCAAGCCGAGAGAGCATTAAATGTATTAAAAGTAGTAAGCGGGACGTGAACACCTCTGTTACTTATTGTTCACTTAAGCTGTTTTTATTATATTTAAAAAAATAAATAAACCGGCCGTTTACTTAAGCAATCGTTAAAATAATTGCTAGATTACTCTGTTACACATGTATCTGACAGCGATGGCATTGCCATTGCCCAGGAAGCCATAGACTTAGGTAGTAAAAGGCTTAAACAGCAAATGTACTCTAATGGCTGCCTTTTTATTTGTTTATTTAAGGGTTTTATTTATTTGAGTCCTGTGGTTAAAATGATTCCGAATGAAAAAATGTTGGAACAGTCATTTCTGCTTGCCTTGTTGCTCTGGAGCCTGCCAGATACCTTCTTACCAATATGGCATGTGCAAACATATTTATCATGCACAGCATGCTGGGATAAACAGCAGCTATATCCAAAGCCTGCTCTGTGCCGAATGCACACTGTAATGGTGCGACGATGAGGAGATAATCAAATTCTGTGGGTCACATCATGCACTCCCCTGTTCTCCATATTTGCATCTCTCTCACTGTCTCTCTGTCTCTGATTTGCATGTGTCCTCCTGACACCTTTTCTATCCTCTTCCTCTTTCACTTCCTCTCAGATAGCTTTGTACTTCTGCTGGATGTGTCTGGGTCACTGCTCTTACGTCTCTCTGCTTATCTTTTCTCTCTGTGTCAGCGAGGCTTGATGGCTATCAGGTTCATTATGTACCTCTTTGAACTGCCTGATTGGTGAAGCTGATTTGAATAAAACGATCCAGACTGTTTGAATCTGTCCTCATAAGGCCCAAATAGAGTATAATGAAGGATTTGCCCAGTTCCAGTTACAAAATGCCCCACGCATCATTATATATGACATAGGGATGAACAGTTGTGCATTAAGATGATAAATTTATACAGTTTTAATTCAGTAGTTATTTATGACTGTGACTAATACTGGGACCTAAAAATTAAAATGACTAAGGCTTTAGGGTTTTTGTTTTTTGGATATACAAACAAAGATGCCTGTTTAAAACCTGATGGGTTTAATAGAATTTAGTGGGGGTTTTTTTTGAATATTTTCTAACTGAAATTACCGAATTTTCATTATTGCGATCAAGATTTGAAGATAAATCTGTAAATTATTTTGTACATTTTTTTTTTTAGTGTATATATCGGTCATTATTATTATTATTATCGTCATATATCTTGATATCCAATATCCAACAGCCGTACAGAACATCTAATGTTATGTCCGTGTTTAGTTGGGCAAACTGCAGGACAGACAAAATTCAGGGTTCAAGGCTTCTACTGTTTTCAAACATGCCGTTCACAAACTGTGAATAGTTAAGACCCCCTGTTTGGTTTGTGTGTCCGCAGGCTCAGCCGCTTCAGCAGCATGGCTTCCAGACAGGAGACCGACGCAGAGTCTCAGGACCAGTCGGATGGTAAACAGAACAGCTCCGTCTGCTGCACCACTCAAACGCCAGATTCGCTGGAGAGCGGCGCCGGCGACCGGACACAGAAACCCCTGAAAGCCAGCGCCATCCGCTCCGGCTCGGGGTCCATCCCGGAGAGTTTGGACCCAGCGCTGGACCCGTCCTCCCTGCCCCCTCCTGACCCGTCTCTGCAGAACAGCAGCAGCGCAGGGGCGAGCGGCAGCGTGAACGGAGCCGCAGAGCAGCCCGGGGCAGCGGCGGCGTGCCTCAGAGACGGCCACTGGTTCCTCAAACTTCTGCAAGCGGAAACGGGCCGCATGGACGCCTGGTGCCAGCAGATGGAGCAGGAGAGCAAAGAGAAGCAGCTCTCAGAAGAAGGTGAGCTGAGTTTCCAGCAAATTTATTTTTGCAAGAGATGAAATGAAACTACAGCAGAAAAAATGCGCCTTTTGCTTTCCATCGAATTGACTTGTAGCAAGAAAAACATGGTGATGTCACTTCCTGAAGCATTTCTTCTTGCAGAACTTTTTAGCTTTACTGAATAAAAACGTTTGAGTTTCTACCAAGAATTTCAAGGATATTAAATTCTGTAAATGTTTACTTTGGTTTGGCTTTCCTGAAAGTGGGGCAGTGTTGACCAGTATTGAGGCTTGTGTTTTATTTCTTAGGTCATAGGGTCTTTCCCTGCCAACTAACCCAGGGCCTGTCCAGTAAATCATGCATTTCTGTGGAATAAATTCGAGCAAAATCTTCAAAAAAAATTTCACAGCTGTGCTCCAATTAGATGGTTTTCTAAAATGTTTCTAAATTGCATTTATGTTTAACTGCTTACAGAATGACGTAACTGAGCTACATATTACCTGTATATAAATGTAACACTAAGAAACGTATTCACTTTGTACATTTATTTAGCTCTGATTGTGCAGTATTTCATCTTTTGACATGGAATATTTTGGTCAGTTCTCAATTATTTTTGCAAAATTTAGGTATACAATACAGGCTCCCCTGTATTGTGCTTAGTTCAAAAAAGCAGTCCTGGCTAAAACACTCCTTATAACTCCTTATAATGGTAGGAACTACACTGCTGTAGACTGGATAGGTGGATATATGTAGATATGTTGGGGGTTTTTTGTGACATCACAAAAACATTGAATTCAAAGCTGTTTTTGCTGCTTAGTTTCTGTATATGGACTGGGGAGTGAATGGTCCATTTTAAAACTTTAACCTCAAACCTTAACTGATTTTTATATGAAAAGGGCTTTTTAAACTCTTGGGATTTTGTTAGCACAGTCACTGAGCTGATCAACACAAGGCCCTTCTCCATTACTGCTGCATTTGGTCTAGTAAACTGTGCACATCGTGATGGGTTTCAGCAGAACACCATGGATTACATCCTCGATGCAGATTACTGGTTGAATGGGGATATTTTGTTACTTAGCCAAAGACTGGCTAAGACTGGGTTTGCTTAATCTATGTTGAGAAAACCAGCCCTGAGATGCCTTACAGACACTTGGAAAACATTTTTCTAATTTAAAACGAGATGGATCCCCGTTTTGGACTGAATTAGTACATTCATGGCAGCTCTCCACTGAAAAAATCCCGCACAGAGACTCGTTCTAGTCTGTGTCCAGAACAGCGGCCCTTAACGGTAATTGATAGCTTCGGTGCCAACAGCTTAATTAAGCTCCCTAAAACCCAGCGCAGCCGTAGCCGAACGTCAGCTCAGTTCCTTATTTCCTCTGAACTCCCATCTCTCCGGAACCTTTCTGCCATAAAATATACCCCTTACCTTTCAGCGGAGACTGCTGCGGCCGGTTGGGGACAGAGGTTTAATCACTGTAGGTGCTATTTACAGGGCTGTATGAAAAGCCCTGAATAACAGATGAGATCTGACTCTAATGATCAGACTTATTACATAGCTTTAATTAGACATGACTCTCTGTAGGCTGCTATTTTTGGCCTCTACTGGCCTTTGATTAAAACCCGTCAAGCTCTGGACTGGGACATGGAAAAAATCTCATAAAACGCTATTTATACAGCGCTCAGTGAGGTGGGCTGGAGTTGAGGTCTCCATTACAGTGAGTTATAGTTATAATAACTGATTTAAAAGAAATCTAAAAATATTAGTCTAAGACTAGGGGGCCATATTCTACATTTTCCTTGTTTTATTTTTTTCACTGAGGTTCACTTAACGTTTATGTGCTTTTCTTGTGTCAAAATCAGCCATAACTCATTTTTACATGACCATTTTTTCAACCTCTGTTTAGCCCAATTAAACAGGCGGTTTTTGTTACTGTGCCTGTAGTTCACACACATCTTAAAGGGGAATTCAGCCAATTTCTGTATAATTAAACAGGATGGAAACAGTCGTTCGGCGTGGTTTGACGTGAAGTGCTCTTTACTAGAGAAACTAGAGAGAGTCAGAAGTGTTCACAGTGATGGGAACCAGACGTCTGAAGAGTTTAATGCCTCTAAAACCTCCTGCACAGAAAGTTATCACATGAAATAGTCATGAATACTCAGCCTGATGTCTGAGACGTTGTTTTCCGATAGTTTTGAGAAGGTTTTGTCCTAAAACTTTCTTTTTCAGTACATTCATGGTGGAGGGGAACGTGCAGGACAGCAAAATAGTCCCAAAAGGAACTTTTTTTATAGCTGTTTTATCATCAGTATTACATATAAAATCCCATAAGATTCACTGTTCTCTGGTTCAGGGTTTGTATAATAAATCAATGGCTATATTTGGGTTGTTGCCGTTCTGACCCCTGGTTCCTATCAGCACCACTGAACAACTATTTCACATCAAAACACTCTGAATGACTAACAGTTGAGTTATGCATAAAGTCCTTGTTAAAGATATGTGTCCTTTATTTATTAATGTATTCATTTGGTCTTACAGGCACAGGAACAAGTATAACTGCCCTGTACTGTTTGTCCTTCTCCTTCTCACTTCATCATAAATGGGCAGCTAAACTGCTGTAGGCTGAGTGATATGTAAATGGTTGTAATAGCTCAACCAAATTGTGTAAACACTATATTTTACAGTGTTTACAAAGTGCATGAAAATGTTAGAACAGTACAGGCCCTTTAATGTAGGCTTGAGAAAGCAGACCAGGGTGGTGGCAGCAGGTTTGCAGTGCAGCAGCGTCTCTGCCATAAAAGGGTAACGTTTCAGCTTAAGAGTCTCTCACTGTGTGCATGTGTCTGTGTTTGTAGTCCTGGGGAAGATCCGCAGTGCAGTGGGCAGCGCTCAGCTCCTCATGTCTCAGAAATTCCAGCAGTTCAGAGGCCTGTGTGAGCAGAACCTGGTGAGTTAGAGTTTCCCTTTCAAAGAGTCCCTTTAAAGGAAGGGCTCTATATTCTAATGCTGCTAGTGAATGGAGGCTCGTAGGGATGAGTTCAAACTTTACAAGTATCTGAAAAGTCATTGAAGTTTTAAACACTGAATAGTAAGTTAGACCTTTTGATATGCAAGTTAGCTTGTCTCTAGTGTTACACATTGTCATGTTGAAGAACCCAGAGATGTCGGAACTTTATACTCCACCTGAGGGCAGTGTAGAGCCAGCGTCTTACGTTTTGGTCAGAGTTTCCACTCGTAGATTTAATGGAGTAAAATAAGTTACATATCACTGCTGTCGGAACAAAACCATGTCTCCATTTTTCAGCTTTTGACAACATTTGAAAATGCCTGTCGCCCTTTATATTGTGTGTGAATTTCATGATGAATGGACTAAACGAAACGGCCCAAAATGGCTTGGAAGAAAGTCTGGTTCCATTGACTTACACTAAAAGTAAAGTGGGTTTTTTCCTTCTGTAAAGTTACCATTTTGGAGATGCGAGGTTTTGTTCTGAAACAGCGATATATACAGTAAGTTACACTGTGACCAGACTAATATCATTAGCCAAGGTGAAAACAGACAGTTAGCATCTGTCTGTTTATTGGCTGCCCTTTTCATTGTACATTTCAAGCCACATCACCTTCTGTTATGTATCGCAGCAGTAGTGAGATGCTGAGCGGCAGGTGGCGTCTGGTAGAGCTGGTAGTCTTATGCTTTTTTCAAATATGCAAATTAGAATATCACATGTCCATGACTAAAATGCCCATTCCTAGAAGCTGGTAGTGACCGGTCAGCATTGTTATTTTCATAATGTTAATTAGTGGCTGTTTGCTTTCATTCATTATTGGCAACATTGGCATTTAATGAACCACCCATCCCGCATAAAGCCACGGACTCTCTTCTATATGGTCTATTTCATTCAGCTCTTGCTCGTTTAACCCCTTAAGGCTGCTGAAGTGGCTATTTATGCCATTTTAACCATTCTTTTCCATTAATAATGTGATTTCTGTTGCGTTTGTTTGATGTGTGAAGAACATGATCGAACAAAGCTGAAAATTCTGAGTTTTTTTTAATCGCGTTTGTGTCACAAACTACCATTTTAAACAAGAAAACACAGGAATAGGAATAGAAGTGGGTTCATGTGGCTGAGTTACATTCAGTGTGTTTGGTCTCCGTTTTCTTTTAGACATTCTCTGATCTTCATTAAACAAACATGCATGACTCCATATGGCTGTGTCTTCTTTTATAAAACACCTGCCTGATTTTCACAGCGAAGGAAAGCGATAATAACACAATAATACATAGTTTTTATCTAATATTTGTAGAATTGTGTTCACACAGTACGTTTCTCTATTCTTTACCTAATCTTGTGGTCTCAGTGTGTAATACACGTATGGCTGCTCAAAGGCCTGATGGTTTTGGGGTTTAAATGATCACATTCCCACAAAAGCAAACCATAAAGTCAAGAGGCTTAAGCGCAGAGAGCCGTATGTGAGTATATATGGAGCTTCATGAATGCTGGTGTGGTGCTCATGTTTGAGCTGTGTCGGAGCGCCCTCCAGTGGTTCATGCATGCAGCTGAAATGAACTGTACAGGCTGAAATGCTCTAACAGTGACAGAAAGGTAGTGAGTTGAATCTGCAGCATCTCTGTTGCCTTGACAGTTCTTCTCTGACTGGTTGATTAGCTTCATTAATAGTGTATTGGAAGTTTCTGCTTCATACTTTTGCTACATTTGTTGAAAATGCGGCTTTTCAAAGTAAAATCCCTGTGAGGTTATAGATTGAGTGCTATTCAGATATGATCATGATGTTATGATTGAATTTGACAAAACTAATGCAGTTTAAAAAATTTATGGATGCTCTTAGTTTTCTCATTTTGTCATCAAATATCAGCTAAAAACTTAGAAATACTTGTTTGTCCTATAGCTGGTCTAAGTGTCTAAAGCTTGAAGGCTCTAATGACATCTTTACACTGTGTCTCTAATATGTTCCTGTTTAAATTGAGTCTGTTTTGGTGCTGCTCTGAAACAGGATGTGAATGCTCAGCCGCGCCCCACAGCTCAGGACCTGGCTGGATTCTGGGACCTGCTGCAGCTCTCCATAGAGGACATCAGCATGAAGTTCGACGAGCTCCACCTGCTCAAGTCCAACGACTGGAAACTGCCCGAGAGCAGCACCAAAAAGGTACCGCTGAAACTTTTTAGCTTGGCTGTGATTGAACTCAGCTGGGCCTGGCTA